>NC_028641.1:24796437-24945361 GCF_001406875.1 Solanum pennellii | reverse complement strand
TATATATATATATATATATATATATAAAATCTCATTTTGCAAAAATATCATGAATCAACACCATGCATCCTGTTCATCGTCCTTTTTATTCCTTGTCACTATAGATAAACCAACTTTTTCACGTGGGTTATACGTTAAAAACAAGAAAAAAGACCTAGGATTCATTAAAAATGTGAACAATTTTTGGATTCTAACGAAAGTGAAATTTAGATCAATTAAAATTTTATTGATTTTAGTGTAATAAATATTCTATAAATCTAGCAAGAAAATGAAGACCATCTCCTCATTTCCAGTTCTAGTTAAACCAAGTAAAAAAATTTCTTGCTTGCTTGCTTTCTTTATTGGCTTCAATATTTCGGTAATTAAGAGTCACCATGGCATTTGATCAATCTGTGCAAGAGAAAGCACATGAAAAATCAGTAGACCGAAAAGGAAAACGACCATGTCTGAATTATATGAATTGAAGCCCATCGTACCGATATTTTTCAATCTTTAGAAAGGAGGAACTTTCGAAAATGAGTTGAAGGAAGAGGATGAGTATGATTATGACAAAGAGTTAGCCATCTTGAAATCCATGTATCAATACTACGTTAATAAGAAGTGCTATTCTATATTCAATATCAAAGTAAATGATTAATTACATCGATGATTTAATCCCTAACTTGAAATTTCATGGACAGGCATTGACTACTAAGATCTTACTGTTGCACCACAATTTCTCAATTGATTGGTAAATAGTTGGAGGATACTACCCTGAAATGATTCATTATGTTTATCGCGTGATTTTCAACTTGTGTTTGGGTTTATGGGCTGATTGTGGAGACTATTATGCAGTTGGCAATCGTGATGTAAACAAAGAGCATGATGCAGTTGATACTATTGTACATTTTTACATAAAAAATAAGCGTGTACTTTATTTGTACATTTTTACAATTTACGTCACTTTAGTTAACTTGATAAATTGAAGAACAGATTTCATTGAAGATGACGTTTCGGAGAAATGATTAAAATTTAAAGTTACTCAATGGAGATTTCAGTTAATTTGTGATTTTCTGTCCATTTTGCATGGAGTTTGATGTGTGGAAGTTCAAAGAATGATTGACTAAAAAAGAAGTTCATAGAATAGATGAGTACAAATCATCTAGTAGTTTTCCTCATAATATGTCTTTTATGTATAATATAATAGTATATTTTCTACATATTCATATCGATTAGCCATTTACATCTATAGTATGATGGAATACTGACCCCTAGTTTGACTAAAAAACATATTACTCTATTTGTTCTTCTATCGAGTGCTTACACTGCATAAAGTAAAACGAGTAATGACATAGTACATTATTATGGAAACCCCGACTTATAAATAGTAAGAAACCATCACCTACTACTCTGTAAAATTCAATTGAACTTTACGAAACTCTGAGCCTAAGCAAAAGGGTACAAACTTATATATGTAACTAAGATTTTAGAAACAAGATGTTGACGCGTACGAGGATGATATTTTAAATTGACACTGACACCATTAATTCTTGTTCAACATACCGCTATTCACATAAACCCCACGATGTTAATTAAGTGCAACACTCAAATTGAGAGCAATTGGAGATAAGAGGAGAAGGAACACTTACATAAGGTACAATAGCATTAGGGAAATGGCACGAAAAAAAGAAGAAAAGGTCCCCGCCTTAAAATTAAAATATAACTGAATGAGCCAGAGAAAATAATTTTCATAGAAAAATAACAATGGATTAATCTCTTATTCATTTAGTTTATGAACTTATATAGAATTACAATATTAATAGAGTCAAATCCCACTAAAAGACTAACTAAATTCACTAAGCTAACTTTCCTAAACTTTACAGAAAGCTATTTACCACTCTAGAAAACAATAGAACACCCACGTACTAATAAAATATCAGACTAACAACTAAGATAAAACATAACCATAGTGCAGACCTTGTTAAATTAAACTAAGAATGTTGTCGTCAACTTTAGCACCTCTGCTCGACATCAACTCTCCGTCTTAAGCATGGCTAAATTCTTGCACAAATTCTTCAACTTGTTAATACTAAAACCTTTGGTGAATAAGCCTGTAATTTGATGTTCTATTTTGATGTGCATCAAACCAAACTCTCCTTGACACACTTTTTCTCAAATAAAGTGATAATGAATCTCCACATGTTTAGTCCTTGGGTGGAAAAAATGGATGTCAAGCAAAGCAGATTGCTTACTCATTACCATAGTAGTAAGAAATTGCATAGACTACTAGTTGTGTTAGATCCTAGATCGACTGCATAAGCCATACACTTTCCTTAGCTGCAACTAGCTCCTGCCCGTTACTCAACTTCTGTTGTTGACAATGACACTGTTGACAACCTTTAGCTGCACCGATAAATGAATTCAACTCCAAGATTAAGCAGAAATCCAGTAGTTGAACGATGGGTATCACGATATCCTCTATAGTTAGAGTCACAATATCCAATCAGCTTGCATTTTTACGTTTATTATACAAAATCAATTGTACTCTTTGCATATCTCAAGATTGAATTGATGAACTCTATCCAAATGAAACTTCTTTGGACTATAAATGTAGTGTCCATCTCATTACCTACCGCATACGAGATTTTGGGTCTTGTTAAAGTTCAATTATTCAAACTATCCATCGATTACAAACACATGGTTGCATCTTACAAGTGTTTCCCTTCATGAGCGCACACATTAAAACTTTGATATCTATCGGTGTTGAGGTTGGTTTGCAATTGAACATCCATAACTGATTCAATAGTTCTTTGGATTATTTTTGGTGATGATATCAAATTCTTTATTCACTGCGATCAACCTCCAAACAAGATAATTATTGAGATGTTTGAGTTCCTACGTTTGATTCAGTTGTACCGCAAAATTTTCATCCTTAATCCACATTGGATGATGGAATGCTTCTTCAAAAGTTTCTGGTTCTTTTTAATTTTTGTCTTCTACAATGGCAACATTCACATTGTTGGGATTTTTCTTTCTGATCCTTGTTGAGCTTCTAAGTGAAGGTGGTGAATCTTCTCCAATTAGATTACCATCTTCACCTGTATGTTGGTACGTACAAGTTTTTGACGGATTTTGAGTCTCGTATTCATCAATATCGTCTTCAGTAACTTCACCTTCATCTCCATATTGACTCAAGTGGATATTAGAAGAGTCCAAGACATGGTATCAGTTGCTTATTTGAAGACCACCAAGATGAAGCTTCATCAAATATCACATTTCGAGAAATGTAGCACTTTCCTGTTGTTAGATAACAATGTGGCCACCCTATTCGTTGATTGTCATACCCTATAAATACATCTAACAACTTTAGGTACAATTACATATCATAAACATTCGTAAATACAAAAATAGCGAACAGATGATTTCATGTTCCACAACTTCTCGAAAGGTGAAAGAAAATGTAACCTTTATTGAGGAAGTATATTGATCACTAAGGTTCTAATCTTCATAGCTTCTGCCCAAAATTGTCCAGGTGTATTTTTTGTGTGACGCAGGCTTTGAAAACATTTTGCTCGGTACCTGTTCTTCATTTATGCTACTCCATTTTGTTTTGGCGCATTTAGACATGTTAACTAATGGCGTATTTGATAATTTTAAAGGAGTTGAGAGATTTCATGTGAGGTATATTCCCAACCATTGTTAGTTCGGATACAAACTTCTTACCAATTTCTTCTACAACAATCTTTCAAAATTCTTTGAATTTTTAGAATACCTTAGACTTCTCCTTCAAAACATAAGTCCACATTTATCTGAAAAAATCATCAATGAATGTTAATATATATTTCATCCCACCAATAGAGAGTTGCTTGACAGGGCCGAACAGATTTGAGTGAATTAACTCTAATAGTTCATTGGTTGAATATTTCGAATCCTAATACGACAATTAGTGCATATTACCATACTAACAGGCTGTGCATATTAAATCCATCCTCGCAGAAAGTTAGGGAACCGGATGTGTCATAAGTCCACCGTCTTATTCTTCCTTGTCTTGTCCATATATGTGGTTCTGCCTACATTATGTAGTCATACTTTAAAGTTTCTCTTCATAACCGGCTCTTTTTCAACCACAAGATCATTGTATATTCTTACATCTTGCGGACCAAATAGAACATAATAACTTGAAGATGTCAAGTGTGCTACTGAAAGATCAATTTTCTTCATACCTAGGACATGATAAACATTTTGATGCAGAATCATATCAAAACAATTGTTGGAGATATAATAGTCTTACCAATGTGAGCTATCGGTTTTTTTGTGTCATCTATTACCACCACTTTGTGACTTTCCTTGTACTAGGACAAATTTTTCAGCTTCTTTTTATTAGAGTAGGTAAAGGTCCTGCAAGAGTTAGTTTTTAATAAATTTTGAAACAAATTCATTGGTTGAAAAATTTATGAAATAACAAAATACATGAATGTGAGTTGTAACATTCATTTTTTTTTAATTCTACGTAATAATCTTTTTGCAAGAAACTTTTAAAATTTGACGTTATGAATTTTGAAAGATAAGATTTTCTTTTAATTCATGAATTTATCATAAATACAATTTAATTGAAGTCTTTTTCTTGCAAAACCTTTTATCCTCTAAATAGAGTTTCTTTTGGTTGAAAAAGATAAGCATTCAAACAAAACTACTTTCCCTTGAAAAACACTAGTGAGACATTAATCAAAAGGTGAAATCACCACTTCAACAATAGAAGAGCAACATTCTTGACTGCAACTTGTTTTGTGGCTTAGTTATATTGTGAAGATAGAGTTGCTATTTATACTTCCGATTTCTCGTGGGAGAGACTCCAACTATCTTCAAGAAACGTGTTAACGTGCCTCTAATCCAAGCAATTTTTGTTTTGGATTCCTTATATTTTTATCATTCTTGTTCAGTTGTTATAACAATTTGAAGATAGTTGTCAGTATGGCATCCACATCAATAACAAACAATGTTACAAATTTGTCTAATCCTAATTTTGAAATATTGATGGCAAAGACTTTCCTAGATGTCTTTGAAAGATGGAATTATTTTAAAGACGATTAAAGTTGACATATGTTCTTGAGAAATCTTGTCCTAACGCTCCTAGTTCTGAGGCAGTAACGGACGAGGCTACTTTAATTAAAGAATAAATTGCCAAATGGCAAGACGATGATACTTATGCAAGAATTATATTCTTGGAGGAATCTCCAATAAATATTATGATCAATATTATATTAAATGTAAATTTCCTAAGCAGAATTGGTATACTCTTAAAGCAATTCATTTAGCAAAAGAGGCTAGTTCAAAGAAATTTCTTGTTTAAATTATATGGAATTCAAAATGATTGATGACAAGTCAATCACTGAACAAGTACAAGAATTGCAATTTATAGCAAATAAAATTGTTGTATATGGAATCGCTCTTGATGAAAACATTCATGTATGTGCTATTGTCTCAAAAATTCCTCCATCTTGGGAGGAGTACAGAAGAAAACTCTTACATATGAAGGAAGATTTGACTCTTGAATAATTATTTCAGCACTTGCTAATTGAACAAGAGACATGATACCGTGACAGTAACATCTTGAAAGAATACATCATGAAAGCTCATGTTCATGAAGAAAAAATCAAGAAGGAACCTGCCAATAATAAATATTTGAAGGCAAAGAAGAGTAAGAATTTCAAGCATACTAATTCTAATTCTAAGTCGAATGAATGTTATTATTTTCATAAAATTTTTCACTATGTACATGATTGTAAAATTCTTATAGCTGAAAAGAAGAAATAAAAAGCAAATAACAATACAAAAAATGAACTGGTGGCCATGGTCACAGAAGCATTTGTAGCGGGAGATCAAGTAGAATGGTGGAAAGACACTGGTTCAACTCGTCGTATATCAGGTAATCCAAATTATTTCACGACCTATAAATTAGTGCGAAATTCGCTTCTAGAAAGATGGTCACATTGATAGACGTATTGCATGTTCCTGATATTTGAATGAATTTGGTGTTAGGTACGCTTCTTTTGAAGAATGGTTTTAAAATGACTTTTGAGGAAGATGAATTTATTTTGTCTAAAAAGGCATGTTTGTTGAAAAATTTTATGCTACAAATGGCATGCCCAAACTGAATATTGAAAATGGAAATATTTCTGCTTATGTTGTAGAGTCTTTTGATTTGTGGCATGAACGTCTTGGTCATATGAATTTTAAATCCATTCAAGTTATGGTGAAAAATGGAGTAACAAAAGACTGTGGAAAGGATCATGTTGCTATGTGTATTTCTTGTAGTAAATGTAAAATAATAAAGAAACCTTTTAAGTCTGTTGAAATGATATCCACACTTTTGGAGTTAATTCACAGTAATATTTGTGAGATGAATTGTTTATCACGTCAGCGAAAGAGATACTTTATCACCTTCATTGACGATTACTCAAGGTATACATATGTCTTTCCATTTAAAAAAATACAAGGCATTTGAGACTTTCAAAACATATAAAGCAAAAGTTGAAAATAAGTTGAGTTTGAAAATTAAATCAATTAGATCTGACAGCGGCCAAGAATATTTAAAATCAGATTTTATTTATATTATTTGAAAAATAAGGCATTGATAAACAATTGACTATGTCTTATACACCACAACAAAATGGTGTAGAGAAAGAAAGAATAGAACTTTCATCGAAATAGTTAAATCTATTATTTATGGATTTGGTATCACTCAAAATTTGAGAACTGAAGCATTATTTTCTGCATGTCATATTTTGAATCGAATTCCTTCCAAGAAATATGATTCATCTCCATATGAACTTTGGGAGAATCGAAATACAAATATAAATTATTTTAAGGTATGGGGTTGTTTGGTTCATGTTAGATTACCAGATTACCATTTGAATAAGATTGGCTATAGAGGAGTAGATTGTGTATTTATTGGTTATTCAAAAACCAGTAAGGCTTAGAGATTTTTGAATCATAAAAGGGACTAAAATACCATCGAAGTATAGTAAATGGTACAAAATTACCCTTCATCCACCTATAGGCTCCAAAATACCCTTTTCACCCACCTATAGGCTCCAAAATACCCCTGTCATCCACCTTTAGGTTCAAAATTGACCAATTATATAACTGTTACAATTTTAAAATTTTTAAATATTTTTTATGTACTTGGAATTAAACTATTGGATATAATTTAATTTATTAATATCATTTATAAACCAACCCACTACCCAACCATTACTAATTAACCCAACACAATTAATAAACCATTTTTTATATCAAAATCGCCCTAAACACTACTAAAGCACGACAAAGTTACCGATTCCTTAAAATGACATTCAATATTAATTATGTTCTAATTTAATCTCCAATTAAATTTAGGTTGAGCCGCTTATTTAGGAGAGTACTTTCAATAGGATTCTGTTTCAAACTTGAATTCAAAATTTATGATTAAAGGTAAAGAAGTAGCACCTCTCGAACTTTCATGCAAATTTTTTAATATAATTTTATAAATATTTATTATTTATTTTAAATATTAAAACTTTAATATATTCTTTTTTAGAAAAGTTTTGTATTAAGTAATATCACATAATTGAGGTGAATGAATAATTTAGATGAACATTATCAAACTTTTATGTTTATCGGTAACTTTTATTTAGACACTTGTTTATCGGTAACTTTTATTTAGACACTTGAATTATAATATGTTTTGATTAAGGACTTGAATGTATGATAATATAATTCTATAGACATTTTAGACTTAAATTTTGAGAAACACTAATTGGTAGTAGCTTTCGTGTAGTGCATTAGTAATGGTAGGGATTTATTAATGGGTGAGTAGTAGATTGGTTAATAAATTATATTTATAAGTTAAATTATAACAAATAGTTGAGCGTCGTACATTAAAATAACATTTAAATAGTTTAAATTTATAATCGTGAAATAAGTGGTTAATTTTAAACCCAAAGGTGGATGAGAAGGGTATTTTGTTGCCAATAGATGGATGAGAGGGGGTATTTTGGAGCCAATAGGTGGATGGAGGGTAATCTTGTACCATTTCTAATATTTCAGGGTATTTTAGGCCCTTTTCTGGTTTTGAATCTTGAGAGTCCAAGCCCTCTTACAATTATTGAATCGTTGCATGCTAACTTTTTTGAAAATATATTTCCTAAGAAAAAAAAGAATCTTTTGGAACAAAATACAAGTTCTTCTATATCTAATCTTATAAGTAAAATAGTTTAAACTTTGGAAGAATGTAAACCAAGACGTAGTGCAAGATCATCCAAATCAATAGACTTTGGACCAAATTTTCAAATGTGTTTAGTTTAAAGGGATCTTGAAAGTTATGCTGAAGCAATGGATTTACATCATGCTCCTTTCTAGAGTGAAGCTATTGATGATGAAATCCACTCTATTATGTCAAACAATACATGGATTTTATCAGACCTCCCTCCTTGATGTAAATCTATTGGTTAAAGATGAATCTTTAGAAAACAATTGAAATCTGATTGTACCTTAGATTAGTAGAAAACTCGCTTGGTAGCCAAAGGTTTTACTTGATTGAAAGATATTGATTATTTTAATACATTTGCATCTGTAGCTCAAATGACTTCTATTCGACCCTTGATTGCTTTCGTTGCAATTCATACTCGGGTAATACATCAAATAGGTGTGAAGACGTCATTTCTAAATGGTGATCTAGATGAAGAAGTTTACATAAACAAACAAGAAGGAGTTGTCATACCTTGTCAGGGACACAAAGTTTGTAAGCTTCTTAAATCTATTTATGGATTAAAATAAGGTCCAAAAAAATTGAATAAGAAATGTAGAAGGGTAATGATTTCTAATGGCTACTCAATTAATGGTTTTGATATTTGCATATTAAGAAAATTTCAAGAAAAATCTGGTGTTATAATTTATCTCTATGTAGATGATATATTGATCTTTGGAACTGATATTGAAAGAGTCAAAGAAACAAAATCATTTCTAGCTTCTCAATTTGAAATGAAAGATATTGGAGAAGCTGATGTAATTTTGGGTATTAAAATCATAAGATCAACAAATGTCTTGACTCTTACTCAATCAAGTTATATTGAGAAAGTTCGTTTGGTCACTTTGACGACAAACCTATTCCTACACCATTTGATTCTAGCATCAAACTAATGCGGAACTCTAGTATGTTCTCGATCAACTAACATATTCCCAGATTGTTTGGAGTCTTATGTATGTCATGCTCATACCAGGCCGGATATTGGTTACAAAATAGGAAATTTGAGCAAGTTTAGTATTAATCCCTGAGTTGAACATTAGAGTGACTTAATTCGTGTTTTAAGATCCCTAAAGGGTACGATTAATGTTGGCCTACATTATGGTACATTTCCAGCTGTTCTTGAAGGATATAGCGATGCTACTTGGAATTTTTATCCGAGTGACTCTAAATCTATTACTGCTTCGATTTTCACTTTGGCTGGAGTAATAATATCTTGGAAATCCAAGAAGAAGACATGTATTAATCACTCAACCATGGAGTAATAATTAATAACTATGTCTTCTGCTGGACAAGAAGCTGATTCGCTGCGATCTATGTTGATATATATTCCTTTGTGGAGTAAGCCAGTACCACCTTTAACTATCTATTGTGATAATAAAGTTTCTATATTTTGGGCTTCAACTTATTTCTACAATGGCAAGTCGAGACAAGTTTGTATTAAATATAATTATGTGAGGAGATTATTAGAGGAAGGCATATATCGCTTCAATATGTGAAGTCCAGATTTAACTTAGCAGATCCTTTGTCTAAAGGGTTAGGCAAAGAGTTACTGGTGGAAACTTCTAATGGGATGGGAATAAAGCCTGTTTTAAATTAATTGTATGTTGTGGTAGCTCTACCTAATGATGTAATCTTGGGATCAAATGGAAAAACAAGTAAAGTTAAAATGGTGAAGCACATAAATAAAATTTCCATTTTCAAATAAAATGAAATAAGAAGATGTGCATGATTGATATTGTTTTCTCTTAATAAATTTATAAAACCGCTCACGGTTGGAGTTAGTAAGAAAACTCTTTATAAATTTTTTCGATATTCCTACTGAAGAAGGATGAGATTATATTTTCTTAATATGTCTATAAACCGATTTCGGTTGGAGTTTGTAGGAATACTCTTGATATATTTACCAATTCTTTGCTTTAAAGGAAGATGAGATTAATTTCTCTTAATGAAGTTCAAAGACTATTTGGTCGGAGTATGAAAAGTTACTCTTGATGAATCCACAGCACTAAGTGCGAAGTGGTCGTAAGATGTCAAAAGATTTCGATTTTCACCGGAACATAGTGATATACGTGGCGTATTTTTCTAAATTCATTCAATGAACCATTTAGTTCAAGATTCGTTCACTAAGTAGTCAATGACTTAGGAAGTCTTCACTAGCTAAGGGTTCAGGTCCAAAGACACCATAATTGATGCATGTTGCTTGATTAATCTCTCAAAATATTTTTTGAATTTTTCAAAGATAAATTTCTTGAAAAAAGTGGGGGATTTTAATTATATGTTATAAAATTTTAGCAGGACACTTTGACAATTCTATAAATTGAGTCTCTTTTGGTTGAAAATGGTAAGCATTCAAACAAAACTATTTTCCCTTGAAAAAAAATTGTGAGACATTAACCAAAAGATGAAATCAACAATTCAAGAATAGAAGAGCAACACTCTTGAATGCTACTTGTTTTATGACTTAGTTGTGTGTGTGTGTGTGTGTGTGTGTGCGCGCGCGCGCGTGCGTGCGTGCGTGCGTGCGTGCGTGTGTGTGTGTGTGTGTGTGTTATTGTTTACCTTGTCATTTAGTCAATTCTTGGAGCCTGCATTTTTCAATATTAAATAAGGAGGTCCATTCGAAAATGAGTTGAAAGAAGATCATGATTAGTATGAATCATAGTGTTTGGGATTTAGCGATTTGAATCCACGTATATATATCATTGGTGACTAAAATACAAAAAAGAAGTTCGAAGTGGAGGATATTTACTATTCGAGATATATATTTGTTTAGAGGTGGATTTGGTGAGTAGATACTTTTTCTAGTTAGTATATGAATAAATCATTTGGTAGTTTTCTTGTATTTTTGAAAAATATTTATCTATGTATAGAAGTTAATATAATATTAATGTGCTTTATTGATAGTTCCGTTAATTACACTTTATTGATGTGAATTTGAAACATCATGAAAGAAAAAAGGAAGAAGCTCCCAAGGAGGGTAAAAACATTTATAAAAAATATTTTTTGTTTTGAAGTATTTGTTTTTTTTCTATTCGCGTAGAGATATAATAGTACGTGAGATTTCAAGATAACATAGGTACAATATAAAAGAAAGGTGAAATGAAAATGTTAATTGAGAATGAATCCCTAACCTTTGGAGAAATAACTTACTCTTCAACAAGCTAGGTGCACCAATTAGCCTTTCTTGCGCATGGAGCCCAGCATATAATATTAAATAAATTCTAAAAATATGTATGTAATATTAAATAAATTCTAAAAAATATGTATATAATATTAAATATATTCTAAAAAATATGTAAATAATACTAAATTAATTTTACAAAAAGTATATACATAAAATATCTTTGCAAAATATAATGAATTCATACCATGCATCATGTTCAAAGTCCTTTTTACTTCTTGTCACTATACATAAACCAACTCTTTCACGTGGGTTATACTTTGAAAACAAGAAAGAAGGACCTGTTGTTCATCTTGTATTCCAAACATACTTAGAACAAAACTTTGAACATCTTTGTAAGAAAACAAAGTTTAAGAACATTTTCACAACAAGAAAATCAAAACTAGTAGCGAAACTAGATTCAGAAACAAATTTTAAAAAATATATACGAAATATTTTTCTTAAAGGAGAATTGTTGTTAATATGTGTCTAAAGAATCTTAGTGATTCCAACAAACTTTGCAGAAACACGAAGTTACCAAGTTTAATGAGCCAGTGAAGAATAAAAGAATAGAAGAACTGAAATTAATTCACAAATCTAACGTTTGTATAACACGTACCAGAATCTGAAAATTTTTTAATAGGAAAAAGATCAAGTCCACTGAATTCACAGTGTCCCCTTAAGGAAATTATTCCCCTCTAGTATCCGAGGTTTGGTTTGGAATATGACCTCCCAGGGTAAAATGATCTCAATCACCAGAGTATAGATACCAAAAACTCCGGTGTCAGCGAACCACTCAACGGCAGTAAAGTACACTTAGAATACTAGATTTAGTAGTTGAAGAAGAAGTCCATGAATTCTATATTAAAATGAGAGGAAATCCCGCAATTTATAGAAAACAAAGGGTAGTGAGAAAAGGTTCTTATTGTGCCTTACCGGAATGGTTAAAAACCTTTGGAAAAGTCATAATCTTTCAGAAAGGTCGTCACCTTTCATAAAAGTCACAACTTTTCATAAAAGTCACAACTTTTCATAAAAGTCGCAACATTTCATAAAAGTCACAACTCTTCGTAAAATTCGCAACATTTCATAAAAGTCACAACTCTTCATAAAAGTCACAACTCTTCATTTTCCATTCACACCTTTTTAAAATCCAACAATCCCCCGCATGAATGGGGAATGACTCGAAGACAAAAAAACGGACAAGTATGTGTATTTTACAAGCAAGAACTAATTGCATCTAGATAAGTAGGTTTCCCCTTGGACTTTCCGTAGTGAACATATGTCGGACATACTCGGTCAATCAGTAGATGCGATATCTTTTAACCGTCCAACTTTGGTGTATACCTAGACAACCATATGTCACACAATTAACCCTTTACCGTTTATGGTTCTTACTGTTGTGTTCGTTTTAGCCATGAACACCTCCTGGTTTCATGAGTGTATAGAGAGATGGGCTTTTGACAATCATCTTATTTGAAGCGGCTTACACTTCACACTCACATAGGTGATTTCTAACCGTTTTATCGCGTCGATACACTATTTGGTCAACTCTGCCAAACTTAGCAAATCATTAAAATCATTAAGCTTTATTAACTCATTAACAAGCCTTAATGTTGTATCCTTGGCCCTGAGCATTGTCTTCATCATGAGAATGGATTGAGTTTATTGACAATGCTGAACCGTCTTTCACAACTTTGTTTTTCTCCTTAAATCTAGGTCTTGGGTTCTCCAGTCTACTAGATAGAGTTACCGCCAGGATGACTTGTCCTAAGCCGTAAATTCATTCCCTTAGATGATTTTCTAACTTTCTCTCTAGTTAGGCCTTTTTGTATGTGGATCCTATACATTATCCTTTGACTTTACATAGTCACTTCTTATAATTCCACTAGAGAGTAGTTTTCTAACGGTATCATGTCAATGTCGTATATGACGAGACTTTCCGTTATACGTCATGCTCCATGCCCTATCTATTGCATCTTGACTATGAAAGTGTATGCATACTAATGCCAATGGTTTGGGCCAAATATCTATCAAGAAATTCCGGAGTCTTTCAACTTATTCACCGACATTATCTAGAGCACCTAGCTCAAAGATCATTGTAGAGCTAGAGATAGATGTCTCTTTTGAAATATTTCTAAGAGACTGCTCCTCTACCAATAGTAAATACATATCCACTCGTGAATTTTACTTCATTCGTCCGATGATTCAATTTGCATCACTATATCTTTCAATATTGTTGGATATTGTTATAATACAAGACATAGTTTTAAGTATTATTTTAAATACTCCAAAACACTATTTATTGTCATCTAATGAATTTATTTGGGATCACTTGTGAACCGACTCAGTTTAAAATAGAAAATGCAATATCTGATCGCACACACTATATGATATACATCATGCTTCCCAAAACTCTAAAACAATCAAATTGTGAGTCACTTTTGTTTTCACTCTTTTGAAATGCAAAGCTCACATTTATTGGAGACTTGACAATATTAACATCCAAATATTTGAACTAGTTAAGTACCTTTTCAATGCAATGAGACAGTGAAAATACTAAACATTATCGAGTTCTACGAATTCTTATATCTAAGATCGCATTAGCAACTCCAATAATTTCCATTCCACTTGCTTTATAGCATACGTTTAGTAGCATTTATGTCATAAGTGTCTCTATTGATGATCAACATATCACCAATATACAAACAAACAATGACCTTATGATTTTAATGTGAAGATTTATCACTTCCATTATTTTTCAATCCATTTGTCGACATGGTTTGATCAAATTATGTCATTGTTTGGGTGCTTCCATAATGTAACTTAACAAGTTCACACTTTCTTTTATTTATCAGGAACCAGAAAACCCTCGGGTTGTTCCATGTAAATTTCTTCCTCCAATTCTACATTTAAGAATGTTCTTTTCACATTCAATTGATGAATTTGGAGGTCATATACCACACTAATAATTTTTGCATCCGAATGGATATAATTCTAATTACTAATGAGTATAAATATATTGAAAATATAAAAACCTTATATTTTATTACTAAAGCCTTTGACACAAAGTCTTTCTTTATATTTTTCAACAGTTCCATCAACTGTTATTTTCCTTTTAAAGATTCACTTTGAACCCAAAGGTTTATTTTCTTGAAGAAGATCAATTAACTTACAATATTGTTTATTGACACCATCTTTCCAATAAATGAGTCTACAGTCGACACAGGAAATGTTACAAAATCATATTAAAAGGAAGTAAATGTCCTTTAACATTTACTAAGCCTCTGAATCTCTTTATTAAGAACATTATCCTTTTCATTTCCTAGGCCTTTTAGACCGTTCTCTAGACTACTCAAGTCTAATTTTACAGTCCACAATGATAGGTCCTATTTTAATTCTTTTAGGAATAGGAACTTGGACTTTGAATAGATACTCCCACACTTTGAAATATTTCAAGTTGGATTTCCTTCCTTTCCATTTCTCATATGGAAAAGATTGTATTCTGATCAAACAAAGTCGCTTTCTTTCTAAAAAGACAAAACTTTTTGTTGTTCCCTTTTGCAATAAGGATAGTTCCTACACACAAGTTTTGTGTAAACCCGAACTTATAAATAATGCATCCATCATTTCTTTCAACGTTCGGTTTTTTCATTAGATTGAGGTGAATATGGCAATAGTTTGATGGATATTCCACTTTCCAAACATATTTCTGCACAATGAGATTATACTCTCCATTTTTATCACTTCTTATATTTTTTCACATTGATTTTCAACTTCGATATTACATTGTCTAGACATTTCTATTGCTTCATCCTTACCATTCAGCAAATAGACATAGTCATTTATAATGCAATTCTCAATAAAAGTAACAAATAATTTTTCCTACCATGAGGTGGTGTTAATTTCATGTCACAAATGTCAGTGTGAATCAATTCTAAGGGATTATAATTCCTTTCAACAGATTTATAAGAATGTTCAACATACTTAGATTCCACAAAAACTTGACATTTTTATTTATTGCACTCAAAGTTAGGCAAAACTCCTAAGTTGATCAGTTTTCCTTACAAGGTTTTGTAATTGACATGCCCCAAGTGTTCATGTCACAAACATTGACTCAAGAAAGTAAGAACAAATAAAAACATTGAGTTTGAAAAGCTCTTCGTGAGGTAGCTTTTTACTCACTAATATTTTTTTCCTATTTGTTATAATTTTGTGTGATACAAACATTGTTTAGATTGTCAAATGTCCTTTTCAGAAGGACATTTCGATAACTTTCAATATGATTGTTATAGAACTACCCATGAACAAAGTTTCATCGGGTTCAATAAATACAATATAGTCCAAATGTTATTTTTACTAAAACATAACAAATGACTATTCACCAATATTCATGTCTATGCAAATACTTTAATTATAATAGACATATCTTTTCATGAAAAATACAACATTTTAAGTGATATTTTTTTTCCATAAAAGAACACAATTATTTTGAACAAGTATAAATATAATTTAGATGATTCATACTAGTCACACTATATAGTAGTAATAGAGAGACTCAACAACCACAATACTAGATATACGCCAAGAATTTTGTGGGTATAACATAATACAAAAGTATTATTGAATTTCATATATTTTGCTCCAATGTTAAAGTACACATCAAGTCTAATCATAAGCAAATAACCCCTACATTTCAAATGTGATCTCAAAAATATTTTTCAAGTATTTGAAAATAGTTTTTTCACATATTTTAATGTTGGAAACATATTCTACGAAAGAATTATAGTGCTGCAATTCTCTTTGACAATGTACACAATGTCAAAGTGCATTCAATAGAGACACAAAATCACAAATTCTAAATCACTGTATTTTTCCTCTATCATAAATAGACATACCACTTAGTATTTTAAATACTAACAATAAGGACAAAAAAAAATGCACAATTTATTTCTATATTACATTGAATTTTATAGAAAATCAAAAGTACAACAATGACTTATTATGTAATGTTTTCATATTCTTCAAACCAATTGCATAGTCCAATTTATCCAGAGTTTAAAACCACAAAAGTTTTTAGTCTACAAAAATCAGACACACTAACATTTCTCATGGAGCAAAACTACAAGTCTTTTTTTTCCCCAAACAGAATAACATATTCTTTATCACATAGAAATGTTTTTCTTATCAAATAGTCTTCCAAATATAACGTTTTGACATACTATTTTATCAAACAAAAATACGCATCTCTCATTTTTGCAAACTAAAGAATTTTAAAAGCTACAATATTTGCAAAATAAAATTCATTCCATAACATATGGTTTGCAGATCTTTTTCCAAAGATACACATGGTAAAAAAAATCAAAGATGAAAACTCTTTGAAGCTATTTTCCTCCATAGATAATTTAATAAGAAGGTTACCTGGTAATCTTAAACGAAATACCATAAAAATTTTCTGTTACATTCTGACTTCGACCTTGATAAAAAGAGCAATGAATTATGGAGAAGTAATGCATTTATCATCTACTTCCATGATCAGATTCTATCAATCAGTAGAATACAAAAAAAAAATACTAACACTATAATAATTTCCTTAAGATTGTTGTTCATCTTTTATTCCAAACATATTTAGAACAAAACTTTAAACATCTTTGTAAGAAAACAAAGTTTAAGAACATTTTCACAACTAGAAAATTAAAACTAGTAGCGAAACTAGAATCAGAAACAGATTTTATAAAAAATATACGAAATATTTTTCTTAAAGAAGAATTGTTGTTAATATATGTCTAATATATGTCTAACGAATCTTACTGATTCCAACAAACTTTGCAGAAACACGAAGTTACCAAGTTTAATGAGCAAGTGAAGAACAAATGAATAGAAGAACTGAAATTAATTCACAAATTTTAAGTTTGTAAAACACGTACCAGAATCTGAAAAATTTTTAATAGGAAAAAGATCAAGTCCACTGAATTCACAGTGTCTCCTTAAGGAAATTATTCCCCTCTAGTATCCGAGGTTTGATTTGGAATATGTCCTACCAGGGTAAAATGATCTCAATCACCAGAGTATAGATACCAAAAACTCCGGTGTCAGCGAACCATTCAACGGCAGTAAAGTACACTTAGAATAGTAGATTTAGTAGTTGAAGAAGGAGTCCATGAATTCTATATCAAAATTAGAGGAAATCCCTCTATTTATAGAAAACAAAGGGTAGTGCGAAAAGGTTCTTATTGTTCCTTATCGGAAAGGTCAAAAACCTTTGGAAAAGTCATAATCTTTCAGAAAGGTCGTCACCTTTCATAAAAGTCACAACTTTCCATAAAAGTCACAACTTTTCATAAAAGTCGCAACATTTCATAAAAGTCACAACTCTTCGTAAAAGTCGCAACATTTCATAAAAGTCACTACTCTTCATAAAAGTCGCAACTCTTCATTTTCCATTCACACATTTCTAAAATCCAACAGGACCTATCATTCATTTAAAATGTGAACTATTTACGGATGGTAATGAAAGTGAAATTTAGATCAATTAAAATTTTACGGATTTTAGTGTAATCCATATTCTATAAATCTTGCAAGAGAATGAACCATCTCCTCATTTCCAGTTCTAGTTAAACAAAGTAAAAAAATCTCTTCCTTGCTTACTTTCTTTATTTGGGATTAGAGATCATAAAAAGGAATATAGATATGGAAATTTTCTCATTTCCATTTTAGTTTGATGAATTTTATTTGAGTAGTTACACAAATATAAATCTTGATCAACCCTCCTTTAAAAGGAATGAAAACAAAAACAAGAGAATCAGAGAACAAAAAAGTCATATATTTGAAGTAATTTTGTCTAATTTACTCTTGTTTTTCTTTTCAAAAAATGTGTACTTTATTTGTAGATTTTTACAAGTTACATCACTTGAGTTAATCTTGATACATTGAAGAATACATTTAGTTGATTATGACATTTCGAAGAAGTGATTAAAATTTAAAGTTACTCTTGGAGATTTGAATTAATGGGTGCTTTTCAATCCATTTCCATTTTGCATGAAGTTTCATATGTTAAAGTTCATAGAAAGATTGCCTAAAAAAGAAGTTTATAGAATAGATGAGTACAAATTATCTAGTAGTTTTCCTTATAATAAGTAATTTATAAGTTAATATAATATAATAGTATATGTTATATACATTCATCAATTAACCATTTACATATATAGTATGTTGGAATTGTGACCCCTAATTTGCCTAAGGAACATATTACTCTTTTGTTCCATTGTCGAGTACGGACACTACATAAATTAAAATGAGTAATGACATAGAACATTACTATGGAAACCCTGACTTATGAATAGAAAAATACAATCACCCACTCCTCTATAGATTTTAATTCAACTTCACGAAACTTTGAGCGTAAACAAAATGGTTCAAACTTATATGTGTCACCTACGATTTTTGGCAGCTACAAAGATTTTGATTTGTTTGAAAAAAATAATGATTCTTGAGAGTTTCTAGAGATGAAATCTATCAGATTCTAACAACTCAAAGATACTTGATTTTTTGTATAGATTAAGGAAACACCTACGACTTGAGGTGATTTCCTAATTTATTTATGAATTGTTTCTTCTTGACAATTGAAAATGTGCAACATGATAAGGAGCTCAAGAAATTTGTTCAAAATAATGGACTGAACTAATATAAACCTTCGAAATTTTAATTGGCTCGACCTGCTACTTAATTAAGACGCCAATCACTTAAGGTTGGTTCGCCCATAAACAACCCTACATATGAGGACGTTAACCTATTTGGAGATAATTGAATTTATTAAAAAGATTGGAAACATGTAACGTGATGAGTGGACATAAAACATTCATTCAAGAAGACTAAAATGAACAAATCCTTTTGGGAGAATTGTAGTAAAGAGTTGGAAATTGTTAATGCTCATGATAGTGGGAAATACTTTTGTTGGTTTTCACTCATTTGGGGCATATTTCTTCTTTTCGACATTTGTACAATGCTAGTCAAGTTAGAATTGAGGGAAAGAATTACATAACTAACCAAATCATATTTATATGGTTTAATTGATATGTCATAGTGGGTGAATGAGTTATTTTCCTCTCAGAATACTCTCAAATGTCATAAGAAGATAGTTTAGTAAAGAATAAGTGAATCTATTGTTTTCAAAGGAAGGAAAGAAGAAAAGAATGAGAGTAACAAGAATAGAAAATGTTTTATCTTTTATTATTATGACTTAGTGTCCAATGAAGAAAATTCATATGCTTCCTATAAACGTTAAAAATGGTATATGGTAAAGCAAGGAATAGACCATACACCAAGTTGAAAAAGTTCCATCAGTTAAAGAATTTAATGATGTGTTTCCTATGGATTTGTTTCGATTAACTCCCATACAAGAAGTAGAGTTTTTGTAATGATTTGGCCCGAGACACCTAGCCCATTTTGATACCTCCATGTTAGATGTCATGAAAGTAGTAAAGTGAGCTAAGAAATAGTTTAGAAATAGTTGGCATACCTACCGAAAAGCTGCTTATAGGACTCAATTGTACACAAAAACATTGTGAAAAAAAAGCTCAGTTACTTGGGAATATTATTCACTACTAATAGTTGAGCTATGTAACGATATGCAGTAAGTAACGACTGCCTCGTTTATATGAACATTTTGATTTGTTTCATGGAGTTGTATAATTATCAAATATTGGTCTCTTTGTTGGTTCCTATAAGTCAAGAATTGGTGAAAATATTTTAAGAGAGCTTTCAAAACCACAATAAAGGCATTAAAAAGTTTTATGTTATATTTTGGACTAAAATATGCTCTTGTTTCTATAAAGACATTACTTGAAAGATATGCGCCAATGGATAGTGATCGTACATTACTGTTTTCTCATGGATATAATGAACACAAAGATTGTCTGAATACTTTGCCTTAAACCCTACAAGAACTCACCCTTTTTGAGCTTGACGGTCCTTAATAAATGTTTGTTGGAGAATTCCTTTAGAAGGATATTGCAACTAACAAAGTTAGCACAAGAAAAAAAATCAATTTCAAAGTTCTTGTGGATAAAAAATATTGGGTAAAGCTTACGAAAGCTCAAGACTTATGAACCACCATACCAGTGTTAGAACTACTTTAGATTCCAGAGTATCTGTAGTTCTCCTTGATACTCTGAGGGATGAATTAGGATGTGTTCTCATGTAGGAGGGTCGTGTTATCACGCATCAAGACATTTGAATAAGAACAAGAGAAATCACCCTACTAAAAATTGAAGATGGTACAATGGTAATTACTCGATAGATTCAGACACAAATACTTATACGACGAATCCAATGAGATTTATACCGACTATAAGAGCTTGGTATTTATGTTCCAACACAAAGATTAAATATTTAAATTTTCACGACTGGAGCGATACTACTCATGGACTATAAAATTTACTATTTGGTGGCATGTGGAAAATGACAATAATAAGGCAGATGCATTGAGAAACAAACCCCTGGACTAATTGCCATAAAGATCTTGCACATAGATTTTAGATCTAAGATATGCACTCACTTGAATTTATGGATATCAAATTAGTGTGATAAACCCAAAGACATCGTTGGCTTATGTTTGGACCAAGTCTTTATTGGTAGAACATAGAGAGATCATCTGATACAAGGATATGAATTGTGTGAATGTTTAAAATAAGATTATAGTGAGTAAAGACATGAATAAGAGTATTAATAGTTACGTCACATTTAGACTAAGTGGTTGGTTATGATAATTGAGAATAGATGACGTGAGAGAGGTTATTCTTTAATAAGTTATAGCTCTTATTAAATGGTAGATCTTGGATCTTCGAAGACACCTGAAGCAAGTGTAATGGTGAAAACTTAAAGAATGATATTGCTAAATTCATTTCTACAGGCTGACTTGTGAACTGTTAAAGATAAATATAAGAAACTAACATGACCACTACTACAGTTTAAGATTCCGGAAAGGAAACTGAAAGAAGTTACTATTGATTTTAGGACCAAGCTACCATGAACCCTTAAAATTTTACCCTATGTGGGTGATTATAGATCGTCTTAGGAACTCACCACACTTTTTACTATTCAAAAACTTGATAAAATGGAGAAAGTCTGCAAAAGAAATTTACATGAACAAAAATGTTAACACTTCATGAGTTTCAGTGTCTATCAAATTGGACCGAGTATAACTGTTTACTTTAAGAATTATTGGTTACAGGAAATGATATTTGTTAGTTTGAAGCTGATATGATATGTTAGTTCGAAGTTGATATGAAGTTTTGATGTTTTAACAAACTTATTGATCTTCAAGGAACCAGATCCTTGTTATTCGGACTGCTGACAGGGAAATGAATGAATATACTAAGTGTGAGGAATATTTGGGTGTGATCATCAAAAAGGGGAAAAATCTTATATTCTAGGTGTTTTGATGATCCTCACCAATGTAGAGAATTGGTCCCTAGCATAGTGTTCTCGTCCAGATACTAATGGAGTACAACTGTAAAGCTGTTATGCCAAGTCATAGGTGAAAAGTGTAGTGTCCTACACCAATAGGAAGAGCGGACGAGATTGACTTTTTGAGTGTCTCACAAACAAAGGGACCTGGTCCCTTGTTATGTTCTCTCGTCCAGATCCATTATTGGGAACAATTGTAAAACTGGCGCGTTAGAAGTTTATGAGGTGTCAGCATACTACACCAATCAAAATGGGCGTAGTTGTTTGTCGAACGGTCATTAACTCTTAATGGTTGACTTAGTAAACATGACAAACAACTAATAAATTCATTTATCCGAAGAAGAGCCATCAAGATTTTTTAAGAACTCACAAGGAAGTTTGTAGGGAACCTTGTTCTTCAAGACTGCGATATGAAAAGGTGACAAGACAGTCGTCAAAAAGCTATCACCTCTGATGTGGTAGGTGCATAACTTTTCTAACAGCAGTCCTTCAACCAATAGGATAAGCTCAATGATATTTATGGTAATTTATATTATCTCTTTCCAAAAAACACAAACTTCCGATTTGGCAACCTAAACTTGGATTTTCACTGGAAATTCATATGCTTGAAAATAAGGTCATCTTCAACGAAGAATATTGATCAACTCAACTAATGGACCTGATAGAGTGAGGAAGAGTATTTGTTGTGTTTAGAGCTTTGTGTTTATGTGCTTATATTGTAAATCTGATCTTAATCTATAAATGATTTATATCTTGTTTCGGTTTGTAAAAGTCTAAGTCATCTGGAGTTAGGTGATTTAGTGGGAAACATTGTTGTTGCTTAGTTAAAATCTAAATAGTCCATAGGGTGGTGGTTTAGTGGGCGGTGTGGTATCCGTTTAGAAAAAGCTATATTAATGAGTGTGGGTTAGTATAGTGAGCAGTGTTGTATCTGCTCTAAGTCAGCTAAGTGATAGGAGACATTGCTTAGTGTGTAAATTAGCAGGCTAATCTTGTGGTGTAACAAACTTTTACTTTTGCTTGGAGAAGCCAAGTGGAAACAATTTGAAAAGTCATGTTTAGAACTGGTCGTGGTTTTACTCCCTTGAGAAAGGATGTTTCCACGTAAAGTTGTTTGTTCTTTAGTGTTTGACATTACTACGTAGATGAACTGGTCCCATCAATATAGGTGGATGCATATATTCCAACAGTCTTAGTATTGAATTTCAGTTATAGACGTACATGAATCGTAAGCATAGTGTACAAGCCTTGGAGAATATATTAAGAGCTTGTTTTTGACATCTAAAAGTGTTATTGGGACCTTACACTTGGCGGAATTTTACTACAATAATGACATCCAATGAACCTCTCAGAAGACTATATTAAGGTGTGTAGGTTAGGTACCATATAGTTCGAAATTATGAGGATAATGTATTAGGATTTTTCTCAATCTTGGTAATGTAGTTTACTCATCCAATGTTCTATGTCTGCAAAGAAAATGTATCTCAGTCTCCTTTCATGTACTTGAAGTACCGAGACTATAACCATCGATGAGAACTTAATGAAGAGAAACATGTGTCTATGGTAGGCAAGCAAGTATTTTGTCTGCGAATTTTTTTTTTTTGAGAAGATATACTATTGAAGAAGCTACTTATGACTTTGAAAATATTATGAGAGCCCAATATCCTCTCTTATTTCAGTTTACAGGTATACACTTACTTTAAATTCGTGGACGAAATTTAATATGGTAAGGAAATGGTAATACCCTATACAAAAAAATATAAAATAAGGGTGTATATATCATTTGGTTTTGTGTGAAAAAGAAATAATTTGATTAGTTGTAATATTGACCCAATGGAATTGTTAAAATTAAAATTTGGGCTAAAACCCTATTGGAAAAGATGTGCCTGGAAGCAATTAAAAACACTTAATGGGGAACAAGAGTGATTCAATGAGTATATTCACAAAGAAGAAGAAGAAAAATTTTGAAGGAGAAAGAGAGGAAGCGTGAAATGAAGAGGGGGCATATGCAGGAAGAAAACCAAAGAGTTCAAATAAAGAACTTAGAGGGGAGCATGCTTGTCAGCAATTCTTGAAAATAGTCATGGTTCAACCTCTCTTTTCGATGAAGCAACGATAAGCAGGAAAAATGAATCGCCTAAGGCTGTTAAGCAAAGAGATAAGGAGACAAGTAGGCAAGTTTATAAACTAAGTTATAGATTTAAATTCGTAGATTTCATGATTATCGAATTTGGATTGTATGTTGGAGAGATAAGGGTCAAAGAGATAATAGAATGTACTAAAGTATTATGATTTGACTGATTAAGTTAAATGTTTGGATAAAATTTTATAGTTCATCATAAAACAAGGAAGAGTTGATTTGCAGTGAGTTTGGTTTAGCTTATTATAGTGTGAATTAATAATCAATGAGGATGTTTAGCTGGATCTGAAGCACGTATCTAATATAAACTGACAGATTGAGAGTCTATCATGAAACATCAAGTATTGGGTATTCTGAATTTAGTATGAATTAGTCTAAAAAAAGAAAGTAATACAAGATTATCATGATGTGATTATAGATTGATCGAGGAAGACTTATGGATTGGTTGAGGTGACAAGTTTTGTATATCAACACAAGTACTATGAGTGGTAATCTTACAACAATTTGTATTTCACAAATTTCATAATTTTTACATGGTTTATAAAGTAAATGTGTTACCGGTTGTCTTAAATTTTCTTGTGGGACAAGTCTCCTATTGGATAGATACTGAAAAGATTTTTTGAGATGATATAATTCTTAGAAGATATGATTACTGTTATTGAAAAGGTTTCACACTTATTTGAGAAATAGTATTTTGGCAGGTGATTGTTAAAGTTTAAAATGATATGATTTGATAAGGTTTCAATGCTCTATTTGATTTTTAATTACTTTTACTGATTACAAGAAAATATAAATGGGAGTAGACATTGATGAATCCCGTAGTTAACGGTAGGTTCGTTAGACCTAGTGTACCTTGTAGTTATTGATTTCTAAAGCCCTTGCTAATGGGAAGGTAGAACTAGTTTATTGTTACTGATATCCCTCGAGTAGGGATCTACTAATATGAATATTTAACTCATTTATGAGAATTTCACTATTATTGGTTACTTCTTGCAGAGAAGGCCACTATGATTACATAATTCATACTTCAAAATTTCGCAGATATAATATATGATATGAATGCGTTTTTTGAGTTTACATATATAGATTTAATATGAAAACATTTTTCTGAGTTTACATATATAAGATTTGATATGACAATATTTTTCTGAGTTTATAGACATAAGATTTGATATGAAAGCATTTTTCTAAGTTTACATATATATGATTTGGTATGAATGTATTTTTCTGAGTTTATATATATCAGATTTGATATGAAATGTATTTCTGAGTTTACAAATATAAAATTTGATATGAAAGATTTTTTCTGAGTTCACAGATATAAGATTTGATAAGAGAACATTTTTCTAAGTTTACGATATAAGATTTTATATGAAAGTGTTTTTCTGAGTGTACAGATATAAGATTTGATATGAAAACGTTTTTCTGAGTTTCAAATATAAGATTTGATATGAAAGAATTTTTTTGAGTTTACAGATATATGGTTTGATTTTTTCTGAAACGTTTTTCTTAGTTCCAAGGAATAAGATTCTATATGAAAGTATATTTATGAGTTTAATATTGAGTATCGAGTGGCTCCTTTTTTCATTCCTTCATTTGAGTCATGATTAGTCATTCGTATTGTAGTCAAGTGACTAGTTTGAAACATTTTTTTTTAAATTTATAGATGAATTTATTTTATTGCGGGAACATTATATCATTTATGAATATTATGTCGTGGCTTAGAGTTGACATTGATTTTGTTGTGCATTTGTAAGACATGGAAAAGTTAAAGGAAACTCTGCCCTATTTTCTACAAATTTCTGGGAAGGCTTGCTTTGGGATTCTTTCTCCTTAGAACCGGTCACGATTCGTAATTGGTTTGTGACAGAAATAGTACATTATTATGGAAACCATACTTCTAAATAATAAAAACCATCATTTACTCCTTTGTAGAATTTAATCCAACTTCACGAAACTCTCAACCTAAATAAAAAGGTTACAAACATATATGTAACCTAAGATTTTAAAAACCAGATGTTGACGCCGACAAGGCTGGTTATTCCAATTGAGACCAAAACCTTATTTCTTCTCCAACATACCTCTATCCACATAATCCCCAAGATGTTAATTAAGTGCAACACTCAAATCGAGAGAAATTGGAGAGAAGAGGAGAACGAACGCTTACATTAGGTACAATAGCATTGGGTAAATGGAATGGATAAAATAAGAAAAGGTCCCCTCCTTAATATAATAATATCACTGGAGGAGTTTAAGAAAATAATTTCTAGAGAAAAGTAACAATGGACTAATCTTCTATTCAATTAGTTAATGACCTTATATAGGATTATAAATTTAATAAAGTAAAATCCCACTAAACGACTAACCAAATCCACTAACCTAACTATCCTAAGCTTTTGGAAAAGCTATATACTACTTTAGAAAACAAAGAACACCCTCATACTAACAAAATAACAAACTAACAACTAACCTAAAAAAAATATTGTGCACTGTTGGTCAAATTAAAGTAAGAATGATGTTGTCAACTTTAATACCCTTCTCGGCATCAACTATCCTTTCTTAATCATACCTAATTTCTTGCAGAAATTCTCCAATTTGTTAATAATAAAATCTTTGGTGAACAAGTCTGCAATTTGATGTTCTATTTTTATGTGTTCCAGACCTATCTCTCCTTGAAACACTTTTCCTTGAATAAAGTGGTAATGAATCTCCACATGTTTAGTCCTTGGTGGAAAATTGTATTTTCAGGCAAACAGATAGCTGACAGATTATTGTAGTACAAAGGAATTGCATAGCCTAGTAGTTGTTTTAGATCCTTCATCGGCTGCATAAGCCATGTACTTTCCTATGTTGCAACTTCTCCTACCCGATACTCTGCTTCTGTTGTTGATAACGACACTATTGGAAACCTTTATCTGCACAACTAAATGACTCCACCTCCAAGCTAAAACACAAAGCAAGTAGTTTAACGATGGGTTTCATGATATTCTGCATAGTAAGAGTCACAATTTCCAATCAACTTGCATTTTCACCTTTCTAATACAAAATCAATTGTACTCTTTGAATATCTCAAGATTTATTAGACGAACTCCATTCAAATTAGAATTCTTTGGATTATAAATGTAGCGAATCATCACACCTACCATGTAAGTGATTTCGGGGTCTTGTTAAAGTTAAATAATTCAAACTAACCATCAATTACCGATACATTGTTTCATCTTACAAGTCATTCCCTTCATGAGCACTCATCTTAAAAATTGGATATCAATCGGTGTTGAAGTTGTTTTTCAATTGAAAATCTGAAAATTTCTTCAATAGTTCCTTGGAGTATTTTTACTAATGTAAGAAAATTCTTTCTTCACTGCGATCAACCTCCAAGCTATAAAATTGTTGAGATGTTTGAGTTCCTACATTTGATTTAGTTGTAACATAACAATTTCTTCCTTAATAGCCTTAATACACTATGAATAATGGAAAGCTGCCGCAAAGGTTTGTGGTTCATTTTAATTTTTGTCTTCTACAATGGCAACATTGAGAATCAATTGATTTTGATTTTTTGATCCTTGTCTCGCATGCTTTTATCGATTTCCAAAGCAGCTTCCTCAACGGGATTATTCTTCTATTAAATCTTCACAGACTTAATCTCTTTGGTCCTCAACTTATGCACATCACAATCTAGAATTTTAATCGGTTCCTCCTCATATTGGAGGTCCTTGTCTAACACAATGGAGTCCCGCATAATGATATACTAACCATCACCATGATACCTCTCAACTTGGAAACATGAAATACTGGATTAACACATGATACATTAGGGGCTAAAGCTAATCTATATGCTACAAGTCGTATACATTCAAGAACCTCAAAGAGACCAATGTAACACATACATATTTTTCCCTTCTTGCTAAATATCATCACCCTTTCATGGCTGATACCTTATGAAGAATAGTTTCACCGATTTGAAACACCATCTCTCTTACCTTGTGTCCGCATACTTCTTCCATCTACTCTAGGATTCTAGAAGCTTATATTGAATACTCATCACCTTATCTTGAGCATCATTCACTAAATCAAGACCCAAAGGTTTCACATATCCAACCTCAAACCATTTGATGGGTACTACATCCCTTCCCATAGAGTAACATATCTATGCTTGAGTGATAATTATTAATATAAGAGAATTTGCACAAGGGTAATAATTTATCCCAATGCCCTCCAAAATCAATCAAACGTGCCCTCAACATGTCTTTTAACACTTGAATAGTACTCTCTGAATGTACAATTATCTGTGGATGGAAGGGTGTACTAAAAGTGAGTTGTGTGCCTAATTTATCACGCAATTTCCTCCAAACTTGGAATTGAATTGGGTGCCACAATCTAGATGATATAAAGGGGCACCCCATGCAACCTCTCTATCTCTTTCACATACATTTTTGCCAATTTTTCAGCATTATAATCTATTCTTATGGAATAAAATGTGCTGACTTAATCAATCTATCAACCACTACCCAAATAGAAAATACTTCCCCCATGTCTTGGGAAGACCAATCACGCAGTCCATGGCTACACATTCCCACTTCCATAACAGAATTGGCATTCTTTGAAGCAAACCCACATGCCTTTCGTGTTCATATTTTACTTGTGTGCGATTTTGGCACGTCAACACAAACTCTGCTATGTCTGTCTTCATGCCCGGTCACAAATAAATTCATTTATGATCTCTATACATTTTGGTCACTCCCTAGTTGATAGAATATCGCAAACCATGAGACTCCGCAAATAATTTCTCAATCAAGTCATCTACTCTAGGAACACATATTCTCCTTTGAAAATTGAATACACCATTCGCATCAAGAATGGTTTCTTGTGTCTTACCAATCACAGTCTTCTTTTTAAGCTCCTTTAAATTTTAATCCTCAATTTTTTTCGCCTTGATATCCCTTATGTATGTGGCCCTTACTTCAATACTAGATAACAACCCGTCTCTTTCTTAGATGCCATACTGTATGAACTTAGATTCTAAGGTCAGAATTTCTTTAGCCAAAGGTCGCTTGGATACACTCAAGTAAGCTAAATTACCCATACTCACCGCTTTTTGACTCAAAGTATCTGCCACCACATTAGTCTTGCCCAGATGATATTGAATGGTCACATCGTAATCTTTATGTAACTTCATCCATCTTCGTTGTCTCAGATTCAGATCCTTTGAGTGAATACATGATGCAAACTACGATGATCAGTAAACACTTCACACTTAACACCATACAGTGATGCATATGCTATAACATTCTTGTTCTGCATCAACACATCACCTAAAAAAGAATGTGACGCATAACAATAAACAATAAAATCCTTACCTTCAAACGGTAATGCTAGGATAAATATGGTGGTCAACAGAGTTTTGAGCTTTTGGAAGCTCTCCTCACATTTTCCAATCAATTCAAAGGGTATCCTCTTTTTGGTGAAGTGTGTCAAGTGTGTGGCAGTGGAACCAAAGTTATACACAAATTGATGATAATCGCTAGCGAGTCCCACAAAACTCCTTACTTGCATCACAGAACAAGGTCGAACCCAATTCTTAGCCACCTCAATCTTCTGACAATCTACCATTATCCCTTCGTTGGAAACTACATGCCCAGAATAGGCAATCGATTTCAACCAACATTCACCGTTAGAAAATTTAACATAAAACTTTGTTTTCAAAGAATACCTAAAATAATATAAAGATGGTTTGCATGCTCTTCCTCACTTTTCGAATAAAGTAAGATACCATCAACAAAGATGATGACAAATAATCAAGAAATGGATTGAACAACCCATTTATTAAACCAATGAAAGTTGCAGGTGCACTGGTCAAATAAAAAGACATAACCATAAACTCATAGTGCCCATAGAGAGTTCTAAATTTCATGTTGGGCACATCCTCATGCCTAATTTTCAATTAATGGTAATAGGATCTTGTATCAATCTTAGAGAAAACTGTTGCACCTTGCAATTGGTCTAAAAGGTCATTTATTCGAGGCGAAGGATACGTGTTTCAGATAGTGACCCTATTCAATTGTCGGTAATCAATACACATTCTCATGGTACCATTCTTTTTCTTAATAAACACCATTGGATCACCCCATGGGGAAACACTAGGGCGATTAAACATCTTATGAAGAAGCTTTTGGATTTTAGACTTAAGATTTTTTAATTTTGTCAAAGCCATACGATACGAAGGGATGCAAATGGGACGAATACCAGGCTCTAAATCAATGCATATATATATATATATGTGTGTGTGTGTGTGTGTGTGTGTGTGCGTGTGCGTGTGTGTGTGTGTGTGTGTGTATGTGTGTGTGTATGTGTGTGTGTGTGGAGGCATACGAGGCAAGTTATTAGGAAACACTTCGCAAAATTCAGAACAACATGAATAGACTCATAGATAGAGCCTCAATCTCAACATCCCTAATATGAGAAAAATAAGCCAAATAACCCTGCTCTATTTATTTAGTTGCTGAATGGAAGATATTATCCTAGCTTTCTTATGCTTGTACACCCCTTCCTACTCTAATTTTTCTCTTCTCGGAATTTCTACAATCATAAACTTAGTATTACAATTTAACATAGATTAATAGGGGTACAATCAAATCATGCCTAAGATTATGTCCAAGTCAGTCATATTCAAAATCACCAAATCAGCCCAGGTCTGAAAACCCATAAACAAAATAGGACAAGCATGAAAGACATGGGTGACTATGATCTACACTCTAACTGGAGTAGAAAAATGAAAAAGGTCATCAAGAATATCACAAATCATATCAAATTATGAGGTGAATCTCACACATACATAAGAATAAGTAGAACCCAAATCAAATAACACATTAGCCATTCGGTCACAGATAACAATAGTATTTGTGATCACCGCATTGGACGCCTCTACCTCATTCTTGCCGGAAAAGCATAACATTAAGCTCTCTAATCTTCATGAACTACTTCTCTGCCTGATTGTGTGTTACCCCTACCTCTGTGACCATTTCCTATACCTCCACGACCTTATTTATTACTTCTTCCTCCACCTTTTCGATGTCCTATACCATTTATACCATTGCTTGCGGGTAACACTACTCTAGATGACTGCTGCCCAAAATCAAACACACAACGATGGGGAAATCCCTCCTCATTTGCCTAGGTTCTCCATAATTGTAGCAAGTAAGACAAAAAGATAGTTTGCTTCCCATCAAAGGCACGACTCCCTGGCTATCTTTAAAATTATGATATGGAGTTCCCGAGTAGTTACCTATAGAAGCCAGCATGGCAAACTAAATTGGCTTGGCTGCAAGTGTCGCCTCCCTACACCCTGGAATAAGAACCTTGAAAGTTGCCCGAAGTCCTAGCTTTTTTTTCTAATGCCTTAGCCTGACTATCTCGCCTCATATCCTCCACTTTCTTAACATAATTTTTCACCTCATTAAAACTATCCCTGCAGAAGCGATAAATTAGAATTTAATCCTCTAATAAACAAATGAATTCTCTCTTCCTATGTAGTAACCAACTTCATGGATTATCTAGATGAAGCATGAAACTTGGTCTCAGAAGCAGCCACATACATACCACCTTTCTCCAAATCCATAAAGTCATCCTTTTTGGCGATCCCTCAAAGTTCTAGATACATATTTTTCTAAAAACAGAGCATGAAACTGGGTCCAAGTGAGTGTAAGTAAAACTGAATATCTGCACTCCATATAAGCTCTCCACCACTCCTTGCCTCACATTGAACTTGGAAAGACAATGACTCAACCCCATGCTAATGAAACATACCCAATTTATGAAGCCTGTAATAATAATCCAAGATAAAGTCATAAGCATCCTCACTGCTAGATTCAAGAACTACTAGAGGTTTTAGCTTCAAAAACATAGTCAACATGTCATGCTCATTACAAGTCATCACATAACCCAACAAAGGATGGAAAAAGGAATTGTTACCTACGTTTCTACGCGCCATAGAAGTAGTGACAACAATAGGAGTATTCGTGGGAGCTTGATCTTCTTAAGCAGATGGAAGCACTCCAAGACCAGCCAATCCCTTCAAGAATGACATAATCTATTGAGCTAACATTTGATCCATGGGAGTAACACATGTAGTCTCAGCGTGCACCTTATTTATCTTGTCCAATCTCCTCAACATTCTCAACATCCTAAAAGTCAACATTTTCCTCTATCGCTTCATGATGTGTAAGAGGGTACTCATTCATAGGAGCACTCTCAACAGGAGCTCCATCCCTAATTGATGATACTCTTCCAAGACCTCTTCCCCTAGCTCATCCTCTTCAATTGATGTCGTTGTATTTAGTGTTAACCATTTACAAAAAGAAGAGTGAGGGAGGTTATATACGAATTGGATTCGACAGATACCAATTGGAATCAAGTTATATCATGAAAGGAGACAGAATAAAACTGAGATATTTCTTAATGTCCTACAACCTCTTTAAGAAAAGTAAAAAGTCCACATACCGTTCCACAAGACTCTACTACACTTATTTTTTTACATCGAGATTATTGAACCTACGATCTGATACCAAATCATCACAACCCAGACCATCGTGAGTGGCACCTGATGTGTCGTGATTTCACAACATTTCTAATGTATTTCACTTAAGATTTGTGTGTGTCTAAATCCATTTTCATAGTGAATTAAACAAGTTTTGTGTTCTCTTTTGTGGGAAAGATGTTCAGGTGGCATGGGAAGAAAACAACTAAAAAACTGTGCAGATTCAAACTACGAATACAGTCGACGGACCGTAGGTGTTATCGTAGATGAAAAGCTCAGGATATTGAGGGAAAATCTGGAAAGTATAACTAAGTGTGGAGCCACGAGAGACAAAGATGGTCCGTCGATTGATACACAGACCGTACTGGTGAATCGTCATTTGGTTCAGAAAAGGTTCCATTACCTTATTCATAAAGATTCTAAGTATGGAGCTATGGTGGAGCATCTATGGACCATATGTGGATCGACGAACCAACTGATGGATCATCGATTAATCGATGGTCCATAGACTGCCTCCTTCATTCAGGACCTAGAATATTTTTCTCTACTCGGATGGCACCCTCTCTAAATCAATCGGCGGGATAGCACCCACGCTAAAAATTTGGTGGGATAACCAAAACTACAACTAAAATCAAGCAACTATTACAAAATTAGAGCATTTAACTAAAAGAAAATGAAATTCTCATTAACTTCAACAAGAGTCCTGAAGAAATAAACTAAACAATGCAGAAGAAAATAACATCTAGGACCGGTCAATGTACCAAAACATCTAAACTTCAACAAGTCCAAACGAGAAGAGATTCAACCCCAATCTAATGATCTAATAAACTAGCTAAAACAAATGTCTATGTACAAAAATGGTGGACATAGACAAAAGAGAATTCCATGGCAGCCCGAACGAATTGCCTCACCTTTGAATTCAAAGTGATGATCACTATTCTTCGAAGCGAGGTCTGCCAATAGCCGCTTGAAGATGCCATGTACTCAATAAAAATAAGAGCAAGTGCAGTATTAGTATAAAATCAACATTGTACAGGTAGGATCACACGGATATTTCACCAAGTACAACATAAGCAAGTCAAACAATATTATAATCACATGAATATATATATCAATATATACAATATTATCAACACTTATGAACAAAGATCAACTTCACATCTATCAATATACAAAATTATGTCAAGTAGTTGGTCCTCTCATGGATACCAAACTCAAATGGTCATCATAACAGGACGTGGTACCCGAACTATTAGCTATACCGAAACGTTGCAATCCGATCCATTTTTATGTCGAAACACGGAAATCGATCAAGTTAGTTATGCTGGAATGTGGCAATCCAACCTACTAGTTGTTTTAGATCTTTCGTTGACTAATTAAGCCATGTACTTTCATGAGATGCAAATTTTATTGCTCGATACAATGCTTTTATTATTGACAACGACACTATGGCTACCATTTGTTGCACCATGAAATTGCTCCAGCTCCATGCTTAAACACAAAGCCAGTAGATGAACGACACTACCATGATATTCCTCATATTTAGAGTCTTGGTATCCAATCAACTTGCATTCTTCACTTTTGATATGCAAAAAACCTTAATCTTTGTACACTTTACATATCTCAAGTTTTGCTGAATTCGCATGTACCGACTCATCACACCAACTCCATAAAAGATGCCGAGTCTTGTTAAAATTAAGTAAATCAAAATATCCAGCAATTGTCGATACATTATTGTATCTTCCAAGTATTTACATTCATGAGCGCATATCTTAACATTTGGATCCACTAGTGTGGAGGTTGGTTTTCAATAGAACATCCCAAACTTCTTCAATAGATCTTTTGAGTAATATATGATTATGCAAGCAAATTCCTTATGAACTGTGACCAACCTCAGAGCCAAGAAAATGGTTCAGATGTAAGGGTTCCTATGTTTTAATCATTTTTAGCGCAAAAATTTCCTCCACCATAGCCTTAATAAAATTTATTCTAGAATGCTTCCTTAAAAGTTTCTGGCTCCTTTTAATTTTCGTCTTCCACATTGGAAGCAGTGGCAAACATGGAACTTTGCCTTCTGATCCTTGTGAACTTTCTAAGTGAAGGTAGTAAATGTGCTCCAATGAGCTCACCTTTTTTACCTAATTGTTGGTAGATTGTAGTTCGTCACGGATTTTGAGTCACATCTTCATCAATATTGTCTTCATTAGGTTCACTTTCATCTAAATCTTGACTAAGCTTGATATGATAAGAGACGAACACACCTTTTTAAGATATTTGAATCAGGAAACAATTCCATATTTGAAGATCATAAAGACAAAGCTTCATCAAATATCACATTTCAAGAAATGTAGCACTTTAGTGCTGTTGGATCACAACATCGCCACCCTTTTGTTGACTTTTATCCCTATAATGATACACATAACAATCTTTTATCCATCTTTCTACATAAATTATTAGGTATGAATATATATCATACACATCCTCCAAACATGAAAATATCTAACAAAAGATATCGTGTTCCAAATCTTCTCAAAAGGTGAAAAAAAATTTAAACTTTGTTGAGGAAGTCTATTGATCACAAAAGTTGCAGTTACATAGCTTCCACCCATAATTATTTCGGGATATTTTTTTCGTGAAGCAGGCTTTGATATATTTTTGCTAGGTGTTAGTTCTTCCTTTCTAATACTCCCCATTTTATTGTGGGCTTGTGGCATGTTTGGACATTGAACTAATGGGGCGTATTCGACACTTTTCAAGGAATTCAAAAAATTTATGTGAGGTATATTCCCCACCATTATCAGTTCCTAGACAATGAATTTTCTTAACAACTTCTCTTTAATTATAATTTTGAATTCTTACAATTATGAAAATACCTTAGACTTCTCCTTTAAAAACCGAGTCCACACAAGCCTAGAAAAATCATCAATGAATGTCAACATATATGTTATCTCACCAACAATGAGTTGCTTGATTGGGTGAAACCCATCCGAGTGAATTAACTCTAATGGTTCATTGGCTGTATATTTTGAACCTTGGTACGACAACTGATGCATTTTTTCCATACTCACAACCTGCATATATTACATCCGTCCTTGCTAAAAGTTTGGAAAGACCTTTCAAATTTGAATTTTTCATCCTGATTCGAAAGTTTAGAGTCGCTAACTTTACTAAACCATTTGTTCCATAAGTCCATCATCTCATTTTTTCTTGTCTTGTCGATAATTAAGGTATCCACCAACATAACATAGATAGAACTTAACCTTTGCCCCTTCATCACCAACTGTTCTTCAACCTCAATATCATGGTATAATCTTCCATCTTGTAGATGATACACTCAAATTATACCTCTCTAAAAAAGTATAAGCGATCGTTATCAAGTAAAGAATCCATCTAGTAGGTTGTGGTAAATCTCACAAGAAAAATGGTTTAGACTTAACTTCATCCCACAATTATGTCTATTTAGTCAATGTCTTTCCGAAAGGGGGGGGGGAGGGGTTTGTGAAACAAATTCCTTCAAAAGGGTAATTATAGATTAACAGAAGTAGACTTGCATTTATAAAGATGAGAGAGTAACTAGGTTATATGTGTTCCCCACAGATATATAAAATAGTATTCCTAGCAATCACAAACATTTCCTAGTGTATTACATGCAAAGTGATAAGTTAGGTATCTCTAAATCATTGGTCCAGCATCTATAGAATTTCACCCTGCACCTTGGTCCAGCTACGTTTGTCTTATTTACTAACCCTTACCACTACTTCATATTAGACATCATAAGTGATGTATGGCTTACTTGTTACTTCTCTACAATCGACACTAGCCTATTAGATAGAATCACACTAAATCTATGTTGATAATTCTTTCTTATTAACTACCTCCTCAGTCCAGCTAGTATCAACAAGGCAAGTTCTCACGTTAGCAACTGTTAAACAGACTTCTAACTGAAAGAATTAGCAATGCATGCAAAAACACTATTCAAGAATTGTTTAATTACTAGGATTACTTTGTGAATTATCCATTGTTCCCACAACCCTAGTTGTGGATTCAGTTATCCATGCTAGCAAGATCACAATTCATAGTTTTAGATGAAGAAATCATGAACTTCCTTAACAAGAAGAATAAACGGGGAAATCGAACTTCAAATTGCAAGCAAAACCTTTTAAACTAAATCCTGAAATCAATTCATTGCTAATGTTGCAAAAAACCATCTCCAATACACAAAGTAGAACAAAAAGTAATAGAAGCTAAATACAAAATGATGTTTTAATACCCTATATATAGGAAAGAAAGTCTTAATGAAAAAAAAATTCAAATAAGGGAAGTTTTGGTAAGGTACGCGGCTTAAATCAATGAACCTACTGACAGTCCGTCGATCAATCGATAACCCATTGTCTACATTTGTTGGTCAGGACTCAGAGATATTTTTGCTTTGGATGGCACCCTCTCCAAATAAAACGATGGACAAACATAATGGTCTATCGATTCATCTACGGGTCGTCGATGCTCCTGTGTAGCTCCATACTTAAAATTTTCAAAAATTAGGTTCTAGAACCGTCTGAACCAAACGATGGTCCACCAGTATGGTCCGTCGATCAGTCGACGGTCGTCGTTGCCTCTCCTGGTTCCACACTTTATCAGTTCCTCCATTGCCTGAGCTGCTATTCTAAGATCGCCACCTACGATCTGTCGATTGACCACGGACTGTCGATTGCCTCCGTTGGTCTGGTTCTGCACTATTTTCAGTTATTTTCTTTCCTTGCCACCTGGATATCTTTCTTACAAAAGAAGACATAAAACATGTTAAAATCACTACAAAAATCCTTTAGACACACAAAACTCTTAAGTGAAATGCATTAGAAATGCTATGGAATCACAAAATATTAGCACCCTAAACTTATATTGATTTTTCTCCTCAAGCAACGCATTATGACCCTAAATGACACATATGCAGAAGAATACACTTTTAAGCTCTGGCAATCACATGACTATCAATCCCAAATCATTCTTGATTGGGTGCAGGTCTAGGCTCTCAGGCTCGACAAGCAAACTCATGGGGATCACATCATGACACAGATTCACCATACGATGAACCCCCGTGCTATTTTTTATTTCACCACAGTACCAACTTTCTCATAATGCAGCTAGTGCCCTCACATCAAAAGAAATCCTCAGTTTTCACACAGTGATTATATATTTTTTGTACAAGGATCTTTGTTTCAACACTCGCACGCGAGAATAATTTCTAAGACACTTAGTGCTCCACATCATTGGCTTGCCCTTATTTTCGCAGCATAGGTTCACCACACTAGACTCTAGGATCACGGTAGGTCTTTCTTGGCTCATAATGTAGGCTCGGGGTCAAGTTTTGTACATTTGGGTACATTTAGTGACATTCTGCCCTTGACATTACAACTAAGCCTTCTACCTATGTTATTTGCTTTTGACCCCATCTTCTTTTTCTTTTCTTTCCTTTACCTTATTTCCCTTTTTAGATGTGACTATCATTTATTTTGCATCTTTTTGTTTTCAGAAAAATATTTTTCTCTCTTTTTATTTTTTTCTTATTTTATTTTAAAAATGCACATCTTTTTCTTGCTTAATCTTTTCTTTTTAACAAACAACTCTATTCATACCCATTTTTGGGCTTTCTCTTATATTAGCCACCCTCAAATCATAGTTTTCCATGAGTTGAGGTACACAATACCGAGGTCAGGTTAGAGTCAAGACCAGATTACTTTTTGCATTAGTCACCCCCAACTTAGGCTTTTGGCCGAAGTGGAGCTGCACATGTTCAGGGAGGGACTGGGGGAAAAACATTAGACCTTGGGAAGGTGAGTTGGTGAATAAAAAAATTGGTATATTATAGGCTCAACATGTTTGGATCAAAAGTGAAAACTATTTCATATGGTCAACTTCTTTTAGGCTAGATATTGGCTATTTCCAACAAGGGCCTATGATTACTTCCTAGCATCTAGAGTAGATTTCCTTCGCAGGACCAACCGAGAAAGTTCTAGTTAGGCACCAACAGTTATACACTCGAATATCCTCACACACTCTTGTCACATCGTTGCATTATCAAATTATCATATTTCCTAGTATAGGTTTAAGTTAGGGTCATGTTGTGGTTCCTATTTACAACACATTCAACTTATCTTGTCATGTGGTGGTTCCTATTTATGTCATGTTTAGAGCCAACACATTCAACTTATCTTAAACTATTCATTCAAGCATTACAATGGATGGGGTATCATTTTTATGAGACATCATGCTTTATATATGCTTCTATACATGTACTAAGATATGTGGTTCAAGAGAAATTTAAGCAGTTTCTTGGGAAAAAAGAACACAAGCAAGAAAAACCTAAGAGATGATAGTGATTTGTACTAATAATTATTCACCCTATCACTCACTTCCCATATACTAATTCCCCAACAAAAAAATTTTCAATTGTCCACAATGCATAAGAAATCAATTATGCGGGGTGGTAGGTGAACCAAACCTGTGGTGGATAGCGCTGAAGACTCTCAACAAGCGGGTGGGTCTTACTTCTCGGAACCCTATGGAGCAGTATCTGGGCCATCATCAATAGTGCCCACATATACCTCCGCACCATCAATAATGCTCTGTTCTGCGCTCATAGGCATAGAAATGGATGGTCCCGCAACTATCTCTCGCACACTCCTCTAGAGCATATTTTTAACGACGAGGGTGGACCTCTTAGACTTTTCTAGCTCTGACCTCTATTGTTTTATAGCACACGCCTCATCATTTGCCTAAGTGGTACGACTAGAGTGGTTCCTCTTTCCATGACCGCGAAGTAAGGGTTACATCTCACCAGGGCCCAGAAACAATGCCTCCAAAATAGAGTCCTCATCTAGATCAATAGGAGCAATATCTCGCTCATCCCCCACAGCTCCAAGATGGCATCAACATCGGGTCGCAGGCTGTCCATCTTAGTCTGGATGGCAGCAAGGTCAATGGTAGGGGTTGTTTGTGCTAGAACACGCAACTCAAATACATCAAGGCATCTGTGAACCGCCTTTATTTACTGCATTGCCTACCTGGCCACTCGCATTTCTATGCGGTCCTCTGCCTCTGCTATAGACTTCTGCATCCACGACTTGATGTGAATGAGCAGGGTGGCCATCTGTTCCTCGAACTTCTTGACTCGAGCTAGAGGGACTTAGGCTGCAGCTAGTGGCGTAAATCTAAATGAGTTTTGGGGCCTGCTGGCTGTATGTGAGGAGAAGGCAAGAGTCAGGTCAACATCTTCTGTTATGGAAGGGTCAGCCCCTTGGGCTAGCTCCACCGTGTCTACCAAATTCTCTCTTAGTGAGGGAACCTCGATTAGGGGCCCCCTGCGTGGTGCTGCCACAATGTCCTTATCCCTGATGAGACCTATATCCAAAGCCCATGTCAACTTACGGAGTATATCACAGTGCAAAGTTGTCACTGAAGAATCCCTACATATGTGGAAGATAATACATGGTAATGGGTAAGTGGTGGAGGTTTTGAATGCCCATTCATGTACCTATGCTAAAACCATCCGTGAAAAGTTTATCTCAAGCCCAACTACAAGTGTTGCCACCATTACCGCCTACATTGTCACCCTTTGTGGGCGATAATCGGTGTAACACCAACAACCAGAAAAACATGGCCACAAAAGTGAGGGTAGTGTTCTTGATGAACCCTCACGGATCTATAACCCAGTCAATCCTCTCACCATCTGTCGCAATATATCGAGCCAGTCATTTTTTAACCGCCTCATGCTTCTCTGCACCCCTTTGAAACTCACCACTCTAGATAATCTCCTACATGTAATCAAACTCAAAAGTATTGAGGCTCCACTATGATCCAGTAGTAGGGTCGTATAGGAAACGGTGAATGGTGGTTTCTGATATGTCAACCCGACAGCCCAAACTAGTGTAGAGATTAGAGGGTCTTGTTTGGCGGGTATTGCCCTCTTATTGATGGAACCTCAAAGAGTGGCCACATAAGAGGCATAGAGTTATTGAAGAATTTCCTCGCTATAACTATCCAAGTCCCGATCCATGCAGTTGCATTTGTGGAAATCAAAGACTCTATGCACCTCTAGAACTGTGTGCAAACTCCTTTAGAGGACTCGACGCTCCACAGTGACCAGTCGGGTCATCTCCCCTGTCTCATTGAGCATTTTAGTGTCTCCATATACCTACAACTTCCCCTCCAGCACCACCTATTTTGTCTATCGACAACTGGAGTGAGGTCATACGGTCGAGGTTTAGGTACATCCCTCTAACTAGTGGCCTCTTCAGAGGAGACTTGTTCTTTTTGCGCTCCTGATCCCGTGGATCCTTGAGAGTTGGAACCGAAGGCAGTGGCCGATTTAGACCCTAAAGCTTGGGTGGACGCTGAAGATGTGGCAGACTAGGAAATGTATAAAGAGCGGCTCTCTGAATTGGAAGCAGCCCTGGTTGGTAAACTGATCACTGTGCTTTAGTACCCGGAGGAACATAGGTTGGGTCATTCTCCGTGTCGGTGTTTACATTGATTAGCTAGTAAGTCGAGGCATATGACTTAGATTTTCCTTTCTTGGAGTAGAGACTGGTCCTTTTTGGGGCCATTTATACCTATAGAGTAGTTGTTAGTATCATAGCAGTATAACAACACACTAAAAAACAATGGAAAGAATAACACATGAAAATCAAAATATAAATCTTTACTACATAGTCAGATCAACGAGACCTATCAACGGCCTATCATAAGTCGATGGGCCGTTGTTCAAGCCCATCATCTGACACTTAGAATTATTTTTGGATGGGTTAAAAAATCACACTCTGATGAAAGCGACGGACATGCAGAATGACCCATTGATTACCCAACGTACCGTAGTCCACTTCAATTGTTAGAAACATAATTTTATTTTTTGATGGGTTAATAAAAAACACTCTGATGGAACAATGTACGTGCAGACAGGCCCATCGATCAATCGACTGACCGTAGTCCACTTTCGTCATTTGACACTTAAGATTATTTCTTGATGTGGAAATTGATGGATCCTATCGAGGATCCTTCGAATAGTCGACATTCAATAGACGAAGTATCGTACTGTGGGCCTGTGATGGTTTTCAGGCCTCTAACAAGTTCAATTACCGAGTTTTCCTGGTGATGCATTTTAGCAAAATAAAGTTTAAATATGCTCTTTTTTAACAGACCAAATGCTAGTTCGTCATTCCTTAGGTTCCTATGTCGTACAACTATCAAAGAAAATTGAGCAAAAAAATTTGAACCCTAGGTCAGAACGTTCAGGAAGACTAAGACACACAACATTTGAGATAGTAAAATTCTCTACACAACCACTGCACATTATCGTAAGGGGAGTAACTACGCAACTTTTAGCATGCAAATTAAAGTAATTTTGTCCTAAGGTCAAGACCACTTCCGATTTCCTATATTCACTATGAACGACAATTAAAAGTTAAGGTAAATCAAAGTACCTTTGAAGCGGTGTAGAATGTTGTGGTTGTGTGACTACAGCGATATGCAAATCGATGAAGTAGTGTACACTTCCGAACCCAATAACCGAACTCTTGAGAATGGAATAAGAGAGAATTTTGGGGAAGAGATGTTTGGTATTTGGGGAAATTTATGGGACAGATGATTATGGGATATGGGGAGTTTAATTGGGGAGTGAAACAGGGAAGAATTTTATGGGATGAAACGGTGAAGGAAGAGAATTTGATAGAAATGGATAAAGGGAAGGAATTTGAAAGATCTTGTTTTAAATAAAATAGTGTGGGTCGAGTCGGTTCACTGCTAGACTTTGACCCACGAAATCCCATCGACAGTCCGTGGATCAACTGACGGTCCGTGATGCTGACCGTCGTTAACTCTAACAATTAGAAAAAAATTTAGACTTACCTGGGATCTACGGACACCATCGACGGTCCATCAATTGAACGACGACCCATCAATAGGGTCCACAGACCTCTGCATCTGACCATTTTTCTAGAGCTTTCGGACTTCCCTTATGCACATATAACACTAATTAGGATATTCTTTTTATATTTTCCTGGAAACTTTTTAGAAACACACCCTATTCTAATCTCTAACCAACACTGATATACACAACAAAAATTTTGAAACAACTAGAATAAATAATAAAAAATGACTATTTAGACATGGAAAATAAAACCTATAGTTGGATAGAGGGTACACCTTAGATTGCCCCCCAAGAAGCACTTTATTTAACGTCGCAGCACGATGCATGCCTCTTGATTACTCACACTACATCAAGATGATACTTTTTAACCCCTTCATGGACACTCTCTGCATGGCCCAGATAGGACATTATCCTTTGTCCATTGAATGTGAACATTGCGACTTTCATGTTCTCAATCTCAACTACTTCATGTGGGACTTTGGTAATGAGGAATGGCGCTGTCCACTTGGACTTGAGTTTGCCCAGAAATAAGCGAAACCTAGAGTTGAATAGAAGCACAAAATCACCAACTGTATATTCTCGCTTTTAAATCTTTGGTCGTGATACTTCTTCATGTTCTCTTTGTAAATGGCTGAACTTTCATATGCTTTTAGGTGACAATCATCAAGCACATTCAACTCAATTAGCCTATGTTTTGATGCTTCGATCCAATCAAAATTCAGTCTCTTCATGGCTTACATTGCCTTGTGTTGTAGCTCGATTGGTAGGTGAAAAGCCTTCCCATATACAAGTTAGTAAAGAGACATACCAATGGGGGTCATGCATGGAGTGCAGTAGGTCGAAAGAGCATCATCTAGCCTCCTTGAACAATCCGTTCTATTTGCATTTAAATTTTTTGTCAAAATCTGTTTGATCACCCAATTGGAAACCTCAACTTGTCCACTAGTCTGTGGGTGGTAAGGAGTAGCCACATTGTGGCAAACACCATATTTTTCCAGCAATCCTTTGGACAATTATTACAAAAGTGCGAGCCTCCATCTCTAATGATGGAACTCGGTGTACCAAATATGGAGAATATATTCTTCTTTAGGAATGCGGTGACACTGTTCCTTTCATTGTTGGGGAACACAATTGCTTCCACCATTTCAACACATCGTCAACCGCCAAAAGAATGTACTTTATCCCATGACAACTCACAAATAGGACCATGAAGTCAATGCCCCATACATCAAATAGCTCAATCAGAAGATTGGGATTCAAGGGAAGTTCTTGCCTTTTTAAAATTCCTCCGTCTCGTTGGCACCAATCACATGATTTGGCGAACTTATGATAACATTGGTTGATGGTGGGGCAGTAACACCCACACTGTAAGATCTTATGCGCAGTTTGTATACCATTATGGTGCCCACCCACAGGGAAGGAATGACACGTCTCCAAGACACTCAACGTCTCAACCTCAGGTACAAAACAACGAATAATCCCACGAGCACAACTCCGATATAAGTAAGGCTCATCCCAAAACAACTTTTTTACATCATACATGAACTTCTTCCTTTGGTGGAAGGTCAAATCAAACAAAACTAGATCACTTTCCAGATAGTTCGCAAAGTCTGTGAACCATGGAATCATATCCTGAGTAGTGGCCAATATATGTTCATCTTGGAACACATCAGTAATTTAGACCTTTCTTCACAATTCACGCCTCACTTCATCCTCTAATCTAGAAATGTGGGCAGACACTTGATTCTCAGTCCCCTTTCTATGTTTTACGTCAAAATTGAAATCTTGCAGCAACAATACCCATCTGATAAACCTTAGTTATGCATCCTTCTTCGCCATCAAATATCTCAAAATAGAGTGGTCGATATGCACTATGACCCTCGTTCTAAGCAAATAGGAGAAAAATTTCTCGAATGCAAACACCACCGCAATAAGTTCTTTTTCAGTTACGTGTAGTTTTTTAGAGCTTCATTCATGGATTTACTCGCATAGTAGATGGGGTGGAGGATCTATCCCTTCTCTGTCCCAGTACCACGCTAGATGCAATCCCGCTCGCACATCACCCAAATGGCTGAATCCAGTATGGTGAAATAATAATGGATGCGGACACCAAATTCTCTTAAAACTTTCCAAATGCTTTCAGATAGGATTCATCACAATTGAATTTACATTCTTTTTCGAGAAATTTGCACAAAAGATATGGAATTTTCAATAAATCCTAACTGAAACTCTGATAAATGCCAGCATTCCCAAGAAAACTTCTCACACCTTTGACAGAGATGGGTGGAGGAAGCTTCTCTATAACCTAAACTTTGGCATGGTCAACCTCTATCCCCTTCCCTGAGATTCGATGGCCCAACACATTGCCTTCTTGCACCATAAAGTAACATTACTCCCAATTTAGAACCAAATTACAATCCTCACATATCTTGAGCACCCCAGTCAAAATATACAAGCAATGATCAAAGGAGCCAGAAACCACAGAAAAAAATTGATGAACTCCTCAATAGTGTCATCCACCATATCAGAAAACATCAACATCATTCAACTCTGGAAGGTAGTTGGTACATTACATAACCTAAACGACATCCTTTTGAATGTGAACGTCCCACAAGGACAAGTGAAGGTGGTCTTTTCTTGAATTTTTTAGGTGATAGAGATTTTGTTATTTCCCAAATAGCCATCTAGAAAAAAATACCAACCCTTGTCTGCAAGTCTATCTAACATCTAATCCATGAAGGGCGTGAGGAAATGGTCCGTTTTAGTCCAAGAATTAAACTTACGGTAGTCCATGTACACTCTTCATTAGTACACTGGCCTCATGGGAATAATATTGTTCCTTTCATTAGGTACAACAATTATCCCACCTTTTTTAGGCACGCACTGAACAGGGCACACCCAATTGTTGTCCACTATAGGATAAATGACTCCAGCATCCGACCTTTTTATGATCTCTTTTTTCACTACTTCTTGCATAGGTGGATTCAACCTCCATTAGTGCTCAATAATCGGTTTATGGTCTAGCACGAGTTGGATTTTGTGGGAACAATGTTGGGGGAGATTCCAATAATATCCGCAATAGTCCAACCAATGGATCCTCTAAACCTCTTCAACACCCCCACTAAGCACTCTACGTGTTACCCATTCAACTCTGCTGCAATAATCATCGGCAAAGTGTCATCTCTTACCAAATTGTGGGGGCTACTAATAACCGTTAATAAAAATGCATGAGCTACATGTGGAGTCTGATGTATACATCCCATCAAGAGAACCTAATATACCCTACCAGAGGTATAGAAGCATGTTGGCGTTATCACTAAATTGGTGCCCACATACGGGACTTACAACCTACTTGGCTAGTAAGTATGGGACTATTCGGGTACGCTGAATCTAGTCCAACTCGATATTATTCTACTCCCAATGAATTCAGTGGTTAACGCATTATGATTGCGTTTGTGTAATATTGGACACGCAAAGTTGAACATGCAAACTGAGAGTGCAAAAATTAATTTGGTAATGCTGCATCCATAATTGAGGCATGTATAACTTAATAACTAATATATCTTGCCTAGCATGTGTAATTCAACAACTAAAGAAATATAAACTAGGCTTCTGAAATTCATCCAATAAAATGAGTAATAACATTATAATTTTATTTGAAACATAAAACTAACTAATTCATCTTAATCTGCTGAATTTCTAGAACCCTAGCTATATTCTTAATGAGGGAATTAAAAAATTTACTGAATTCTAGGAACCTATTGGGTGAAAGGGACCCACTAATGAAATCCCACATACCTGGTGACGAATTCCACAAAAAAATGTTTTGATTTCGGGTTGGAACTAATGGAACCTTGTTCCGTTCATGAACTAGGTTCTTGAGATTTTTTTCCTCTCTTGCTTCTAATTTTCTATGTTTTGATTAATGATTTGACATAGGTAAGTTCTAGTTATGTTTCTAGAGATAAACCGACTAAAACCTCATGATATAGGGTCTAAACGACATATATTAGGCGTCCATAAAATAGGAAAAGACCAAAAGACCCCTGAATTAACTGTTGTCAGAGTGACTGATGAATTGAACCTACAGTCCATAGTTCAACCTACAATCGACAGGTTGGGGTTGTAAGTCATGTTTGCTCGACTGGGCTTCACTAAAAAAATCTTAATAATTTACTCGTAGGTTGGATTTTACCAAACTCAGTGGCTTTGGAAAGAGGATTCAATTATCTATTATATAATATGTCATGGTACACCTAATTAATTTTGTGCTAAGAGTTATGAACATTTGAAGTTGATCCAATTAGAAATTTCTACCTAACTAACTGCTAACATTCAGCCACGGTCAGAACTACGGTCCATAAATTCATTTATGGACCGTACTGGTCGATCGTGGTTTTTGTCTGAGGTTGGGTAAAGGAGGACTCGATCTACGGCACAGACCACAGACCGTGGTCTCATCTACAGGTCGTAGGTCTATTTCGTGGTTCGAGACTTAGCCGATTTTTTTAGCTGAATTTGTGAAGAGGTTGCAATTATGAACTATGTACCTACAACGCCGGACATAGATCAGACTACGGTCTGTGGATGATTACTGTAGGCTACACCTGCAATTATAGAAAAGTTGATATCTTGTTAGTTTTTTGATACGGGGTGTTACACTTTGTATTAGTGACCCTAGCCAATTTTAACATTTTATCAGTTTGGTCACTTGGTCGTTTGTTCTACTTTTATGCAAGTGTATGTGTTTTGGAACATATGAAGTTTAAATGGTTTGTTTCTATTAGAACTCCACGTAGATGACCGAGTAATGCAATTTTGACGGTTATATTATCTCTTAAATATCAAATTTGGTGAAGATGGACTCTTGGTTTTGATGTTGAGGCTTCAAAACTCATTTGCAACAAACTTTTTGATTTTAGTTAGAATGGAGCCTTGGATGTGGAACCCCCTTTTTGTTAAAAAGAACCTTGGATAAGAGTTTCAACATCTCTATTGAGTCCGTAATATCAAATTTACTTAAGTAGAATAGTTTGTTTTTGTGCATGGGTTTCTGAACCAACCCCGATCACTTGAGTGGATTCCATTGGGACTTAGTAAATATTGGCTAGTGTAGGCGCTTAAGCTGTCATGCACATCTTTAGGGGCTGACACTTTAGTAACCTTGGACCGCATTGGCGCTGGTTGGTTAAGAGGCTAAGGTATTGTTTTAGCGGGGTCAGATGTGTTGCCCTAGACGCTTTAGCCACTATGGCCCACTTTAGAGGTTTTCACTTAAGTGGCTAATGGACAGCTTTGTGGTCATTGCTGGTTTTTAAATCTGTTTTTTAATGCATATTTCTTTATAATTTCCTTCTTTATGAGACCTAGAGAGCTCGAATTTAAGGGAGATCCTTGACTCCTAGTATCGGGTATAAATTGTGAAAAAAAATTGCATTGGACAAAAATAACAACCAATGTAATTTGGAAGAAATAAGAAAAACTCATTGAATTTCTAGAAACTATAAAACTATAACCTTGAAACAACACCTGTATTTTAATGTTGCCATTGATACACAATTAAATGGTATTAAAACATAAGATTGCAAAATACAATAACCCTGTTAGGTTGAAATCGAATACAATCGAGAACATGTTTAGATATTATTATAATTTGTCAATAAAATTCTAATAGTAACTACTATTCTTAATTGGGGGGTATATAATGACAAATTACTAACTACTATAGGTACTTAGATTTTTATATATAATAAAGACGAAACAGGGTTGCAATTAATTGATGTCGGAACTCGCACAAATAGTTTACCATCAACTCATTAGGTGTTTTTATTGTGAAAATTAACGAATTTTGAAGTCTCGAAAAGTCTCCCTACTAAATTAAGAAAATATCATCGTAAGTCCTTACTTGCACTTAGAAGTTGAATTGATTTTTTCACATTGACAGCCTCTAGTGAGGTGTCCTTTCTAGATCTCAACCTATTAGATTGAGGTTGGTAGCTCCATCCTATAAACGTTGTTTTTTTTCTAATCTTATCTACATATATCCAACAATTACTCAATGAATTCTTATTATTTACAACAATTTAGAAAAGTAATTTTACGAAAAAATCACAAGACTCAATCGATCACCACTTCATGAGAAGAAGTTATCGTAAAGAAATTATTTCCATCATCACTACTCTAAGTTCAATAACCCTTTGACAGGTTTTGTCAATTTTGAAAATTCTCATGAAATAACCATTTTACCACTTCTGATATTGATCCTGAGTCTTTATTAATTGAGTGTTGAAAGATGGTTTTGAACATTGAGTAAAAAGTTGAAACTTTTTTTATAAATTTTTTCAGTTTTTTAAAGGCTAAAGTTGTTAAAAATGGTTTTTGGTGTTTTTTGAAGTTTCTATTAACGGACTAAAATTTCATCGATTTCATCAGTCTAGGCATGTGGAAATTTTTCTAATAGATTTTTTTTAATTTAATAGTGGTCATGCCAATTTTATTGCATAATGAGTCTATACACAACAGGCCACAATTGTGACAAAAAAATGATAAAAAGTTGGGAAATAACAAACTTAGCCTAGCCTAAAGTGTTTTTCATCTTCCTTGTTTTGATTCTTAATATTGAAAGTTGTGCTTTGTCAAAGAGTTTTGTTGGTTTCAGATTCAGATCTTTGTAAGGATTTGAGGTACTAAGTTAGAAAATTGGTCCAATTTTAGTCTTTGGATTAACTTTTGTCAATATTTTTGTGTTTTGATGCTCATATTGATTTTTTGAGAGTTCCATGGGATTCAATGGATGATTTTAGTCCTAGGTGAGATATTAGTTTAATTTTTAGAGATTCTGAGCTTGGTTGACCCGTTTAGGCGATATAATTATTTTTTTTTGTGATTTACACGTTACTCGAATCAAGGAAACCTCATATTTTTATTCTGATGATTCCATTGAGCCAGAAATGTTCGGTAGAATTAATTTAAATATAAAGTTAGTGTGTACAAGATTTTCAACAAATCATTAGGGTCCTTTCAATGATTTTGTGTTCGTTGATTTTCTGTTTTGTGTTGCTGAAACTAACCCAGGGCGATGGCGGAGGGGTGACCTATAACACTGTTTGTCAATTTTCACAATTCTAATGAAATTACCATTGTACTCCTTTTGATATTGAGCCTGACTCTTTTCTGATTGAGTGTTAAAATTTGGTTTAGAACATTGAGAAAAAAAGGAGATTTTTAATAAGTTTTTTCAAATTTATAAAGGATAAAGTCGTTAAAATGGGTTTTTGTTGTATTTTGGAGTTTCTAATATCAGAATAAAATTTCATTGATTTCATTAGACTAGGCATGTGGAAATTTTCCGAAGAGAGTTTTTTATTTAAAATCTAATAGTGACCATTGCAATTTTATATCCTGACGAGTCTGCACAAAAAAAGCCACAGTTGTGACCGAAAAACAAGGTCATGCTTTCTCTCTCGGCGCAAGTTAGTTTTACCTACGCCCACCATGGGTAAGCAAGCTCGTATGCTCACAAAGAATTGTATCACAGAGAGGACGAAAAACAGGTGAGGGAGAGGGGAAACCAACTAAAACAAGTAAAATGGTAACTGAATTGAGCAGCAGATCACTACGATCTAAAGGTGTAGTTTAATTGAGTATGCAGAGTGGCGATTTAACGTCGAAGCAGCTAAAAATCAAAGCTCAAATAGGAAGGGAATGCCCAGTAGAACTAAGATGACACAGAGTAATGGAACAGCACCACATAATAACAGAGACACAATAACAAAATCAAGTGTAAACAATGTGGAAGGTGATTATGCAGACTACGAGTGACAGGATCCCTATGGAATTGAGTGGGAGTAAGCATTCATGGGCATATGAAGTGGAAGAAGATATTGCATCATCAAGTAAACCTAAGACAATTTGGGATAATTTTGATATTGCAAAATTGGCTAATGTTGGGTATAAACTAGATTTTTTTTCCTACAACAAAGAAGGGGGATATTGTTGAAATAGAACTGGAGGATATAGAATCCGAAATTACGTATTGGGGAAATGTTGTAGTATGTTACGTGTTGGGTGCACATCCTCTATTTCAGGTGATACAAGGATATATCCAAAGACTGTGGGGGAAACACGAAATAGATAAGCGGCTATGCTTAAAAATGGTGTGATTGTAGTAAGATTTAACAATTATTGGTAAGAAAGAGGTATTAGAGGGAGGGATTTACCATTTTGATAACGAACCATTCACAATAAAATAATTGACAAAGGAGTTAGAGTTTACTAAAGAGGAATTACAAACTGTACCGATTTGGATTAAATTTCCAGTACGTGATTTCAAATACATCTGCAAGACTGGACTAAGTAAGATTGGAAGCTTGGTTGGTAAACCAATGATGGTTGATCATAACACGGAGTCTAGGAATGTTCTAAATTTCGCTCGAATATTGGTTGAGGTTAAAATGGGTACACAACTGCCAGAGTAGTGACATTCAAAAATGAGAGAGGCAAATTGATCGAACAATTAGTACAGTATGATTGGAAGCCAATACTTTGTAAGTTCTGCAGTAAATATGGCCATGATGAAGAAGTGGTGTAAATTGAAGAATAAAGGACCACAAACTCAAGAACCTCCAAAAAAAAGGTGGATGGGAATGGGGAAGGACAAAACAAACAATGGCAAGCTAAAGAAGGTCAAATTGGCATAGTGATACAACAACATGATAAGGGGAAACATGAGAACAAAGAGAGATCTGGCAACATGAAACAATGGAAAACTCCAGTTAAAACAGGGAAATTTCCTCAAAAGACACCTCTAGGTCAGTCATCTCGGATAAAACGAAAGAATTATTTCCAGGTACTACAAAGGAAGAATGAATTGGAAGCTTATGCAGGAAATGTGGGTGGACGGACTATTCTAAAGCCCGGAAAATTATTTATCTCCTCAGCTTGAATTTGAGGGGTCTAAATGGCCCTAATAAGATAATGGAAGTTAAAATCTTTTGCAATGAAAAAAAGGTAGGCTTACTGCAAATGAAAATAAAGTATTGTAAGATTGGACAATTGGCAGATTATATGTTTGTTGGCTGGGAATATATATCACAAACTTGAAGAAACATTATAATGGGAGAATATGGGTTACATGGATACCAAATTACTATCATTAGTAAAATTGCACAACAGATAACGTGTGAGATTATGTTTATTCCCCAGCAAATTTCTTTTAAGATAACATATGTATATGCTTTTAATAGCCAGGAAGAAAGGAAAGACATGTGGGAAAGTTTATTTACTCAAAGTAAAAGTTGTAACAAACCTTGGCTAGTGTTAGGTGATTTCAATTCAATGTTAGAGTGCAGAGGATAGAATAGGAGGAAACCAGTTATGTGGGCTGAAATCATGGATTTTAATGACTGTGTGACTGAATGTGGATTGATAGAATAACCAACTTAGGGGAATAGATATACATGGGGTGACAAGCATGAAGAACATAGATTTTTTTCAAAAAATAGACTGGATATTCATAAATAGAGATTTGCTGGATACAATGCCTGATTGTAAAGCCTTATTCTTACATTAGGGTATTAGTGATAATTGTCTAGAAAAAGTGATGATGACTGAGGAATATAAGACTAATAGATCATTCCAATTCTGTAATGTATGGACACATATCAACAGTTTTAGGAGATAGTACAAGAAGGATGGAAGGTTAATATAGAGGGATGCATGATGTACAAGGTTGTGACAAGATTGAAATTACTCAAAAAGAAGTTGAGAGCATCACACTCACAAGCTCTCCAGAATATAGTTAGTGAAGAGAATGATGATAGAGTCAAGCTTCAACAGGCTCACATACAACTGCAAATGGATCCAAGGAATGTAGAATATCAAATAATTGAGAGCCAAAAGATCTTTATGTATGGCTGAAATATTTTTACAACAAAGAAGCAAGGCTACATGGATATGAATGGGAGACGCTAATACAAGGTACTTCTACTATGTCATTAAACATAGAAAGTTGAAGCAAGCCACAACACAATTAAAAGACAAATTAGGAAACTGGCAAACATACCATGTTGTCATTGCAACACTATTTGTGGAATATTATGAAGAAATTCTAGGCAATGATACAGTGAATAGAAGGTGTGCAGTTGAGGAACTATTAAGGAAATGAATGGTGCTTGTAGACGAACAACAATGTGAATTAATAAAAAGGTTTGAGCCAGCAGAAGTGAAGAAGCCTATATTTAAGATAGATAGTAACAAAAGCCCTGGACCAGATGGATGTGGAAGTGGATTTTATAAATCACCTAGGCCTATTGTGGGAGAAAATGTTACCAATGCAGTGCTAGAGTTTTTCAAGAATCACAAGATTTCTAGGCGGATTAACTCAACTAGTATAGCACTTATTCCCAAGATTGATAAGCTTAAATTTTCCAGTCAATAAACACCTATCTCTTGTTCTAATGCCATTTACAAGTGCATATCTAAGTTAATTTATAGTAGGTTGAAATCAACTATCAGTCTTATATTTAAATAGAACCAGTCAGCCTTTGTCCAAGAAAAATCAATGATGCATAAGTACTCATTCCCCATGATATCTTGAGAAATTACAACCAGAAGAATGCATCTCCTGGATTTCTTATAAAGATTGATTTGAAGAAAGCATATGATATGGTCAGCTGGGAATTTTTGGAGGAAGTGCTAATTCATTTTTGGTTACCTGGACAATTTGTGAATTTGATTATGTTGGGAGTAACAACCACCATGTTCTCAATCAAAGTGAATAGGGTAACAATGGTTTTTTGCAGGCAGAAGAGGCTTGAGGCAAGGAGACCCAATATCTCCTTTGTTTTTTGTATTTGTGATGGAATATTTGTCTAGAACACTACATACAATGAGTAAATTTCGAGACTTCCAATACCACTAAATGTGCAAGAAATGAAACTTACACACCTTATATTTGCTGGTGATCTAATGATTTTTTTGGAAAGGATATGTGGACTCAGTGAATAGAGTGATGGAATCATTAGCTCACTTCAGTGCTGCTTCTGGTTTGGAGGCTAACTTTGAGAAATCTAATGTGTACCTAGCTGGGTTGATGAGAGTATCAGAATCAAAATCCTAGCTAGAACTGGATTTTCAGTGGGTGCATTACCAATTAAATTGTTAGGGCTCCCCTTGTCACCTAAGAAATGGAAAAATATTGTTGTTGGTCCCTGATAGACAAGATTGCTCACAGAGTAAAAGTAACATACTCAAAAAAACATTCATATGCAGGAAGATTGCAAGCAATTAATGCAGTACTTTTCTCAATTCATAACTTCTGGGGAGCAATTTTCATCCTTCCCTCAAGTATTTGAAGAAAGTTGATCAAATATGCAGATATTTCCTATGGGGATACAATGCTGATAAGAAACATGTAGCTTTGGTTGCATAGGATAAAGTGTGTTTTCCAAAAAGGCAAAGTGATTTGAATATTAAAGGTTGTAGCAATTGTAACAAGGTATCTGCAGGTCAATTTCTATGGAAAATTGTTGTTAAGAAAGAGTTACTATGGGATAAATGGGTTCACGACATATATATATAAATGAACACATTAATATGGACTCATAAAACTCCTATCGACTTTAGTTGGTATTGGATGAAAATTGATGCAATAAAGGAGCACATGTAGGGCTGGTACAATAAAAAAAGATATGCCGACTCAAACTGGTAAGTATTCTATTACCAAGACTTATCAAACACTCATTGTCCCAAAGCCTATATTGAATATTTCTGAACTAATCTGGGCATCAATGGCTATACCAAAGCATAGATTCATGACATGGCTCGCAGTCAAAGGGAGATTACACACCCAAGAAAGAAAGTTGAGACTGCAGATTCAAGTGGAGGATACTGCATTATGTTTATGTGAGGGAAAGTATTGAAAACTAATGTTCATCTCTTTAAAGACTTAAAATAGGCATCAGCTGTGTGGAAATCTATGCACCACTGGACAAAAGTTCTAATGCAAAATATTGATATTTTACAAATCCTGGAAAACATAAAAATGAATCGTTTGAAGCAATACCAAAAATAGATCATGGCAGCCATATGCGGAGAAATTATATATCACACTTGGTATTCTAGGAATTGGAGGAGATTTAGAGACATATGTGCACATACGAAAGATGCAGTAACTTAGATAAAGAAGGAAATTAATGAAATATTACACTTACTTAGCAGTTCAAACAGGTAAACGTAGACAATTTTTTCACCCTTTATTATGTAACTAGTTGTTTTGTTTTGTTAGAGGCCTATTCTCTGTTTCAGAAGTAGGTGCTCTTTTATTTGTACTCGTTGCAAGTTATGGTAATATTTTACAGTTGTTACCAAAAAAAACTTTGCCTAGCCCAAAATGTTGTTTATATTCCTTGTTTTGATTCTTAATATTGAAAGTAGTGCTTTGTCTAAGAGAGTTGTTGTATTCAAATTCAAATATTTTTGAGGATTTAAGGTCCTAAGTTAGAAAATTGGTACAATTTTAGTCTTTGGATTAACCTTGGTCAATATTTGGAGTTTTGATGCTCATATTGAACTTTTGAGAGTTCCATTGTTTTCAATGGATGATTTTAGTCCTAGGTGAGGGTTTAGTTCAATTTTTATAGGTCCTGACCTTGGTTTGGCCCTTTTAGGCGTTATGATTATCTTTTTTTTATAATTGACATGTGACTTGAATAAAGAGAACCTCATATTTGTATATGATTGTTCTATTGAGCCAGAAATGTTCTATAAAATTAATTTACATATATAGTTTGTGTACATAGGGTTTTGAACATATTTTGGGGGTCCTTTTTATGATTTTGAGTTGGCTGATTTTCTGCTTTCTGTTGCTAAAACCAACCCTGGGCGATGGCGGAGGTGTGACCGCGTTTGTGGGAGGTCAAGACAATCACCTACACATTTGTGAAACAACGGGCACTTGTCTTCTAGATGAAATTCTACGCAACAATGTTTCTCTTCAATTCTTGCCAATATCAGATTGTGGACAGTTTCGTGAATTTCCACAAAGCTTCTACAATATCCATTCTCTTAAGAGCTTAAAAAATATCCTTCTACACCAGTTTCATTTCATTTCCTATTCAAAGTGGAGAGAATTATTTGACTTCCCTTCAAAGTCTTCAGTTATTTTGTTGTGATGAATTAACAATTTTACCAAGTGGAACAGTAGAGCATTGTCGGTATTTGGAGACTTTGTTGGTCAGATATTGTAACAACTTAGTTTCCTTTCCTTTACATGTGTGGGAAATGCCTTCACTTTCAGAGTTGGATATAGCAGAATGTCCAAAATTGATAAATGTAACCACAGGAGGACTTCACCGTCTCGCCGGGTTAAGGGAATTGTGTATTGGTCCTTTCTTAGAGATGGTGGATTTTGAGTAATTCCAATAGATATTTGATTGAATCAAGCATTTGTTATCCTTTCTGAGATTTTCTGCCCTATCATCTTGTACGACTCTCTTTCCTAAGCTCATATCCAAATATATGACTTTGGAATAAAGGTTATTCCATATACACTTTCAAATCTTACTTCTCTTGAAACATTAGAGATAATGTGCTGCAAACGGCTGCAACATGTGGAAGTTTTACATGTCACGCGAAATTGTGGTATTTGTGGATAGAGGATTGTCTATTGTTAGAAGCTCTGATGGATGAAATCTTCAACCTTAATTCCTTGGAAGTTTTAACTTTATCAATGTAAGAAAAACTAAAGCATATGCCATCGAGAGATGTCATGCAACACGTCACCAAATTATGGAGCCTGCAAATTGAAGGCTTCCCAGTAAAAGAAAGTTTCACCCAAAATTTAACATTATCATCAACCTTATTTCCTTGGAAGTGTTAACTTTATCAAAGTCTGCACATGGTTCAAGATTTCTCATCTTTCAGAAATTAACATGGGTTTCATGACCATTTAGAACTTGTACAAGCCTATGTTTCTCTTTAGTTTTTGAATGATTATTTTATCAATGAATCGGTTTCTATTCCTTACAACTTGAAACCATCTGTTGTCCTTCAAATTGATCAGCATACAAGGAGTGTCTATATAATCATGCATGCAACAGGAGTATTTTCCAAAATTTACTATTTAATTTATAATGGGGTATATATTCAATTATTATGAAAACATGTGGTTTATATATGTGGGTTTTCCCCCAATATTCCATTTGGATTTTTCACTTGGAACTATTAGCCTCATAGAATTTTAATAATGAAATACTTAACTGACTTGTGACTTGTTGTAAAAAAGGAGGAAAAATTATGAGCCAAAAATATTAAACCTAAAGAAGGAGAAAATATGCTCATCAATCAAGGGATGCAGAATATATTCAAGATAGCCAAAATCAACAATCAAGACGAAGAAATCATAAAGAAAAGAAGTCAAACACACTACATCAATAGAGAAAACCATGTGATGTACTAGAGACAAAAGGAAAACAAATAAATCAAGATTCCTGCATTAAAGGAAGAAATCAATCAACAAATATCCAAGACCATGCATTAATTCTAGCATCTGCCTAGGATGATGCAAATAAAGAGAAGATACAAAACTCCGTTGGTCAAGGGATACATTCAAGATAGCAAAGCTCAGTCAGCATCCAAGACTAAAAAGGAAGAAATCAAAATCAAGGGATGCATTCAAGATAAAAAGATCAACCAAGATTTCAAAACCACAAGAAGTTTATGGAAGAAATCAATTTTTTTACGCACATATCTGATATGAACATGACTTAGAAAATCAACAAAAATAAAATGAAAGAATCCAAAATCCTATATTCAAACTCCCTTGGGTTTCCGTTCTAAGCTAGATTCCTCACTATCCACACAAAAGTTTCTTTTTGAAAAATACTCTACGTTTTGGAGCTAAAGAAACCCTTACAATTCCATTTCAAGGATTTCTGGGTGATGTTTTGATCAAATTCAAACATTCAAACTTATTAAGCTCCAAAACACTTAAAATTGCACAAAACTCAAATAAATGACCAGGAAATCAAAATGTCTACAAGAAATCTCTAAATGCTTAAAAATCAAGAAACGAAGAAATGGCATGAAACTTCATTACATTTTCCAAACTTGGTACATCAAATTTGCAGTGATTCCTTTTTTTTACTTGATATTGATGAATTTTCGTTGATACTAAACACACGATAGGAAAACAATGTATTATATAAGAATTTTGTTATGGCTTAGCATACAAATATGCAGGAAATATATTTTCCTACAAATATTCATGCTAATCCGCAAGAAAATTCCATGTAATTACCATTTTCGTGTCCGTGTGTGTGCATGGGCTTGTGCGTGTGGGTGGGTGTTTGTGTGTATAAAGATGTGTGTGTGTACATGCATGTTCCTTTTTGTGTGCGCATGTGCATTCGTATGTGTTTGTGCGTGTGTGTTTTGTGCGTGAATGTGTTGTTTGTGTGTGTGTGTGGATGTGTGTGCATCTGTCTGAGCGTGTGTGTGCGTGCGCATATGTGTGTGCACTCACACGTGTTTGTGGGTGTGAGCTTATGTGTGGATGTGTGTGCACGTGTGTGCGTGTGTGCATGTGCGTGTGTGGGTGGGTGTGCGTGTGTGTGTTGATAATTAAATTGTTTAATCTTTTATTAAATTCTGAAGGAAATTACATCTCCCTTAATACATGTCATTTGACTCCCACATTTAAAGTTATGTATTGTCTTGCATATAAACCACCTATGCCCTTAAAAATGAGACATGGTAGAGCATTTACCATTACTCCTTACAGGTGGCTTAATTTGGTGTTTTCATCCTCTTTCGAGATGATATTTGGTGCTTTAGAATTAGTTTTATCGATCCCGATCTTATATTAGGCTATGTAACCTTAGTTGTTTGTTATAGCCATAGGTTGGAACGAAATGCATTAGGTGTTTACTGGAGTGGTACCTTCGAGTGAAAATGTCCATGCTCAAGAGAGTAAAACCACGACCTATCTCACAGGATTTTCAACTGTTTCACTAATCTTCTTTAAGAAAAAGAGAGACAAAGTTACATCCAACATGAAAAGAAGTTATTAATCTCACAACAAAGTAATAACTTTATTAATTGAAGAACCTAAGTAGATACCAAACTGCCCACTAAGTTATCACCTCTAAAAAAGTTAGATTTCATCTAAACAAAACACAGGTTGCCCACTAAACCACTACTCTCTCGATGATTTACGCTTCGACTAAGCAACAACAATGTTGCCCACTAAAAAATCTAAATCTTAGATGATTTAGAATTCAACTAAGATACTACACTGCCCACTAAGCTATCTAACCCCGTATAACTTAGAATTTGATTAAGCAACAACCATGTTGCCCACTAAATCAGTCAACCTTAACTAACTTAGACTTTCAAAAATTGAAACAAAATTTCTTAATCCTTTATAAATTTGGAACAGTTTTACAATATAAACATGAAAGTATAACTCCTAAGGCACACTCTGACACTTGCAGCTCGATCAAATCCTTGTTGTGCTTGCCGGAGAATACTTCACCAAGACGGTCTTTGCTTGTATACTTGAGAATTTTCAAGTTGTGAAAACATATAAAATGTTAGATAAAAAATTTAAACTTAACAAAGATGCTTTAGCACTTTTTCAAATTAATTTATTGAGTATGAGTATTGTTATTCCTTGAAGATGACGTTTTCCTTTTAAGCTTGTTTGTTTTTGTTTGCCAAAAATCTTAAGTTTGTGTTTTGGAGAACAGACTATATAAAAATGGACACAAACCCTTGGGATGAGGCTATGGGCTGAGAGTATATTGTCGTGAAAAGTTGTGCACCAACCACATTGAAATTGGCATCATTTTGACAATTGTCTTTTCATCATTTTCTCATACACAGACTTTCCGGGACTAGGTCCCTTGATTCTTCTTTGATGCTTTAGTTCTTGACAAAGACTTTTTGTTCTCTATCTTCTTGAATGAATGAACTTAGTATGTTGTTTATCATATTATAAAAATCAAACCATAAAGATTTAGTAACCTTTGGAAAAACAACCTCTTCCATTCGTATTGGTTTAGTACACTTGCGTCTCACCTATCATTGACAAGACAAATTTACAGTTGTACACCATTATGCATCAGATGGAGAAAACTTTTCTAAGGAGCAGGTCCCTGCACTTTTGAGCCACTGAAACAAAAAATCTTGTCCACTCTTGTTATTGGTGCAATATGCTACACTTTTCATCTACCATTTGACATGAAAAATTTGCAACTGTTCCCTAGGATGAATTAAGATAAGAGCATTCTATCAGGGATCGGGTCCCTGTATTTGTGTGGATCGTCAAAACACCTAGAATATAACATTTTCTCCCTTTTGATAAAGACACACAAATATACCTTATGCCGAGTTTATTCATTCACTTCTCATTTTATCTGTCCCAATACTAGAGGACTCTATCCTAGATATGGTCCCTGATTAGATATTTCATTTGTGAGGATCATCAAAACACCTACACTGTAGCATTTTCTCCCTTTTGATGATGACGCACAAATGTTCCTCACATTGAGTTTATTTATTAATTTTCCTTGTCGTTAGTTCCAAAAACAAGGATTTGGTCCCTCATCAGATCCCCGAATCTGTTAGATCATCAATACTTCACATCAACTTCAACATATCATTTCCTCTTTTTTAATGATAACAAAATTATTCAACTTCTTCCCCCATTCATCAGTCCCTCTATCAGCTTTCCTCTTTAGGTAAATGTATTGATCTCTTTGCATCTTCCCTGAGTTTGTCAAATCATAAAAGCACCAACACAAAATAGTATTTCCCCCCTTTTTGTTGATGTCAAACTTGTTCAACTTCTCCCATCTATAAGAATGCCCATGCCCTCTTCAAGTAGCCCTTCTTCCCCCTATCGGCATGATCATAAAGTCATTTATATCGTACCGTCATAGATTATCATAATTGATATCATAACCTAAAAATCTTCCACCTTTTTACATCATGAAAAAGAGTTAAAGCACTAAACCAACTTGCCAGAAAATGTAGTTCAAGAAAATTCATGGACACTTGGGAACACTAAGCATGAATAAAAAGGCATAAAGTAATGAGACAAGTCAGTTAAATAAAGCATTTTTATTCAAAAATTAAAGATTAGTAATCAAAGCATTGCACATATAATTATGAATGAGAATCATGACAATACTCACTGAGCTTAAGACTTACAAGGGAATTTAGGAAGAGCGAGGATGACTTAGAAGCAATGAATGAAAGGAATATAGTTAGTAGAACATGTCGCTTAACATGGTTTTTTACAAAGTTTCTCTTAAAGTTCAACATGCTTTGTTACCAACCTTCATTTTTTTTTTGGTTTTATTTTTTATTTTCAACTTGGTCTTCTTATTGTCCTCCAGAAGCTAAGCCTTCAAACAAAATATTGTAGTATCTTTGTTAGCAAGAGCAACTGTTATAGCTTTCATATCAAGCCTGAGTTTCTTATGACAAATGATTAGAAAGTTTAAACTTACTCAAGGCCTCCGATCTGAATAGTTCAATAACTTAGGAACCTTTTAAATTTTTTATCATAATTTTATAAAAAAATCAGACAACCCTCTATTCGTAATACTGAGTTCTCACAATGTTCATCTTTTCATTTTGAACATCATCTTTTCCACCTTCTTCTTTGTGCGTGTCAGACCTAGTCCTTGTTTTTCTAAAATTCCCCAATAGGATCAAATGGTTTAAACATTTAATGTATTTTGAGATAGAGGAGAAAAGAAGGTTTTAAAAACTCGAATTTCTGAAAGGGTATTTTAATTTTCTAGGGAGACGGAATGAAAGATAAAGTATAAAGGAAGTGTCATCTTGGTATTCAAATGATTGCACAGTGTTCAGATACTTGAATGACAGACATGTGGCAATTATAGTGGTTCTCATGCACAATTTAAAACGCAATGTTACGAGTGCTAACCTTTTAGAATAGGCCGGGTCCCTCTCTATTATTTGAATATGATTGTCTTGATCTGTCCTGACCTTCCTTTCCTTTATCCATTTTTCCATGTGTATATACCTACAAAAGGTATTGAACTAAACTTGCTAAAACATACATAACTGAAAAAGAAGTATACCTGCATCCTTTGCTTAGTCATGAGACGGTTGATTGTTTCAGGCAGGAGTCATTCAGTTTAGTTTCACCATCTCCAACTTCAATTTGTTTATCTAAAGACATCAACGATTTGATCTACGAGAGTTGAGCACACAACTCTGCATATGCTACATACCTTGCCTCAATTGTTGAAAAAGAAACAAATCTTGCCTTTTATTCACCATGAAAGATATGACCCATGACAATAGAGCCATTCGTTTTCTTTCTATAAGCTTTATACCCAACATAATCAGCATCAACATATTCCTTCAATCAACACAAAGTCTCCTGATGGAAGAGTAGAGCCAGTCCCTGTCTTCATCAAGTGTATTAGGATTATCTTAGAAATTTTCATATGTGATTTCGCTGGACAAGTTTGCAATCTTGTACAACTCTTAGTAGTTGTATGATATTCATATGGACCAGATCCATAAGCACCCAGCTTTGAGTTGGTCCTCATGGAAATATCAATTATCTTCACATCCATTAGATTAAACTTCTTCAGTAGCTTCTCTGCGCTTTTTCTAGGTCCTGTTCTTGATAGTCTTGCCCTTTCTTACGGCTTTGGTGAAGATGTTAGGAACTTGATCTTCCATTTTTAAAAGCTTTATAAGTTTGATTGATTTGTACCTATATGAAGAATTCTCCCATTCTGCTCATTTAGAACTCAATACCCATGAGTGCGACAACCTCTTCACGTAACACATCAAAAATTGATTCAAAGATGATATTATCAATTTATACTTGAGTAGTTAGCAAGTCCTTTCCTTTGTGATTTAAAGAAGAGGATTTGTTAATTTGACCTCTTTAGAAACCATTGTCGAAGAGGATCTTGGACAACATGTCAGCTCATCAGGGAACTGAGGGTCATAGTTTGAACTACATCATTATTGTTCCAAATTATCTACCGGACTAGGTCCTTCATCAAGTCATCATCCGCATTAGCTTCTTTGGGATTTTTGGATTTATGAAGAGATATTCTTCACCAAGCTCCCTTTTTAGACTATCTCTTTCAATTTGAAGCAGCTCTTCCATCGCAGAATCTTCTTTCTTTTGCTGCTGCTCAATTCTTCCATACTCATAAAAAACAGTTTTTATAGAGCGGATAACCCTTGTTGGAGGAAGAATATCCACAATTACTCTTTCATCAATATTTTGATCAAACGCCCCCATAATAACCTTTTGGTCACATAACATGTAGTATTCACTAATACGCTTAAATTACACGTTCCTAAAGAAGTATAAGCGATCGTAATTAAGTAGAGAATCAAACTAATAGGTTGGGGTCGATACTACAAGGAAAATAGTTTAGAGTTAACTTTAATTTACAATTATATATATTTAGCCAAGGTCTTTCCGAAAGCAAGTAATTAAAGGGGGTTTTGTGGAACAAGTTTCTGTAGCACTTCTAAGTTAACCAGTGCACGAAAGTAAAAAGTGAGTTTTTATCAAGTTATGATTCTAACTAGGGTATTTGTGTTCCCCATAGGTTCATAACGCCGTATCACTAGCAATACAATTCTTCCCTAGTGTTTTGTATGTAAATTGATAAGTTATGTATCTCTAAATCCTTGGTCTGACATCTATAAAGTTTCACCCCGCATCTTGCTTAGGCTACGTGTGTATAAGCTACTAAACCTTATCTTTACTTCATAATATACATCTAACCAATGTATGATTTAGTTATTAATTTGCACCAATCAACACTAGCCAATTATATAGTATAACACTAAATCTATGTTGATAATTCATTTCCTATGACTACCTCCTTGGTCCGACAAATAGCAACAGGACAAATTATAACGTTGGCAACCATTAAGTAGACTTCTAAGCGAAAGAATTAATAATACATGCAAGAACCTATTTGAGAATTGCATTCCTTTTTTCTAGGTTTACTTTTTAATTACCCAGGTTCCCAAAACCCTAGTTGTGTATTTAGTTACCCATGCAAGCAAGCTCACAATTCATAATGTTTAAGGAAGAAGTCATGAACTCACTTGAACAATAAGAATAAACCCAGAAAATCAACTTGATATTTCACGATATATCCTCAAACCAAATCTAGAAATTGAATTATTGTCAAAGTTTGCAAAAACCAATATCCAAACAAGAACAAGAACAATACCAATAATTCCTAACCCCAAAAAATGAGGTTTTGATCCCTATTTATAGAAAATATTGTCCTAAATTAGAAGGAATTGAAATAAGGAAAGTTTGTCCACAAATATGACATTAATCGACGACCCCTACTGATGGACCGTCGATGGAATCACAGTCCGTCGACTGCCTCTTCCAGTCCAGACCTAGAATTTTTTTCTCTCATTCAGATATCACATTCTCTGAATGAATCGACAGACCAACAACACGGTCCGTCGATACACCTATGGTCCGTCAATACACTTCATCGCTCCATGCATAGAATTTGTCCAACTTCGGGTACTGCAACTATCTTAGATCAAATCAAAGGTTTTCCAATACGGTCCGTCTTGGTCAGATTTCCCTGAGTTTCTCCATCAGTCTGGACTGAAATTGACGGTCACCACCTACGGATCGTCGTTTGAATAATCGGTCATCGATGGCTTCTGTTAGTCATTTTTCTGCACTATTTTCCTGCTGCCTTCTGCATTTTTATTTTGGACAACTTTCTTGCAAAACAAACATAAAAATATGTTAAAACTACTACAAAAAATATCTAGACACACACAAATCTTTAGAAAAAAGCATCGAAAACACTATGAAACCATGGTACATCAACACCCTCAACATAAATTCATTGTTTGTCCTCAAGTGACACACTGTGAATCAAAACCACACTTGTACAAAAGTATACTCTTTTAATATTTCACAATCACATAGGTATAAATCTCGACTCTTTCTTTGATTTAGTGCATGCCTACGCTCTAAGGTTTGAACAAGCTAACTCATGTGGATCACACCATTAACACAAACTCACCATGCACAAATAGTTCTACTGTATTTCCTCTCACCAAGGTACCATTTTCCGATATAGCAACTAGTGCCCTCAATTATAAAGAAATCCTCATTTTTCGCAGAGTGATTTTAAGTTTGGGTACAAGGATCTTTATTCAACACACATCTCGAAAACAAGTTCATACATAGCTAGTACTCATCGCCATAGGCTTGCCCTTATTTTCAAAGCTTAAGTTCACCACATTAGACTCTAGGATCACGGTAGGACTTTCTTGGCTTGTAACGTAGGATCAGGATCTGGTTTGGTACATTTAAATATATTTCTAGTGACTTTTTGCGCTCGTTGACATCTCCCTCTTAGAAACATTCGTCCCAGAATGACACTACTAACTATCTTTTACAATGCTAGTCCATGCCAAGTATAACTTCAAATCATGCATGGGTAACTCAACCATGTGTGTACGCATAGTCTTACCACAAACAACTATTGGGCATTCTTTATGAACCCTATCAGCTCTTACATTTCCTCCCGTTCAGAAAATCCTTCATAATGTGACCCGGTTTGTCACAACAGTAACAAGTGTTAGGGTCCATCATGCATTCACCTCCATGAATTATGCCACACTTCTGATTAGGTGGCCTCTCATGGCTGTAAAGTCTTACGAACATCAAGAGTAATCCCTGAAAACATCGAGCTTGCATACGGTTGATGAATTCCTCAACCTTATCGTCCTTAATTTATATAGGAAAGAACCGCTCTAGAAAAGCCATCTTGAAAAGATTCCAAGTAATAGGACCTCCTCCTAAGGCATTGATATCCTTTCACTCCTTATACCAGGATTGAGCTACATCTTTTAGCTGGTAGGATGCCGACTCAGACTTCTTCACATCAATCAAAACCAATAGATTGAGCTTGTAAAGTGCTAGCTTGGGTCATTTGTACCAACGTTGTCCTTACTTCTACATCTTTTAACCCAGTTGGGTTAACATGCATCTCTATTACAGCAGCTTGAACCTGGGAGAAACTTTAATTACCCAAGCAGCTGCTCTTCAAATCTCTTCGCCTTCTTTTCTCCTTATATTTATCTTTTGGAAACTTCAAGGATTGATGTCAGACACGCTCATAACACCAAGAAATCAGACATTAGGATAAACACGATAAGATCAGAAGAAGGGAAATTTTCCTACGCATCATGTAGTCTCTAATCAAGGATAGTGGTGCACTTCACTACCATGACTTAGAAACTACTCAATGTGGTTGATGTGAACTTATTATCCTCAGAATTAACCTAGTGCTCTGATACAAACTTTGTCACGACTGGAGTCCATACCCAAGACAAGACCGGCGTCGTTGACCTCTCAGAGGTCGAAGACAAGCCTACATATGTCATTCTTACTTCATCTAGATTAATTTTAGAGGAAAATTTGAAACTTTTTGTTTCCTAACATGCTTATTAAACTTTCTATTATATGTATGATTATTCACCATCAACCATCTAACATTAAAATCATCAAATGAAACAAATAGTTCATAGCTACATTAAATGAGTACTTGCCAGAACGACACCAATACAAAGTCTGAAATGAAATGGGAAATGAAACACTAGTGGAACATGCTCCATTAGCTAAATCCTACATCTAAGCTAGATAATAACATTAGACAGCCTCAAAAGCATGAGGACGTACCAAATCCAGATGAAAGCTCCACGTCCGGATAGCTGCAACATCAACCTATAATCTCTTGCGTCCACCTATACCTGCACCTAAAGATATAGAGTTTTATGGGATTAGTACACACTTGTACTAAGCATGGGTATATGCAAGCACACACCAAGGACATGCATGATAAAGGATAGCTCTTTCCTAACAACATGATTTTAGAAGGTCAAGTCAGTGGACTTGCATAATCGAGATTAGGGAAGTGAGTGTGAATTCAAAATTTGGATTAGGAAAGTCAGTGAGCTTTCCAAATTTGGATTAGGAAAGTCATGCCATGAGAATAACATGCATCATCATACTTATCATATTGCACACAGCAAATAACATCTTACACTTAGCACATATCATATTGCATATAGAACATAAAATCTTCCATATCATTCATTCATATGCCATGAGACCTTGGTATCATGGACTTAACATTAAGACTTCCCAGAAATGAGGGATCAACATATGGGACATCGACTAGGGAGTCTTCTTTATCAAACACAGAGTCTGCTTCGTTCATTTATACATACTCCATATAATTTCATTCATAGGCTTGTGTAAACAATAGCTATACCTAGGATATAGTTAAAGACTTTCATCGGGTTCGTTGTGCAATGACCAAGAATGACCTAATGTCATTACTTGAGTCTAAATCACCTTTTGATTATCCTATCCTAACACCATTGGTATCATTCATTTCATTATGTGCATCATTTGAGGCAGGCCTCATTCATTCATCTGGAACTTTAACTTTAACCGACATAGATCATGTGAGCATCATGAAATCCAGTTTCATGAAACCCCACACCAAAAAGAGGTGGAATCGCCACCCAATGTGACCCGTAACATGCTAGCGTACGTGAGAATTGAACCCCGCCAGATCCCTATATTGGCAGTATAGGTTCGAAAACTATGAGATATATGGAGACCTATACCCGGCATGCCGGACAGTCTCATGTCATGAGAGATACGTGAACCTTCGCCCTTCCAGAAAGAATGTTTCAGCACTCATAGCAAGTCTATCGGTGCTCAGTATAAAGTTCCAATACATTCATCTCATACATCATGGAAGTTGGCTTCTAGTATGAGGACATGATAGCTCAATAGATTATTTCTCATTTCATCATTAGTATTAAGTGTGTTAAACTTAATACTTTCATTAGAGTGTTAATAGAGACTGGTCTCTTCATTAACTTTACACTCTCATAGGTGAGTATGTTTTGGAAACATTTACTTAGGCTCACTTGAGATTGGTCTGATCATTTACATTAGCCTCATATCATGTTTTCACCACATTCATTAACATTAGTACATTTGCTCTTCATAATTACTCACCTCTTTCAATATTCATTTCGTCATATGCCAATGCACTTGGCCATTTGGTGTTTTTCACACTCTTACATATTCCTTCTAGGGTTTCACCATTTCATGGTTCATTTCATCATATGCCAATGCACTTGGCCATTTAGTGTTTTTCACACTCTTACTAAACCCTTCTAGGGTTTCATCATTTGATTGTTCATTTCATCATTTCATTGTTCATTTCATCCTTTCATTTGTTCATTTCATTATTTCATTGTTCATTTCATCATTTTGTTTTTTATTTCATCATTTTATTGCATATATCTTAGGTTCACTTACATTTAAACGTATGCCAGACTTATGGGTCTATACATACAAGCAATGAGGCTTCATTCGTAGTTTGTTAAGTGACTCATATCTTCCTAAGATTATGTAGTACAAGACTTATGTATCTTGTTTGAATGCCAAGATCTCAATTTCGATATAAGTAGGTGGCATTATTCTTGAACATTTAATTCACGTATGACTTATGTATCAGTATGGAAGTTTGGGCAAGGGAACCCAAGTTCGAATCCCTTGGAAAACTCTTAAATTTTTCATTGATTTTATTTTTAGTCATCATGACATTGGGACCCTAGATCGAGCACAACCACCTTAATTTTATTTTTCCCTTAGTTTTTCTGTTCATTTTTCGCTCGATGGGATTGAGAGGATGTGGGATCGAACCCCCACAACCTCATTTTCTTTAAATTTCTTTTTCTCTAAACTCTCTCCTTTTGGCCGAGGGTTCGAACCCCAACATCCCCTTTTATTTCATTATTTATTTCTCCTTGACTATCTCGCATTTGACCATGAGTATGTGGGATCAAACCCCCACAACCTCACTTTATTTTTCTTGTAATTCTTCTTTACTTCCGAGAGGTTGTGGGTTCAATTCCCACGCCTCACATTTCTTTTATTTGCATTTTTAATTCTCCTAAAATCTGCCTAAGAGGTCGTGGGTTCGAATCCCACGCCTCACATTCCTTTTCTTTTCATTTTTTTCCTTTCTCCTTTACAACCTGAGAGGTTGTGGGTTCGAATGACACTCCTCCATTGCTTTTCTTTTCATTTTATCATTTTCCAGCAAAGGTTATTGATTCGAGTCCCACATGCCACATTCCCTTTTTTCACCTTATTTAATCGATTGTCAATATGGTGAGGTCACGGGTTCAATCCCAGTGATCTCACATATTTTAATTGATTTTTTCATAACATGAAATTCTCCTTAGCTTGGTCAAAACTCATTAACAAGCTACGGGTAACTTTTACATCCCATTTTCTCAATTTTTTCACATTAAATGTTTATACGTTTTAAATAGTTTTTTATTGAGTTTTTTATGTGAATTTTCAAGATTTCATTCGATAAAGAATTACACTCAAATCATAATTTTTACATCACTTATGAACATCATGATTTATATAAGTTTGTGCACGTAAGAACACAACGATAACATTTTATTTTTGAACATCAAACCAAAGGAGTCACGGCTACATTATACAGACATACACATCCATTCGAAAAACATAGGTTGTCATTCATACTATTCATAAAACGTATTCATGACAATATTCAACACGAAAACACATAACATGCCTAATATCTACCAGTAAACATACCCAACATGTGAATCAACGGGAGCTAGTGACAGGAATATGAAACGGGAACAATCCTAGTTTTCGGATTAGAATTGACTGAATCTTAAGGGTCTCTTCGGAAAGGGACCAAGAGAGAAGAGAAACCATGCCTTTTTGACGTTCAAACCTTGAAGTTGCTTCCCAAACCTTCTCCAACACTCCCTTCCAAAACAAAAGTTCAACATCAAACTCGACCGAAAACCCTCTCTTTGCCTACGTGATTGATTAACGTTTGTTTTATTTACTTATATTTTCGTGTGAGTTCTTCAAGTGTGAAGAAATTTGGTTTACCTACTGTTTTTGAAGTTATTTTGGCAGAAAAACGTGAATTAGAGTGATAGAGACGTGAGAGAGAGATGAGTGTGGGAGAGGAGAGTTTTCTTAGGCTTAGGAGTCTTGTTTAGGACTTAGTCGAATAAGGTTTTATTTAATTATTAAAAATCTTATTTACATTTATTTTAAATCATCTAATAAATAATAAATATAAATTAATTACATCAATTTACCAACTTAAATTTAAAACAATTTAATTCATTGCTTCCACCTAGGTTCGAACCCGGGTGGAGTAAGACTTCACTTCAAGAGCCCAATTTTGGCCCTCTCTCCCCAAAGAGGACCCTCCACCTTATTAATTAAATATTTAATTATATATTTAGGGTAATTACGATACTACCCTTATCCTGGAAAAAGACCATTTTACCTCTAGACCCTCCAAACCTAAAATTTCCCATTTTTAAGTCCGTTAAAGACTCCTTTGAGTAAATCTTCGAATTCGAGAGCTCTACATGGCTGGACCCAACCTTTCCTAGCTCAACTAAATCCCCAAGTTGCTGGCTTGGCTGTAGGAAGGGTTTTGGAGGTTTGTTTCTACGCGCATCAATCCGTGTGAACCCAATCTAATCCTAGGCATTCTAGACACATGAAGTATAACTTAGCATATCCATTTTTATGGTTGTTACATTATACCCCCCTTAGGAACATTCGTCCCCGAATGTCACTGCTAACTATCTAGTACAATGCTAGTCCATGCCAAGTATAACATCAAAATCATGCATGGGTAACTCAACCATGTGTGTACGCATAGTCTTACTACATACAACTATTGCGCATTCTTTCTGAACCCTATCAGCTCTTACATTTCCTCCCGTTCGGAAAATACTTCATAATGTGACCCGGTTTGTCACAACAGTAACAAGCGTTAGGGTCCATCAAACATTCACCTCCATGAATTATGCCACACTTAATATTAGGTGGCCTCTCATGGCTGTAAAGTCTTACGAACATCAAGGAGTAATCCCTGAAAACATCGAGCCCTGCTTATGGTTGATGAATTCTTCAACCTTTAGCGTCCTTAATTTATCTGGGAAATAACCGCTCTAGAAAAGCCATCTTGAAAAAATTCGACGTAATATGACCTCCTCCTAAGGCATTGCTATCCTGTCACACCTTATACCAGGATTGAGCTACATCCATTAGCTGGTAGGATGCCGACTCAGACTTCTTCACATCAATCAAAACCAATAGATTGAGCTTGTAAAGTGCTATCTTGGGCCATTTGTACCAACATTTTCAATACTTCTCCATCGTTTAACCCAGTTGGGTTAACAGGCATCTCTATTCCAGCAGCTGGAACTTGGAGAGAAACTTGAATTACCCCAGCAGCTGCTCTTCAAATCTCTCCGCCTTCTTTTCTCCTTATATTCATCTTTTGGAAATTTCAAGGATTGATGTTAGACACACTCATAACACCAAGAAATCAGACATTAGGTAAAGCACGATAAGATAAGAAGAAGGGAAATTTTCCTACAAATCATGCATTCTCTAATCAAGGATAGTGGTGCACTTCACTACCATGACTTAGAAACTACTCAATGTGGTTGATGTGAATTTATTATCCTCGGAATTTACCCTAGTGCTCCGATACAAACTTTGTCACGACTGGAGTCTATACCCCAGACAAGACAGGCGTCGTTGATCTCTCAGAGGTCACAGACTAGCCTACATATGTCATTCTTATTTCATCTAGATTAATTTTAGCGGAAAATTTGAAACTTTTTGTTTCCTAACATGCTTATTAATCTTTCTATTATATGTATGATTATTCACCATCAACCATCTAACATTAAGACCATCAAATGAAAGAAATAGTTCATAGATACATTAAATGAGTACTTGCCAGAACGGCACCAATACAATGTCTGAAATAAATTGGGAAATGAAACACTAGTGGAACATGCTCCATTAGCAAAATCCTACATCTAAGCTAGATAATAACAGTATGCAGCCTCGAAAGCATGAGGGCCTACCAAATCCAGATGAGAGCTCCATGTCCGGATAGCTGAAACGTCAACCTGTAATCTCTAGCATCCACCTATACCTGCAGCAAAAGATATAGAGTTGTATGGAATTAGTACACACTTGTACTAAGCATGGGTATATGCAAGCACACACTAAGGACATGCATGATAAAGGATAGCTATTTCCTAACAACATGATTTTAGAAGGTCAAGTCAGTGGACTTGCATAATCGAGATTAGGAAAGTGGGTGTGAATTCAAAATTTGGATTAGGAAAGTCAGTGAACTTTCCAAATTTGGATCAGGAAAGTCATGCCAAGAGAATAATATGCATCATCATACTTATCATATTGCACACAACAAATAACATCTTACACTTAGCACATATCATATTGCATATAGAAAATAAAATCTTCCATATCATTCATTCACATGCCATGAGACCTTGGAATCATGGACTTAACATTAAGACTTCCCAGAAATGAGGGCTCAACATATGGGACCTCGACTAGGGACTCTTTTTTAGCAAACACAGAGTCTTCTTCGTTCATTCATACGTACTCCATATCATTTCATTCATAGGCTTGTGTAAACTATAGCTATACCTAGGATATAGTTAAAGACTTTCATCGGGTTCGTTGTGCAATGAACAAGAATGACCTAATGTCATTACTTGAGTCTAAATCACCTTTTGATTATCCTATCCTAACACCTTTGGTATCATTCATTTCATTATGTGCATCATTTGAGGCAGGCCCCATTCATTCATCGGGAACTTTAACTTTAACCGACATAGATCATGTGAGCATCAATCCAGTGTCATGAAACCCCACACCAAAAAGAGGTGGAATCTCCACCCAATGTGACCCACAACATGCTAGCAAACGTGAGAATTGAACCCCGCCAGATCTCTATATTGGCAGTATAGGTTCGAATACTATGAGATATATGGAGACCTATACCTGACATGCCGGACTGTCTTATCTCATGAGAGATACGTGAACCTCCGCCCTTCCAGAAAGAATGTTTCACCACTCATAGCAAGTCTATCGGTGCTCAGTATAAAGTTCTAATACATTCATCTCATACATCATCGAAGCTGGCTTCTAGTATGATGACATGATAGCTCAATAGAATATTTCTCATTTCATCATTAGTATTAAGTGTGTTAAACTTAATACTTTTATTAGGGTGTTAATAGAGACTGGTATCTTCATTAACTTTACACTCTCCTAGGTGAGTATGTTTTGGAAACATTTACTTAGGCTCACTTGAGATTGGTCTGATCTTTTACATTAGCCTGATATCATGTTTTCAGCACATTCATTAACATTAGTACATTTGCTCTTCATAATTACTCACCTCTTTTTATGTGAATATTCATTTCATCATATGTCAATGCACTTGCCATTTAGTGTTTTTTACACTCTTACGTAACCTTTCTAGGGTTTCATCATTTCATTGTTTATTTCATCATATGCCAATGCGCTTGGCCAGTTAGTGTGTTTCACACTCTTACTAAACCCTTCTAGGGTTTCATCATTTGATTGTTATTTCATCATTTCATTGTTCATTTCATCCTTTCATTGTTTCATTTCATTATTTCATTGTTCATTTCATCATTTTGTTGTTTACTTCATCATTTCATTGCATACAGCTTAGGTTCACTTACTTTTAAACATATGCCAGACTTATGGGTCTATAGATACAAGTCATGAGGCTTCATTCGTAGTTTTTTAAGTGACTCATATATTCCTAAGATTATCTAGTACAAGACTTATGTATCTTGTATGTATGGCAACATCTCAATTTCGATCTAAGTAGGTGGCATTATTCTTGAAAATTTAATTCACGTATGACTTATGTATCAATACGGAAATTTAGGAAAGGGAACCCAAGTTCGAATCCCTTGGACAACTCTTACATTTTTCATTGATTTTATTTTTAGTCCTCAAATTGGGACCCTAGATAGAGCCCAACCACCTTCATTTTATTTTTCCCTTAGTTTTTTTCTTTATTTTTCGCTCAATGGGATTGAGAGGATGTGGGATCGAACCCCAAAAACCTCATTTTCTTGAAATTTCTTTTTCTTTAAAATCTCTCTTTCTGGCCGAGGGGTTGTGGGTTTGAACCCCACAACCCTTTTTATTTCATTATTTATTTCTCTATGACTATCTCGCATTGACCATGAGGTTGTGGAATAAAACCCCCACATCCTCACTTTATTTTTCTTTTAATTCTCCTTTACTGTCTAGAGGTCGTGGGTTTGATTCCCACGCCTCACATTTCTTTCATTAGCATTTTTAGTTCTCCTAAAATCTGCCTAAGAGGTCATGGGTTCAAATCCCACGCCTCACATTCCTTTTCTTTTAATTTTTTTCCTTTCTCCTTTACTGCCTGAGAGGTTGTGGGTTCGAATCCCACTTCTCTCATTTCTTTTCTTTTCATTTTTTCATTTTCCAGCCGAGGTCATAGGTTCCACATGCCACATTCCTTTTTCTCACCTAATTTCATTGACTTTCAACATGGTGAAGTCACGGGTTCATCCCCAGAGATCTCACATATTTTAATTCATTTTTTCATAGCATGAAATTCTCCTTAGCTTGGCCGAAACTCATTAACAAGGTGCGGGAAATTTTTACAGCCTATTTTCCCACTTTTTTCACATTAAATGTTTAGAGGTTTTAAGTAGTTTTTAGTGAGTTATTTAGGTGCATTTTCAAGATTTCATTTGATAAAGAATTACACTCAAATCAGAAGTTTTACATCACGATTTATATAAGTTTGTGCACGTTAGAACACAACCATAACATGTTATTTTTGAACCTCAAACCAAAAGAGTCACGGCTACATTGTACACACATACACATATTTTCGTAAAACATAGGTTGTCATTCATACGATTCAAAACACACATTCATGAACATATTAAACACAAAAACACATTACATGCCTAATATCTACCAGCAAACACACCCAACCTACCAATCAAAGGGAGTTAGTGTAAGGAACATGCAACGAGAACAAATCTTAGTTTTCGGATTATAATTGACTGAATCTTAAGGGTCTCTTGGGAAAGGAACCAAGAGAGAAGAGAACCCATAACTTTTGGACGTTCAAACCTTGAACATGCTGCCCAAACATTCTCCACCACTCCCTTCCGAAACAAAAGTTCAACATCAAACTCGACGGAAAACCCTCTCTTTGTCTACGTGATTGATTACCTTTTTTTTCCTTATATTTCCGTGTGAGTTCTTCAAGTGTGAAGAAATTTGGTTTACCTACTGTTTTTGATGTTATTTTGGCATAAAAAATGTAACTTAGAGTGATAGAGACGTGAGCGAGAGAGAGAGATTAGTGTGGGAGAGGAGAGTTTTCTTAGGCTAAGGAGTCTAGTTTAGAACATAGTCAGATAAGGTTTTATTTAATTATTAAAAATCTGATTTTCTTTTATTTTAAATCAGCTAATAAATAATAAACATAAATTAATTACATTAATTTACGAACTTAAATTAAAAACAATTTAATTCATTGCTTCCACCTAGGTTCAAACCCGGGTGGAGCAAGACTTCACTTCAAGAGCCCAATTTCGTCCCTGTCTCCCCAAAATGCCCCTCCACCTTAATAATTAAGTAATTAAATATATATCTAGGGTAATTATGATTCTACCATTAGCCTGGAAAAAGACCATTTTACCCCTATACCTCCAAACCTATGATTTCCTCTTTTTAAGCCGGTCAAGACTCCTTCGAGTAAATCTTCGTATTCGAGAGACCTACGTGGCTGGACCTAACCTTTCCTAGCTCAACTAAATCTCAAAGTTAGTTGGCCTTGCTGTAGCAAGGGTTCCGAGGTCTGGTTCTACGCGCATCAATCAGTGTGAACCCGGTCTAATCCTAGGCATTCTATAAACATGAAGTATCATTTAGCATATCCATTTTCAGGGTTGTTACATCCTGGAACCCAAAACAACAGCACTTGGGTCACCCTCAGTTGTTCCCGTTTCAATATCCGCACCATTAGTGGTGCTCCTGTCACGAATAAGCAGTAATAAATTTGATGACCCAGCAGTCATCTCTCGTTCCCTTATCGGGCGAGCCTTCTCGTTTGATGACAAAGCCCTCCTAGAAGCCTCGAGGTCAATCCTCTCTTTTTTCCTCACACGAGCATCATCTCGTGCATTAGTAGTGCGTCAAGAATGGTGCCTCTTGGCACAATGACGTGGCTCAGGCTGTTGCTTAGCAGAAGGCCTGAACAAATTGTCAAGCACTATGTCCTCTGCGAGCTCAATAGGCACACTCTCAAGCTCCTTACCCCTTATCTCAAGAATTGCATCTACATCAGCAGGCAAATCATCAACCACCTCCTGAAGATTAGTGAGGTCTATCATCGGGACTGGGCGGCTAGCACACGAAGCTCAAGGGTCTAGGCATTGATGGGCCAACTGAATTTATTCTGAGCCCCCCTCTTCGTAATCTGGTCCTTGGCCCTTGCAATACACTTCTACATCCAGGGCTGCATGTGGTGGAGTAGGGTGGCCATTTGTGCCTCAAACCTCAAAACCCGCGCTAAAGGAACCAGTGCTGCACATGGTGTTGTGGATCGGGACTAGCTAGGGGGCTTAATGGCAGCATGAGTGGAGTCAGCCTAGGTGGTATCCGCATGCTCAGATATAGTAGGATCAGCCCCTTGTGCTAACTCTACCGTTTCAATCAAATTCTCGCTCAATGGGGGAACCTCAATCCTGGGACATTTTCATGGCACTGCAACATTTGCCTCATCCCTAATGAGACCTATATCGACTGTCCCCGCCGGGTAACGAATTGTGTCACAAATCCAAACGGGTACCCCGAACTCCCTAAAAAGCTTGAAGATCATACAAGTAAAAGAGTAAGTAGTAGAGGTCTTAAAATCCCTGCATGGATCACTGTGCTCAGTACCTTAGCCACATCAATCTCCAACCCCGCCACCAAGGCTGCCACATACACCGTCATATCCCAAATAAGAATATTATCAACATTTGTCGGCGATGGATGGTGGCGGACTACCTACCAGAAGAACATGGCCGTTAATGTGAGGGTGGCATTCTTAATCAACCCTCGGGAGTCTAACATCCAGTCGACCCTATCACAATCAGATGTCAAATGTTGGGTCAGCCACCTCTTCATAGACTCTTTATGCTCTGTGGTCCTCTGAAACGCTGCTTTTGACCATCTCCCACATAAAGTTGAATTCTGGAGTAATGGAGGCCAATTGTGTTTCAGTGGTGGGGCCATTCGGGAACCGACAGAGGGTGGCCTACGAGATATCAACTAGGCAGCCCCAGACTAGAATAGAGGTGAGCGGGTCCTTTTTGGCAGGTCTAGCTTGCCTATAAATAGAGCCCCTAAGAGTAGCCACATAGGAAGCGTAGAACTCCTTGACTATCTCCTCGTTGTAGGACCCCAAGTTCCACTCTATCAACTCAAACTTGTGTCAGCTGAATAAACCATGCACCTTGGGGACTGTATGTCAACTCCCCATAAGAACCTGACGATCATCAAATGACCAACAGAGTAATCACCCCCTTCTCATTCAACATTCTGGTGTCTCTATAGAATTGATACTGACCATCGATGCACCACCGGTTAGGTTCATCAGCGATCAGTAAGACGATATCTCCTCGGGGTGCAGAGGCAAACTCCGAGCTAGTAGCCTCATCAGACGAGACTTGGTGATCGTCACCCTCTGGCTGAGTGTTCCTCTGAGAGACGGAATTGGAGGCAGTTGCCTTATTCGATCCTGAAGAGTGGGCCGACTTTAAAGCATAAGCAGATTTGGAGACTGATGCTCCTTTAGATCTAAAGGCAGCCCAAAAGATAAGTCGGTCAGTGTTCGCTTCTCATGAGACTGAGAGGTACTAGATACGTAGGGAACCACGTTCTAGGTGTACCCCTAGTGACTCGAGCAGCTGGTGTAGGGATAGGGGAACCCGTGGGAACGTATTTTTGATCTTGCTCATTGTCGGAGTTAGCAATCATCCGATTAAACGGGGCCACGGACTTGGACTCGCCCCATGAGTAGATAATATCCTATTTAGGATCCATTTGTACGTATAGAGCAGTTGTTTGTCTCACTTCAACAATACTACACACTCGAAACAAACAGAAGAAAAAACAAAAAAATTTCAGAACTTATTTTAGTTCTGCAACTTCAGGTTGACGAGCACTATCGATGGTCCGTCGATCAATTGACAGTATTTCGACAAAGGTCCTTAATTAGATACTTAGAATTATTTAACTTAATCAAAATTCTCAGACCTCTCATGTCACAACGATGGACATGAACATCGATCAATCGACGCACCGTAGTCCACTTCCATCATCTAACACTTAGAATATTTTTTTAGAAATAATTGAAAATAGGTTCTCTAATGGAAACGACAGACGCGCAAAATGGTCTGTCGACAATCGAGGGATCGTATTAAACTTCGGTCGTTTCATACTTCAATAATGTACGGGTAGTTCAACCACTGAACCCCATCGATGTCTCGTACGGTTTGCCTGAGATAGATTTTAGGACTTTTTGTAAAATCAACATTTTGGACAATCTTTTTACCCACAGAAGTGAAAGACAAGCATAAGTAACACCCTGAAAAACGTATTCGTCATTCCTAGAGTTTCAGTTTCACATAATTTGTGTTCTGATTTATTCATACTACAAAACCATAAGTTGGAATTTCTAACAATACAGAGAAAATAATATCATAGGCAGTCTAATAAGTGATACAACCACATTCTTTCATTATGAGGGACGTAATACACGAGTAATTAGAATGCAATATCAATTTATTTAGTCCCTTAGAAAGATCCACATCCAAATTTATGTTAAACAATGAAGAACAAAAAGTCAATGTGTAAAATGAAAATACCGTCAGTTCGTAGTGGTGTGGTTGCGATATGAACATTGAACAATAGCCTACACGCTCAAACTTTGATCATCGGCCGAAGAACTACAGGGAAACAATAGTGTTTTGCAAAGGAGAGTTTGGGAAATGTGTGGGATTCTTATTTGGGATTGATATGGAAATTAGGAGTATGATGGTGTGTGATAAAGGAAGTTAATAATGAAAAAAATGGTTTAGGAAGGGAATTTTAAACGAATTTGAAGGTGTTGATGAATATGAACCATTATGTCCTTTAATATTACCGGTCGGATCGAGTTAGGTCACTGACATTTTGGGAAACCCAGTCGATGGTTTGTCGACTAGGACTGCCGTTTGCATCTAGACTTAGAAAATTTAAGGGACATACCTTGGATCTACGAGCACCATCAACGGTCCCTGCACATGTAACTGTCATTAGGCTACTCGTTTTGTGGTTTTGTGGACATTTTTTAGACACAGACCCTAGACTAATCTCTATCAAACACTAGCACTCAAGCAAGAACGAAAGAGATTAAAAACAAAACGAAATAGGAAAATATATCTATTCCTACAAAGAAAAAAAACCTATCGTTTGCTAGAAGATACATCTTGGGTTTCCTTCTAAGAAGCGCTTCACTTAACGTCACTACGCGACGAAGGCTCCTTGATTACTCAGAATTCATCAAGGTGATAGGACTCAACCACTTCATGGACATTCTTCGCATGCCCAAGATAGATTTTAATCCTCGGCCTGTTGACTATGAACTTTGCGCCCTCCTTATTCTCCAACTCAACTGCTTCATGTGATAACACTTTAGTTATAAGGAATGGACCTATCCACTTGGACTTGAGTTTCCCTAGAAACAAGCGTAGCCTAGAGTTGATTTGAAGCACCAAATTGCCAACTGCAAATATTTGGTTTTAAATCCTTTGGTCGTGATACTTCTTCATCTTCTCTTTATAGATACCCGAACTTTCTTAGGCTTTGAGGCAAAACTCATCAAGCTCATTAAACCTGTTTAGTCTTGGATACATACCTATGGGAGTATTGTATTCAATATGGTAGGCCCAAAGAGCACCATAAAGCCTCCTTGACCAATCCGTTCTATTAGCATTTACTGTTTTTTCCAGAATTTTCTTGATTTCTCGATTGGACAACTCAACTTGCCTGCTCATCTGTGGATGATAAGGAGTAGCCGCATTATGTGAACCTCATATTCTCCAATATCCCTTTGAACAACTTGTTACAAAAGTGAGAACCCCCATCACTAATAATGACTCTAGCTGTACCAAATCTGGAGAAGATATTTTTTTTCAAGGACGGAGTGACACTCTTTCCTTCATTGTTAGGAATTGCTATTGCTTCCACCCATTTTGACACATAGTTGACCATCAAAAGTACATACTTCATATCGTGATAACTCACAAACGGACCCATAAAATAAATGCCACATATATAAAACAGCTCAATCACCAAAATAGGGTTTAAAGGGAGCTCTTGCCTATTCGAGATTCCTCTATCTCGTTGGCATCGATAACATTATTTGGCAAACTCGTGAGAGTATTGGTGAATGGTTGGCAAATAGAACAATAATTGAAAATCATATGAGCAGTCCTAATACCACTATAGTGCCCACCCACAGGGAAGGAGTGAGATGCCTCCAAAACACTCAACATCTCAACTTCCGGTACACAACGGTGAAAAATCCCATCTGCACAACTCCGGTATAAGTAACTCTCATCCCAACAGAACTTTTTCACATAAAACAAGAACTGCTTCCTCTGATAGAAAAACAAGTAGGATGGAACTAGATTACTAGCTAGATAATTCGCAAAATCTGCGAACCAAGGAATTAAATCTTGAGAAGCGGCCAATACATGTTCATCAGGGAATGCATTATCAATTTTAGTTTTATCTCCTACTTTATGCATAGCTTCATCCTCTAACCTAGACAAATTATAAGCAACTTGATTCTCAGTCCGCATTCTTTATTTTACGTCAAAGTCAAACTCTTGCAATAATAACATCAATCTAATCAAACTATGTTTTGCATCCTTATTTCACATAAAATACCTCAATGCAGAGTGGTCTGTATGCACTATGACCCTCGTACTGAGAAAATAAGAGCAAAAATTTTCTAAAGCAAACACCGGTGCGAGAAGCTCTTGTTTGGTTATCATGTAGTTCTTTTAAACTCTATTCAGGGCCTTACTTGCATTGTAAATGGGGTCAAGGATTTTATCCCTTCTCTATCCCAATACCACACCAAGAGCAACCCCACTAGCATCACAAATCACCACAAATGGTTTGCTCCAATTCGGGGAATAATAATGAGTGCAGACACCAACTTCTCCTTCGATTCTACAAATGCTTTTAGATAGAATTCTTTGAAATAGAACTTACATTTGCTATCGAGTAGTTTTCCCAAAGGATGTATATTTTTGAAAAATCCTTAAAAAACCTCCGGTTAAAACAGGCATGACCAAGAAAATTTCTCACACCTTTTACAGAGATGGGTGGAGAAAGTCTCTATATAACTTCTCCTTTTTCTCGATTAGCCTCTATCCCCTTCTTAGCGATGTGATGGCACAACACTACGGCTTCTTTCACCATAATGTGACATTTTTCCCTACTAAGCACAAGATTATAATCTTCACGTATGTGTAGTACCTTAGCCAAATGACTCAAACATCGATCAATCGCCAACAATCGAAAAAACATCCATGAACACCTTAATAGTGTCCTCCACCATATATGAGAATATCAAAACCATACATCGCTGGAAAATGGCCAATGCATTACACAACCCAAACGGCATCCTTATGAATGTGAATGTCCCTTAAGGTCAAGTAAAATTCATTTTATTTTGATCCTCGGGGGCAATACAGATTTGATTGTAACACGAATAGCCATCAAAAAAACAATACCACATTTTTCCTGCGATTCTATCTCACAACTGATCCATAAAGGGCATGGGGAAACTGTCCTTCTCAGTCCATGCATTCAACTTTCGATAATCCATACATACTCTCCATCCGGTCACAGAAAGATTTGGAACATTCTCGTTCCTCTCATTAGGAACCACTGTTATCTCACCTTAGCACAACATTTCATCCACACACGGATGGATAGGCAGAGCGCACCATTCAGACCCTAGAGTATATGTTGAGAGCTTGTAATCAATTTCAAAGGTAGTTAGGATGAACACCTTCCTTTGATTGAGTTCACCAACAACAATATCTAACATTCCAATATTCAGATGGACCCTTATGAGGCTTTGTATGGGCGTAGATGTAGATCTCGTGTTGGTTGGTTTGAAGTATGTGAAGCAGCTTTGATAGGACCAGATTCAGTTCTTTATGCTAGGGAGAAAGTGCAACTCATTAGAGATAGACTTAGGATAGCCCAGAGTCGTCAAAAATCTTAAGCAGATGTAAGGAGAAGGGAGCTAGAGTTCCAAGTTGATGATTGGGTTTTCCTGAGAGTATCACCTATGAAAGGATTAATGAGATTTAGAAAGAAAGAGAACCTTAGTCATAGATATGTAGGCCCTTACAAAATCTTGAACAGGACTGGTAAGGTAGCATGTGACTTAGATTTGCCAGTAGAACTAGCAGCAGTACATCGAATTTTACATATCTCGCTCTTGAAGAAGTGTGTTGGTGACCCAGCCTTTGTAGTGCCATTAGAGAGTGTGGCGGTGAAAAATAGTCATTCTTATGGGGATGTACAAGTTGAGATTCTTGACAGTCAGGTTAGAAGGTTGAGAAATAAAGAAGTCGCTTCAGTCAAGGTTTTGTGGAGGAGTTAGTCCGTAGACGGAGCTACTTGGGAAGTATAAGCGGCCATTAAAGCTAAGTATCCTCACCTCTTTCCTTCTGATTCGGTTCCAGCTTGAGGTAATAGTTCCTCTTCAGTTTTCCTCACCTCTTTGCTTCTAATTCCACTCCAGCTTGATGTAATAGTTCCTCTTATGTTTTCCAGTCAATCATGCGTGAATTCAGTCTTAGAATCATGTTCCGTCAGTTTCTAGTTGCATTTTCAGCATATTTGAATGTTCTCAGAACTTAATTCAGTCAGAAAGTTAGTTCTCAGTGTTTACTAGTAGGGTTTGCAACTATCCCTCTATTCAATCTAGTTTAGTCTTCATTCGAGGAAAAATGTTTCCAAGGGGGTGATAATGTAACATCCCGCATCCAAAACAAACTAGAAACCAGTTTTTCAGAAAATCTGCAGGCGTAATTGACGGAGTCCATCGATGGACCGTAGCCTTACACATGGTCCATCCTGCACATCCGTCAATGTATTTAGAAACTCCCAAAATCTCATCACAGGAAAATTGGACCAAATGTCGAACGATGGACGGACCTACGGTCTAGAGGTCAGACTATGGTCCGTAGTCTGCGTCCGTCGATCAACACCCTATTTACCCATTCTCTAACAAGAACCACAATTGACCAGCACAGTCCGTAGATGGACCTACGGATCGTAGGTGGAAATTAGGAGAAAGTTAGGAGGGAAATATAGTTGGGTCAACTTCAAATGATCATAACTATTAGCACCACATGAATTAGGTGTCCCATTGTCTTCCAAAAGATAGATAATTGAATTAGCTTCCATAGCCACCGACCCTGCTAAAATAAGACCTCGAGTAAAATGTTATGCCCGTTTTAGTAAAGGCCTGTCGAACAGACCCACTTTGTTTAAACTTTAAGATACATTATTTTGACTCTAAATCATCGGTTTTAAGTAAGTTTGAGCCTAGAAACATAACTAAAACTTACCTAAGTAAAATCACTAGATCAAAAATTAGAAAATAAGAAGAAAAAAGGAGAGAAGGGTCAAGAAGCCTAGTTCAAGTGCGCGGCAAGGTTCCAACAGTTCCATCCTCAAAATCTATGTGTTTCTCCGTGAATTTCATCACCACGTATGTAGGATTTCACTAGTGGGTTGCTTTCACCCATTGGGTCCGTAGTTTTCAGTCAGATTCTTGATTCCCATGTCATGATTAGACCTAGGGTTTCTAGAACATCAACAAAACTTCATGAATTTATTAGTTATAACAAATTAGATTATCATGTTGTTACTTACATTATTGAATGAATTTCATAACCCTAGCTATGTATTTCTCTAGTTCTTGAATTACACATGTTATGTTAGATATTTCAATTAATTCAGACATACATGCCTCAGTTATAAATGCATAATTACTATATTAAGTGTTGCATTCTCAGTTTGCATGTTCAGTTTTGAGCTATGCAGTATTTACATAAACTCATAATCAGTTAATTACATAATTCATTGAGAGTAACATAATACCGAGTTGGACAGGGTTCAGCGTACCCAATAAGTCCCAGAACTACTAGCCAAGTAGGTTGTAAGTCCTCTCTATGGGCAGTCATTTTAGTAATCACGCCATCATCCCTTTATATATTTGACACGGTATATGAGGTCCTCTTGATGGGGCGTCTACATCAGACTCCATATTTAGCTCATGTGGTTTTATTATCGGTTATTAAAAGCTCCCACAGTTCAATCAGACTCTCTTGCATTGACCATTTATCAGTATACTCAGTATTCAGTTTCTGCATGTTATAAATTGGTCATTACATTCAGTTAGCTCAAAAATTTAGTATATCCTGTTCAGATTATTATACTTGTTTTTGTGCTTGTTCAGTTATGTTTTATTACAGCTTTGTTCTATCCTAAATGCTCAGTACCTTTCAAGTACTAACCCATACGTTCGCTACATCTTCTCGTGGTGTAGGTTCAGGTCCTCAGCATCCAGATCATGCATATATCGTTCCCGATCCCCAGTTCATCAGATTCAGTGGTGAGTCCTCATTCTCCGAGGAGAATAGTCATGAGTTTCTTGACAGTCTTTAGTCATTTATTTTTAGTTTTTGCTAGACTTAGCTGGGGCTTGTCCCAGTATTTCTAGTCAAGTTTAGAGGTTATTTTAAGACATAGTTACTTTAAGCTTAGTAGTGAGTTTATATTTTCTTTGTATTAAACTCATAATTTTTCATATATCTCATATTTAGTATATGGGTGTTTCCCCATATTTTCATTTTAAGTATGATTTAGCTTCCGAAACAGTTTATATTATTTAGTCTGCTCATGATCTTGCCAGTAGGGTTAACTTAGGATAATTTCTGGTCAAAAATTCCGTGTCCGCATCTCGGGGGTAGCTCGGGGCGTGATCATCACACTATCTCTCTAAAAAAATCATGTAGCTACCAAAATAGTTCAAATTGCGGCGTAAAAGCAAAGTAGAAGATTTTTAAAGCTATATCCGCAACATAAGAAGAAACTCATAAACAGAAACTCCTACATTGAGTCATGGATCTTCAACTATGATAGTTCAATGTTCCATATCAAACATGTTAGTTTTGGAGTCAACTTCGGGTATTAATTTAATCAATTCAAAAGGGATTTTGATTTGATTTTTAGATATGCGGCAGATTAATGAATTCATTGGCATTGGATGAAGCGCCTTGCGATTCTACTGCAAACTTTGCACCATCAAGACAACGTTGTGCATCAGAGAGGGCCTTTCCATGTGATTCATTAGTTATCTTTGATGATCTTTGATATATCGTGCTTTCACGGTATTATTAATACTTTTTCCTTATGTTTAGTGTGTCCAAAAGCTTTTTTGTGCTAATTTTTATGTAAGTTTCTTTTTATTTGCAGGAAATCTGTCTAAAAGAGGAATGCAGAGGTTTTTGAGCGACAAAAATAGAAAAGTACCACCTACGGAGCTTGTGACGATTCGTCGTGCCCGTGACGGTGCGTAGGTGGCATCGTAGTGGAGCTGCTGAAGGAAGATGGGGAAGTCTTACCAAGTGTGGGGTTACGGAGTGCGTGACGGACCGTCGTATCCATAACGGTCCGTCCTGCTGGTTCGTCATGAAGTTCAGAGAAGTAGTCCAGTACCCAAATTCCAAGAGTTCAAGTGTTTTGGAACTGAGAGCCTCGACGGACCGTTGTGTTGTGACGATCCGTCATATATGCCGTCGAGGATAATGAAGAGAGCAGAAGAAGAAATTGAACAAGTATGGGACGACGGAGTCCATGACGGTCCATCGTGACCACGAGGATCTGTCGCGAGGTCCATTGACCCAGCCGCATTTTGACAGATTTCCAGCAAATAGAGTCCTTATGTAATTAGGTTTTTATTTTTTATAAATAGTTCGAAAAACCTCGTTTAGGAGGTTAGACTCTGGATTATTTGGTTAGACTCTTGATCATTGTTAGACCCTTTAATATTGTGAGACTCTTGATTATTTTTTGGACTCTTTGAGAGATTATTCATTATTTTGAGATTCTTGAATATTTTGAGACTTTTGTAATTGATTGTTGGTGACTTTTGCTGATTAATCAAGTGAACTTTCGGATTTTACTCTTTCTCATCGAAGTAAGTGCATGAATTGTTATATCACATATTTGAATATTGTAATTATGTCTATGGGTAACTAAACTCCATAACTAGGGTTGTGGGAACAATAGGCGAATAATGAGGTAAAACTTAACAAAAATAACAATTCTAGAATAGTGTCTTGCATGTATTGATAATTCTTTCGCTTAGAAGTCTTTTTAACGGATGGCCAACGTTAGAACTCGCATTAATGCTACTTGCCGGACCAAGGAGGTAGATAATAGGAAAAGAATTATCAACATAGATTTAGTGTATACTATCTAATAGGCTAGTATTGATTGGTACGAGGTAATAACTTAGTCAAATATCGAATACGATGCTTAATATGAGGTAAAGATAAGGGTTAGTATAGCAACACACGTAGTCGGACCAAGGTGTAGAGTGAAATTTTTTTAGATGCCGGACCAAGGGATTCAGAAATACATAACTTATCACTTTGCATGCAAGATACTAGGAAAGAATTGTTATATTTAGACTTATCAAGTTATGAACCTGTGGGGAACACGTAAACCCTAGTTACTTTCATTAATTGATTAAACTCCGACATTTGAAGCTGTTAAGTGTCTCTTTCAATTTTGCTAGTTATTTTCATTTATTTAGAAATAGAAAACCCCTTTTTTATCATTTTTGCTTTCCAAGGATATATTGACTGAACAATAGTAATAATAGATTGAAGTTAAGTCTAAACTATTTTCCTCATGGGAACGATCCCAACCTCACTAGTTGGGTTATTTACTTTACACGACCACTTTACTTCTTATTTGAGAAGTAAGTTTGAGCGTATCAAATTTTGGCGCCGCTGCCAGGTAAAGTAGCTTTTAGATTAACTTAAACTTATTACTTTAGTTTAGTTGATATTTTCATGATTTTACTTTGTTTTATTGTTTTTGATTCTTGCAGAATCATCTTCCTTGTTTGCCAAATACACGGAGAGGAAGAGAACCCTTGTTTCCCTACAATCACGAATTAGAGCGTACACTACGCAACATGAATCAAAACTTGGGAAATAAGGATGATGATCCAAGACAGAACATTCCATCTCCGGTTGATGTTCATGGTCAGTTGTTACCCGATGCTTCGGGTGAACACCAACAGAGGGGACAAAATCCTGCTCCACGGCCCCAAGAATACTACAGAGGCTATGACAATATAGCAGACTCCGATGGGCCACTTGTCTTGCCCCCTTTACCACCAGGCCATACTTTTGTGGTAACTAGTAGCCTGATGCAAATGCTCACTGCCAGAGGTTTGTTTTCAGGGCTACCTTCTGAGGATCCACATGCCCATATAGCTAAGGTAAGAGCAGTGCGTAAGAGCTGTGTAGGGAGGCCTCACTTGGACTTGGATGTAATAGGCTAAGAGTGTTTCCTCTCTCACTGACGGGAGAGGCTGCTATTTGGTTCACTGAGCTCCCATACAACTCAATTTTCACTTTGAACCAACTAAGGGATGTTTTCTTTGCACGCTACTAACGGTCTCCAAGAAACTAAACCACAAAGACAGAGTGAACAACTTTGTGGCACTACCAGGAGAGTCAGTTAGTAGTTCTTGGGATAGATTCATCTCGTTCTTGAGAAGCGTCCCAAATCACCGTATAGATGATGAGTCAATGAAGGAATACTTTTATCGGGGACAGGATGATAATAATAAAGCGGTGTTGGACACTATAGCAGGTGGATATTATTGGGAGTATCCTTATGCTGAGATTGCGGAAAAATTAGAGAAAATCTCCCAGAATAATAAAGCTTGGAGTACTAGGAAGTCAGATACCGGAATACCTTCGTAGTGCAGTCCACTCACAACCCAGCCACATATGAGATTTGTGAGGAAATGGCTCAGATGAGAACTGAGCTTGGGTTGGTACTAAAACATATCACTGGTGGTGGAAAAAAGATAAATGCAGTTAACTACTTGTCTAAACCACCACCACCTAATGATGAATGCTATTATGCGGAGGATTCCTATGCAGTAAATGAGCAGACGGGGTGTTTCCAACCAATTGCCCAAGCCTCTAATCAGCAGAATTGGCACCAAGGTCAAGGGAACCAAGGTCGGAACTATGGTAACTATAACCGTGAGGGTCATTATGTCCGAGATGGAAAGTTCAACCGCGGAAACAACTTCAAAAAGGGTAACTTTGGTAACAGAATTGATAGGTATGGGCCCTTGTCCCTCCTCAAAATCGTGATGTTACTCCTAGGGATGGTGGAGATAGTATGGCGCGAGTTGAGGATATGTTACATAAAATGATGAGGAGGTTCGATGCTAGTGATGAGTACATTAAAGAGTTAAGGAGTGATTTAGCGGGTATTGGGCAAAAAGTCAATACACATGTAATATCGATTAAGCAGATCGAGTTGCAAATGGCCCAATTATCTGCGACTGTGAACACACGGCAACCAGGCACTCTTCTTAGCAACACTGTCCAAAGTCTGAAAAATGATGCACATTGTATGGCAATCATTACTCGGGGTGGTAAGCAAACAATTGACCCACCTATGCCGTCTAATGAGGAAAAGGTGAGAAAGGATAATGATAAGGTGGTAGAGGGTAGTGGTGAAGCAGAAGATAGCACTGGAAACGACGCAGAAGTCCCTATAAAGGTAATTCCCAAGCCTAGACCACCACTCCCCTTTCCTCAAAGATTAGTGAAAAAGACCGAGGATGGTAAATATCGGCGTTTTATAACAATGCTGAAGCTGCTTTCTATCAATGTCCCTTTGGTAGAAGCTCTAGAACAAATGCCCGGTTATGCCAAGTTTATGAAAGATCTGGTTACAAAGAAAAGATCGGTCACTTTCAAGGATGATGATAGAATGCAGCATTGTAGTGCTATTGCTACAAGATCTCTCGTACAAAAGAAAGAAGATCCGGGTGCATTCACTATTCCTTGTACAGTCGGGTCATTACATTTTGCGAAAGCATTATGTGATATGGGGGCAAGCATAAATCTCATGCCCCTCTCGATTTACAAGAAGATGGGTTTAGGTGACCCAAAGCCCACTGCGATGCAGCTACTAATGGCTGATCGAACAGTGAAAAGGCCTATAGGGATACTCCACGATGTGCTAGTAAAAGTGGAGTCGTTCATCTTTTCGGCATATTTTGTTATTCTTGATTGTGAAGTCAATTTTGAAGTGCCTATTATTCTTGGGAGGACATTCCTTGCTACGGGTAGAGCCTTAGTTGATAAGGGAAAGGGGCAGATGAAATTTCGGTTGAACAATGGAGAAGCGACCTTCAACATTTATAGGTACATGTGGCAGAGTGGTGAGCTCCAATCGGTATCTGCTTTGTCCCACAAAGAAAAGATGAAGAAGGATAATGACCTAAAAAGTTAAAAACGAGAGTTTATAGTTGGGGATTTGGTGCTTTTAGACAGTTCAAGGTTGCATTGGCTTCCGGGCAAGCTCAATTCAAACAGACTGGCCCTTACTTGATTACTCAAGTATTCCCTCATGGAGCAGTTGAGATAAGAACCAAGGAGGGAGTGCGGTTTAAGGTGAATAGAGAACGAATAAAACTCTATTTTCGGCATGCTGAATCGGTGAATGAAGTGATCGAGGCATACCATCTTGATGAAGTCTGAGTAATCAAGTGCCTCAGTCATGCCGCGACATTAAATCAGGCTCTTATTGGCAGGCAACCCAATACTTATAGTTTTTCTTTCTAGTAATGGTAGCATTTTATACTAATGGGTTTTAAATTTGCAGGCACATCACCAGGAAATTCTGCAGAAAATTACTCTACAGCAGTCACTGACGGATACAGTGATGGACCGTTGCTCCTGTGACGGACCGTCGCATGAATCCGTCGTACCAGGTACGTCTGTCTATTATTTTCAAACTAGGGCACACGCGACAGAACCAACGACGCACCGTCACAACTTGAGACAGACCATCGTCGTGGAATCGTCGCGTCATTAATGAAGCGTACCCGACCCAACCCGGCTGGGGTTTTTTAAAAATTCATCATTTAAAACCCCCACCCGTCATTTCACCCCATTCTTTCACTCTTTCTCCCATTTACCTCCCTTTTCAACTTTCAAAGATCATACCCCTCTCTCTTACAACCTGATCATGTTCCCCAAATTCTCCAAATTCCTAATATTCATCATCTACTAGTCGGAGCTACTGCTGTGGGTGTCTACTTGATCAGCAAGTACCTTTCCCTCTTGTTTTTCTCAAATTCTCAAGTATGTGTCTCTAATTTCTACTCATTTATATTGCATTTTTGTTAATCAATTAGTATTAGCCTAGTTCTTCTTGATATTTTCATTCTTCAATAAAATTTTGTCTGACCTAGGTTAATAATCCTCGAAATTGCCGTGTTAAAACCCTAGCATTGCTAGTTTACTAGGTATTTGGGTTAGACAAATGTAGGTTAAAACACTACCAATTCGATTTGGGTCATAGGGGATGAATGGGGCATATCCAGTTCTGTCATTGAGTTACAAAACGAGACCCCGATGACGGACTGTCGTACTCACGATGGACTGTCATTGCAGCCGTTCCAACAGCCCTAACACCCCACTGTCCATTTTTCTCCAAGTGTCCATCAACGGCCACATGCGACGGACCGTCGTTCCCAGGACGGTCCATCCTGCACAACCATGCTGGTTGTCAGAGACCCTATTCCTAAGGGTCTCTCACTTTTTCCAAGTGTCCTCCAACGGACACATGTGACGGACCGTCATCCCTACGACGGTCCGTCCTGCACAGCCATTCTGGTTGAAGGGTCTCTATCTATTTTTCTAACTGTCCTCAAACGGACAACTACGACGGACCGTCATACCCACGACAGTCCGTCCTGTATGACCGTTATGATGGTCAGAGACTCCTCTCCTAAGGGTCTCCACATATTTCTCAAGTGTCCTTTAACGGACACCTACGACGGACCATCGTACCTGTGACGGTCCGTCCTGCACATACTGTCATACTTGTCAGAGACTCTCCTTAAGGGTTCTCCATACAAACAAAGTCTAAGTAAGACACAACGGACCCCATGACGGTGCGTCATACTCACGACGACTCGTCACCTGGCCTGTCGTGTTTTACTGTTACTATAGAAATGTCATTACATCTTAACTCTTTTATTTATTTTGTGTGGTTTTGCTTGTCGTGTTTTCTCCTTCTATTACTAATATTGATTCTTTACCGGTACTATCTATTATGGCACCAAAACAAGATCGAGTCTACGCACGCGGGCTATCGAAGTATGTCGCCCCGTCTGCTCGCCTTTTCATTGGCTCTGATGATGAGCGTGACCCCGAGTACGTGCCCCCAGGTACTTCCACCCCATCCCGAGCTGCACGTGCTGCCAGAGCCATACCCAAAAAGGTGGCGTCCGGCGTAGTCACTGCCTCCCAGTCTGATGAAGAGCGCACACTGACCAGTGCAGAGTCTGCCTCGTCTGATGAGGCTGACAGTTCGGAATCCGCACCCAGTTCACCGAATCGTGCTCTCACCTCGGTGACCGACCAGCCCAACCGGTGGTGTGTCGACGGGCAGTATCAAGTCTATTCCGATGCAAAGTTCTTGAATGAAAAAGGAGTCATGACTCGGACACTTACATTGGAGTGGCGGGTCCTTACGAGAAGTCTCCCGACGATGCCAGAGATCCACAATCTCTTCAACAGACATCAACTGGAGTGGACAGCGGTCCGTTGGACGTTATAGTGAAGAGCTGGTCCGAGAGTTCTACGCATCCTACGTAGTGACTCTCCGATCGCAGATTGATAGGCGGGATGCCCCCGCCATATAGGCCCCACTTGAGCAGGTCCGAGTACGTGGCGTTCAGGTTGATATCTCCCTGCCTGCCATCCGCCGATTTCTATATGGCGAGAATGTTGATGCTAATCGGACCCCTCTCACTGCCGAGTTTGACTACCGATGGCAGATTGTTAAAGATGGCCAATTCCTGCGTGAGCCATCGCTGAGAGAGACCACCAAGAGGAGGATGGCCCTGCAATTGTCCGTTGATGGAGAGGGTGCCGAGTGGGTGACTGAGCCGAAGGGGGCCATCAAGAAGGCCAACGTGACTTTCACGGCAAATTTGTTGTGGTTTATTGTCCGCCACTGCCTTTCCCCCATAGCCACTGATAATATCATCACATCGGATCGAGCAGTACTGATGGCAACGATGATAGCCGGTTTTGAGGTTGATTTTGCGTTGCTTCTACAGGCGGTCATGCATGACAGAGCTTTTAAGGTCACAACTACATACCCTTTCCCGTGCATGATATTTTCTCTATGCAGGTCCGCAGGTGTGCCTATATGGCACGTTGATCAGCTCAAGAACCCTCTGGCATTGTTGATATCAGCCTCATCAGGGATGAGGCCAATGAGTTGGGTCCACGCAGAGGGCCCCGTCCAGAGTTGCCACCACTTGGTGACAATCAGGCTAATACGGTAGCACAAGCCCGCACGGCTACGCAGGCGGCTTCCACTGACAATACCCCGGTCGAGTCTATCCCGGGTAGTAGCACTGCCCCGAGCTCCTCTCCCTCAGCCCTTTTACCTGCTCTGGTCCCACTTGCTAGGGTCCAGAAATTAGAGGCGCAAATGGCTACACTTCTGCATCATATCAAGCCTTGGATGCAGAGGTCTATTTCTGAGGAAGACGAGCGCATGGAGCAGAGAATGGTCAAGCACACAGAGCGGAAGATCGCTGAGGTTCATCAGTGCTTGGACGCTTTTGAGTTGCGGGTTTTAGCCCATCCAGCCCCCCCGGTGGATGTGTCGACCCTTCAGGCTGCGGTCGACAGTCTTCGCGCAGATATTGATATGATCTTAGAGGCTAGGGTGCTTGAGTCTGAGGCCCCTTCTGCAGAGCCTTCTGAAGACACAGTGATGGCGGCCCTTTTCGCCACTTCAGAGATTCCACCACCTCCCCATCGAGAGCATGCAAAGAGGCGTAGGGGTCGAGAGGAGGATGAAGCTCGAGCACAGAAGAAGGAGAGCCGTGAGATGGAGGCTGCGAATAGAGCGTCACTTGCTGAGGAGGAGGCGCGTCAGATGAGAGCCGGAGAGTTAGCTGCTGGGGCGTATAGCTCCAAAATTGTGGAGATAGTGGGAGGCACTTCTGATAGTGTTGTTGATGCTGAGGACACCACTGAGGGTGTCCAGATTACAGAGGTAGTGGGTTCCGGAAAACCGGACCCACCAGCTTGCTGATCGTCGGCGCTTTGCGCCCCAAGTTTGCTTCACCTACCACTCTAGTATTTCAATTTTTTTATGCATTGGGGACAATTGCATGTATTTTTGTTGAGGGTGGGGTAAATGGAAAGTGAGTGCTAGGGTGAAGTCTGAGTAGCCCAATTAACTATCCTTTTTTGGGGTTTTCTTGCCTGTGTTCTTTTTCCCCAAGAGAAAGATTACTTTTTCTGTTGAACCGGCATGTCTATATCTTGTGTACATAGTTTAATTCTGAACCATGATGGATAAAGTGATATCCTGATAAAATGGAAAATGATGCATGACTAGGCATAGTAATTGATAAATGTGTGTCTCTAAGCATGACATAGAGGTACACCGCTGCATGACCCTAAGTCTAAAATTCGAACTATGTGTCTGATAATCTGGTAGATCAATGAGATGTCAAGTGAGTGTGAGAAAGATTTGGATAGTCCACTATTTTTACTGAGCTAGAACATGCCTGGTTAGTCCTGCTAAAAGTAAGCTGTAATAGACAATTAGGAAAGGATCATAGGCCTTTATTCAATATAGCCCTTTGTTTAGCCTAAATAAAAGAAAACCAAATGAAATTTATCCTTCTTTGATCCAAATGATTTGAGCTTAAACTAGACCTTTCTTTTTCACCCTAACTGATCTTTTCTGAGAATAATGTCTTGGCCCTGGTCCCTCCTAGGACATGTGCACCTCAGATTATGCCAAAAGCATAAGTTGAGGGTGGCTAATGCAGTAAAAAACCCTTTTTATGGATCTGACCCAACATTGGGTATTGTGTACTTTGACTCATGGCAAAGCCATGAGTTGAGGGTGACTATTATGAGGAATGCTCTGGAATGTGGGGTTGAAAGAACAAAGAGAGAGAAAGAACAAAAGTGAAGTGACTCAATAATTAGTTGAAAGAAAAGTTAAGAAAAAAATATACAAGAAATACAAGCAAGAAAAGAAGAGAGTCACTTACACAAATGAAGAAAAAAAAAAGGGAAAACAGCAAGGTGAAAGAATATGAGAAACTGGGCAAAATAAAATGCTAGAAAATGGTATTTTTAGCCGATATGTCAAGGAGGGAAAAAAGTCACTAAAGTATACCTAAATATACCCTACCTGACCCTGAGCCTATGTTACAAGCTAAGAAAGTCCTATCGTGATCCTCAGAGTTTTATAGCGAACTTAAAGCAGTAAAAATAAGGGCAAGCTTATGGCAATATGTATGAATGAGTGTGAATTTGTTCTGAGAGTGAGTGTTGAAAAGTAATCCTTATACTCAAACTGAAATCATTGTGTGAAAAATGAGGATTTTGTTTTGAAGTGAGGACACTAGTTGCAGTACCGGAAATATTAGCACCTCGGTGAGAAATTGAAGAGGATAGGTGTTAGTGCATGGTGAGTTTGTGTCATGGTCTGATTCCACACAATTCAAGCCTAATAGTGATAGCATGCATAAATATGATGAGATTGATCGGGATTGATAGCCAAATGATTGCGAAAGATAAAACATGGATACTATTGTATAAAGATTTTGTATTGAGTCATAGTGCGTCACTTGAGGACAAACAATGAATTTAAGTTGAGGGTGTTGATATACCGTGGTTTCACAGTATTATTAATACTTTTTCCGTAAGTTTAGTGTGTCCAAAAGCCTTTCTGTGCTAATTTTTATTTAAGATTCTCTTTATTTGAAGGAAATCTGTCTAAAAGAGGAATTCGGAGGTTTTTGAGCGAGAAATACAGAAAAGTACCACCTACGGAGCTTGTGACGGTTCGTCGTGCCTGTGACGGTCCGTAGGTGGCATCGTAGTGCAGCTGCTGAAACAAGATGGGGAAGTCTGACCAAGTGTTGGGTTACGGAGTGCGTGACGGACCGTCGTATCCATAAAGGTCCGTCCTGCTGGTTCGTCATGAAGTTCAGAGAAGTGGTCCCAGTACCCAAATTCCAAGAATTTAAGTGTTTTGGAACGGAGACCCTCGATGGACCGTTGTGCCTGTGACGATCCGTCATATCTGCCATCGAGGATAATGAAGATAGTAGCAGAAGAATTTGAACAAGTATGGGACGACGGAGTCCATAACGGTCCGTCGTGACCACGACGATCCTTCGCGAGGTCCGTCGACCCAGCCGCGTTTTGACAGATTTCAAGCAAATAGAGTCCTTATGTAATTAGGTTTTTATTTTTTATAAATTGTTCGAAAAACCTCATTTTTGAGGTTAGACTCTAGATTATTTGGTTAGATACTTGATCATTGTTAGACCCTCTAATATTGTGAGACTCTTGATTATTTTTTAAACTCTTTGAGAGATTATTGATTATTTTGAGATTCTTGAATATTTTGAGACTTTTGAAATTGATTGATGGTGAGTTTTGCTGATTAATCAAGTGAACTTTCGGATTTTACTCTTTCTCATCAAAGTAAGTGCATGAATTCTTATATCACATATTTGAATATTGTAATTATGACTATGGGTAACTAAACTCCATAACTAGGGTTGTGGGAACCATTGGCGAATAATGAGGTAAAACTTTACTAAAATAACAATTCTAGAATAGTGTCTTGCATGTATTGATAATTCTTTCGCTTAGAAGTCTTTTTAACGGATGGCCAACGTTAGAACTCGCCTTAATGCTATTTGCCTGACCAAGGAGGTAGATAATAGGAAAAGAATTATCAACATAGATTTAGTGTATACAATCTAATAGGCTAGTATTAATTGGTACGAGGTAATAACTTAGTCAAATATCGAATACGATGCTTAATATGAGGTAAAGATAAGGGTTAGTATAGAAACACACGTAGCCGGACCAAGGTGCGGAGTGAAATTTTCTAGATGCCGGACCGAGGATTTAGAAATACATAACTTATCACTTTGCATGCAAAATACTAGGAAAGAATTGTTATAGTTAGACTTATCAAGTTATGAACCTGCGGGGAACACGTAAACCCCAGTTACTTTCATTAATTGATTAAACTCCAACATTTGAAGCTGCTAAGTGTCTCTTTCAATTTCGCTAGTTATTTTCATTTATTTAGAAATAGAAAACCCCCTTTTATCATTTTTGCATTCCAAGGAACTAATTGACTGAACAATAGTAATAATAGATTGAAGTTAAGTCTAAACTATTTTCCTCGTGGGAACGATCCCAAACTCACTAGTTGGGTTATTTACTTGACACGACCGCTTTACTTCTTATTTGAGAAGTAAGTTTGAGCGTATCAATCTTAAAGTATAATATTCTGCGTACGACTTGAAGAAATTCTCTACATGATCCTCCAAAGAAGAGACATCAATCATATTTACCTTTCTAATCTTTAAGAGTTGAAGCGATACTTGACTCCAATGTTGTAAAGTTATCTGAAGACCCTAAGGAAAATTGTTAATCCATCCACAAAATGCACCCCAAATCTCAAAAACAAAGGCTGATTTGGCACGGAAAATGGGTTCTTGTGGCACAAAAGTAGGAGCACCACATCGCAATGAAGGCATCATGTCACTGGAAGGTGATTTTCTTAGTGGAAGTACTTCTGATGAAGGCATCACATTATTAATGGAAAATTGAAAGCCTTTTGTAGCCTCATCAAGATCATTAAGATCTACTGTGAAATCTGTAACCGCGCCATTGTTAAAGTCGTCACCATATAGTTCTTGAAGGTCCAACAAAAAAAATAAGAAATGAAAAGATGATCAGATTCCAAAAAAAAAGAGAGGGTCTTACTTGTTTTGCTAATTCAAACATAGATGCCGAGTTCAAATCCTCATCAACAAAGTCATTATCATCAATGACAATGGTATCTTAAATATCAATACCACGACAAGCATCATCTAGATCTCGTGCCGTTCTTTTTGGATGATTCCAGTACGATCCGTTGGACTAGAAGACACATTGAGTCGTCCAACACCATTCGGTGAAGCATACATAAGAAAAATTTCATCACAACACATCTCAAGGTTTGACCTTTGGCAATTATCATTGTCTGATGATACGTGAAGTTCATTTGTTGTAGAAGAACCATGAATTACTTCCGAAGCAAGTAAACTCGTCTTTGAGGCTTATGTGAGGCGCCTCGATTTTGATTTCGCAGACACATCCCTATCTTTCAAAGTTTTGGACTTGGATGAGGTATTAGTGACTTGCAAAGTATAATTTTACTTTGCTTGAGAGTTAGAAGAAAGATGTGTCTTTTCCTTTGGTTAATCAAAAACTTCTTTAGATGAAGTGGATGAGGAGTCTTTCTTTCTTTTCTTCAAAATGATGCGGAGGTTTCCTTGGGAGGTATTCATCCTTTGGGATGTCAACCAGTTTACATACTCGTGAGTCATACCAGGAGCACCCTCCAATGGGCACGTTGGAATCATGACTTTGAAAAGGTATTGAGTCGAAAAGAAGAATTCCAAAGGACGCTCTATAAGATCTCCAGGACATCTTGACTAAACAAAATTATTTACTAAATCTGACAAGGATTGTAGGATTCCACAACAAATTTGAATCATGCCTAAGGGTTACATAACCTGAACACATGCTTATGACTTATTCGTTCCACGAATTTGAAAGCTTGATGTTATCGATAAGGTGCAAATCCTTCCCTTGAAGCATTTCTAAATGATGGAGGCGACGGGCATCATCCTGTTGAAATAACTTTTGGGCGTCATTAAAGCCAAAAACACTTGGCCATCTTCTCACCAGAAATTTTACAGAGAGGAGCGATGTGAACGATTGACGCGATGACGAGTCCCAAAGTAGTCGCCAAGCCAGCCATATGCATAGTGTATGGGAAATATTATATTTTCCACACTCATTTTTGAAGAAGCAGAGATTTCTCACATGCCGCGATATATGCTTGACAAAACAGGGACTGCTAAGGAGAATTTCTTTCCATGAGCCATGTACTCACAACTTTGAAAACACTAACGCGCACATGGTTGATTTTCTTATTCGGAAGCACAAATTTGCAAAGCCAACAAGCAAAGAAGCTGCAAAGTTTGTCTCATATCTAAGGGATTCTTCCACATATAACGATAAGGGGGGATTCTCCTCGTTAGTCTGCGGTAGGAAGTTTGAATCAATGTGTCTGGAAGGATTGTGGTTCAATCTTGGCTTTGTGGACCGTACCTTTGTCACCGTTTGTGGAGGTTGGGAATATCTATGAGGTCCTCTAAACAAAAAATTCACCCAATCATCGACGGACACCTCTTGGAGATCATCTTTCGCTTATATGTAGAAGGCCAAAAACAAATATCGACAACTTTGGGGAAGAAGCAATTCGTTTTGAGTATCTGTCTGTGTCAATTCTTTCGCCGAGGAAACGACTTCATCATAAAAATGCCCTTGTACAAGGAGACCTGCAATGGCTCGCAAATCCCAAAGTGATATGGACATCTCTTCAATGAAAGTAGAAAGTGTGTTCGTAGATAAACGAGCATGGAGTACATTGTCGTCCTAGTCATCCATGAACAAAGAAGTATATACAACGTCATAGACTTTGATGAGCTCCAAAATCTCCTTGTGGCGGGGCAGCATGTCCTCTACCCATTCCTAGTAGCCAGGTGTGTATCAATCATTACCGAAGTTTGAAGAGAGAACACGCCAATTGATTAAAATATTTCCATCAGAATGAGAAAATTTTGAAGATGATGCGTCATGAGGAATTGCGTATTTCAGTAAAGAAACTTTCATGCTAGTAGCCTTGCTCGAGAAGTTTCTCATAACATCTTTGGTATCCATTTTTTTACCATTCTTTAAGTAGAAGAAATTCATCATATGCCCCACTAACAAGAGATAAGACTCCGATAGCTGAAGGCTGAACTTCCAAAAGTAGAACTTTGACATTTGAATTTTTTTGGTCGTCGGCCACTATTTAAAGAAGACGATGCAGCGAATCTCGGTCGCGGAAGTGCATCATGTTGCGGGATCAAATTCGTATATCTCTATCAAGTATATGCGAAAATATCAAACAAAAAGGAAAATTTTAGATTAAGAATAAGTCCAAAGTAAAGGGGGTAACCTCAAATTTTTGAGACTGGCGAAAGGCTAATTTCAAATAGAAAACTGAGTTAGCACAAAGGTGATATAAGCGTGGTTTTCATATATGATGTATCCCTATGAATTTTCTTTCCAACACCGCAAACGGTTTGTGATTTTGCTATTCCTACGCTGAGGTATTTATGTTTCAGCGGAGTCGCGCAGACCTGATGCGTTTAGTTCATCAGAATTTTAGGCTGACTTCAAAAAATCACCTGACTAAATTTGATAATCTTTTTACTGTGATTTTAGAATATGTTGTAGTTATGCAAGTCTTGTTTCAGAAAAATCAAACGGATCACAATTTTAGTATTCCTACAATGAGATACGAATTTTCTACCAAAGTCGCAATGAGCTGTAAAGGGGTGACGAAAATCAGAGTTAGAAAAAATTTTTAGAGGACTCAATTGAACTTGATGATACGACAATGCAAATACGGGTATATATATTAGCTTTCAAAACAAGGAGACACCAATTTGATTCCTACAAATTATGAAAAATTATAATGATGGAAAGTTTATTTCCTACAAAGTATGAAAATTATGGTAAGTTTTCATAGTAATTAAATTATGCAAATTTTCCATGGGAATCAAATTATAGGAATCCCATAGAAACCAAATTATGGTAAGTTTTCATAAGAACTAAATTATGCAAATTTTCCATGATAATCAAATTATGGGAATCCCATAGAAACAAAATTATGGAAATTTTCCGTGGGAATCAAATTATGGAAATTACATACAAACCAAATTATGGTAATGTTTTCTCGGAAACTACATGAAAAAGTATGCTCGAAGGAGAATCGACTATCTGTCAGGAGAATTTGAATTTCTTGCGTTATATTCAAGTGAAAGACTAAAACTTGCTTCGAAATCACAAGATCTCTATCACCAATTCAAGCTTCTGGATGCAATTCTTACTCATTGAATTGGCAGTCATTTCGTAGTGATGACCTAAATGAAATTACCACACTATGAAGTAATGTCAAGCGATAAGTTTTCAAGAACTTGAAACACTTCAAGTAAAAAATGAGTTGATAAAAAACCGAATGTCATAAGACATCTTACAAATTAGAGAATGTTGTCATGAAGACTTTGGTGAAGGTGGATCTCAACATATCGGCATAGTTATTTCGCATGAAGACTTCAGCTTTTGTTGTCGAAATTCGGCAAACCTACACACAGAGAAGTCCTCAAAATAAAAATGAAAACACATTCATGACTACTTCAAGTGTTGTCTCCAAACTTCGGCAAGCTTCTATGTCAACAAGCCTCGAAGTAAGGGGCACTTGTAGACACATAAACTGTATTGGACCAAATCCATATATCATTTGAATTAAATCCATGTTCATTAGGCCGAATAATTTATTTGGGCTTTACAAATAATAATTTCATCTTATTAAATTCAAATACAAGGTTCATTTAACCTTGAAATCCAGACCCATGAAACGTGTCACAGTTACTCGGAATCCAAGACCAACAAGGTTACACCACATGTGCAAATGAGGTGGTAGTCCCAGTCAAATGCAAGAATGAATCACAATGTGCAAGTGTCAAAATAACATTATTTGGTCAATCACAACCTACCTTGCGACTCCCTACAACTTTAAATAGGGGATAGACATGACATTCAAGGGGATCAAGAAAACTCTTCATTAAGCATTCAGAAAATTGGAGAAAGCTACAACATCAACATCAATAGTTCTTTCGAAGGAGTGATCAACGGAGTTCTTCCTTGAAATTGACTTACAACGATGAAGTGCTTTTCGACGTCCAGGAGATCGACAACATCTCAAGGAGGTATATATCATCCAACAATTTGGTAAATACGCTACTAAAGGCCCTCGAATCACAGAGAAACTTAGGATAGAGAATGAAAAGAACAAAGGAATTGTACTCACAATGATTCATTAATAAATATAACTTTTTTTTCTTTTATTTTTTTTGCTTGCAGTGAATTTTCAGCGACTACGGAAATTTGTTGCGAACAAATTTAGCACACCCAGTGGGACCTATTCTGCTCTTCATCTCTTTGTCTTGCAAATTAGAAACTACAAAGGCTACTACTATAAAGGCGTTCTGAAAGAATTGTGATTTTTCTAACAAAGAGTCTACTGATGTCGTGTTTTCTAGTCTTAGTCCTGTTGGCCCGATTTCTCGGTGTAAGTTCAAAATATAGTGGGCTAGTTGGATCTGAATACTTCACTTCTTTGGAGGCGATGAGAAGCAATAACTCTCATACGATGGTCGTAAGTGAAATACCAAGGGGCAATCTTATATCTATATTCTTCGGAGAATCTTCTCAATTAATTGGCTCCAACATTGGTGATGCCGAAGAATTAATGGACTCTCCAACTTCAATGAATGTCAATTCTTTGATGGCTGACTCAACTGACATGGACGAGAAGTTTGCGATTATGGAGCAAACCATTGAGGCTTTGAAGAAATCAGTTGATGATAAAAATCTTCATATTTCTCAACTTATGAACAACTTGGAGTCCTTTAAAACTGGAGAGTCAAGTCAAGTTCCCTCTTGTCCATATAGTTTTGATCAACGAAACAAGGAAGTTGAGGAATCTCTAGCGAAGTCCAAGTTTCAAAAGGAGAAACAATCAACTTCTGTTGCTGCACTATCTGTCCAACAGTTGCAAGACATGATAACGAACACTATCAAGGCTCAATATGGTGGAACACCACAAAGTCCTTGTATTATTCCAAGTCGTATACTAGACGGATGGATTGTCTATCCATGCCGACAAACAGTTTGATGGAAAGGGGAACACAAGGCAACATATCGCTCACTTTGTTGAAACTTGTAGCAATGTTGGAACATATGGTGACCTTTTGTTAAAACAGTTTGTTCATTCGGTGAAAGGGAATGCATTCGACTGATACATCGACCTGGAACACGAGTTCGTTTATAGTTGGGAGCAACTCGAGAAGGAATTTCTCAATTATTTCTACAGTACTTGCCAAACCGTAAGCATGATAGAGTTGACCGGCACTAAGCAAATAAAGGATGAGCCACTGGTGGATTACATCAATCCAGGAAGATCATTGAGTTTGGATTGCAAAGATGATCTTTTTGAAATATCTGCTGTGGAAATATGCATTCAGGGTAATTGGGGAATTCTATACATACTACAAGGAATCAAACCGCAAACTTTTGAAGAACTTGCTACACGAGCACATGACATGGAGTTGAGCATCACAAGTCATGGGAAGGCATCTCCTTTTGCTGATTTGACAAAGGAAGGGAAGGACATCAAGAAAGGTATGACCTCAAAGATCAAGACTAAGGAATCTATGGCGGTGAGAGTAACTTCAGTAATAGGTACCACCAAGAGTAAACTAAAAGAGGAGGAAGCCCTAAGTTACTATCCAATAGAGGAAAGGCCACATCCAACCTTTAAGGAATTAGAGGCAAAGGTCTACTCATTTCATGATTCAGATGTACCTATGATTCTTAAGGAATTGCTAGCTAAGAAGGTTATTAATCTTCCCGAGTCAAAGAGGCATGAAGAGATTAACAAGGTGGATGATCCTAGATATTGCAACTTCCATCGCGTCCTTGGCCACCGGACAAGTAAATGTTTTATCTTGAAAGAGAAGATCATGATGTTGGTAAGTTAAGGAAAAATCATCATTGACCAAGATGAAAGGCAGAGGCAAATTATCTAGTGTAGCACCAAATCAAAAGAAGTGCTCAAGGTCGTCATCTACACCTAACACCACCTTATTACAATTTGAAAGTTTAGCGCCTATTGGAGTTGATTTTCCAAGAAAAACTCTTGAGGTTTCGCTAAAGATACAAAACCACAATGAAAATGAAGTTGATGGTTGGACTTTGGTTACTCGTAAGAAGCAGAGAGATCAAGAAGTCGTTAGGTTACAACTTCTTAAGAAAAGAGCAACGTAGAGTGATGTGACTAGCCGAAAGATCAATGGTCCTTTTTCCAGAAGGTTCAAAAGCACATTACATTGGATGAATTCTTTCCTGAATAATTCTTTTGCAGTAGTTAAAATATTGCAACACATGTTGTTTCCAGCACAGACAAAACAAAGGGAAGCAAAGGAAAGTATAATGCAGCAATAACACAAGAACATCAAGCTAATAAAAAAGTTGCCACATGTTGTGCTACAATTGCATTCACAGATGACGACTTGTTGTTAGGGTATAAGCTACATAATAGGCCCTTATTTGTTGTAGGATAAATTCGAGAACAACATCTCAATCGCATGCTAATCGATGGTGGTTTGGCAGTGAATATTATGCCAAAAGGTATCTTGAAAAAACGTGGGGTCTATGTTGATGAATTGTCCAAAAGCAATCTGACGATGCAAGGGCTCAATCAAGGAGGACAACAATCCATAGGGAAGATTCATGCAGAATTATCCATTGGCGACGTCAAATCAAACACTTTGATTCATGTCATAGATGCCAAAACATCATATAACTTGTTGCTCGGATGTCCTTGGGTTCATTAAAATGGAGTTGTACCATCTACTTTGCATCCGTGCATGAAGTATATTAAAGACGGGGAAGTCGTCAAAATAGAAGCAGACATCAATCCTATCACCGAAATGGAGTCATATTTTGCAGATGCAAATTTCTATTTAGATTCTGGAAAAACAAATATGGAGGAAAATGTAGAAGCCGACCCGATTGATCTCGAAGATAGTAAACTTCAATGGGCTGCTATCAAGATGTCTAAAAAGAGAACAGAAGAGGTTTCCATTAATCTTTCACCACCTAAAGGAGACTTGCAGACTAATATTGACTAAGATAAACCAACTTTTTTCTATACTCCACATGAACATCGAAAAAAGGGCAACCGCTTCTAGAGGAATGCACTCAACAAGTCCAACCATTGAGGAAGGAACTTAGCCACATAGCATTCCAAGATTTGAAGGAGAAAATGACTGTCGCAATTGCACAAGTCCCGGGTATCGGTTTGAAGCCCTCTAAAGGAAATATCCAAGTTGGTACGATAAAAGGGAACTTTGATCAAAAGGTTTTCACATTGTTTGTAAAATCAGGCTATGATTTCTGAAATCTAGCGAAGTTAGGAGAACTCAAGGATAATGTCACTAGTGAAAAGATACACGAGCTTACAAAGTCTCAGATGCAATGGAGAAAGCAAGGATATCATGTAGCCAATCCTAAGGTTGGGTTAGGATTCAACTTGCTAGAGCCTCTTCGGATTTCGTCTAACAAGGGGAAATAAATAACTTCATCCCACCACACCTCTACAGAAAATACAAAGGAAACTAAGGAGGGTAAAACACCATGACGAACATCGGTGCTTGAACGCATTGGAGAACTGACACCTTCTGTTTCTGCATTTGAATTATTGGACCGCAAGGATGAAAGAGGATATTCTAAACAAGTGGACGAACATGCCACCACCTCAAATACTTTTGTATTTCATTGCTTATGAACCAAAACAGAATCATTATCCAAAAGGAGGTTGCTTGAGCATGAAAATCAAGATTTTTGTGATGTAATGGATGATAAGGAGATTAACAGTGTTTTTCTATCATGTATAAAGAGAAAGGTTGTGTTGTCAATCACCACTGATGGTTCATTGAAGGTTAAAAGAAGCACAATTGTTTTCACCAACCAATTTCATGGAGAAACCAAGAAGGAGGAAGATAAAGCCATCACATCTTCATAGGAAGTGAGGTGGAAGATTCAAACTTGATAGAATCATCCTTTTACATAACATTTTGAAGAAGATCCAGACGTTGATGATACGAATGATGATGTTCAAAAGGCACCTCCTTAATTTGAGGATGGAGTGCAATCCATCGTAGACGACTTCAAGGAATTAAATCTAGGCACTGTGGAAGATCCACGTCCAATCTTCATTAGTGCACTTCTTACACCAGAAGAAGAAGTGAAGCAATACTTTCCATAAAGGTTGGCTACACTCCTTAAGGTATGAGCATAAACTACATGTGACTCCTGGCTCGCAAGAGAATAAACTGTGTACCGCTCCCAATAAAAAAAATATATAGAAAAAACCTCATCCTCTTGAAGTACGATATGACTTGATTCTCTTCACCGAGGTACGTAGGCACTTGGACTAATCACTCTGAGTTCATTCAAATAAGTAAAAATAAAAAAGGAGTTTGTTCGTCTTCCGTGATCATCACACTAGCTCTTTAAAAAAAATCATGTAGCTAGCAAATTAGTTCAAATGCGGCGCAAACGAGTAAATTAGAAGATTTTTGAAGCCATATCCGCAATATAAGAAGAAACTCGTAAACAGAAACTCCTACATTGAGTCATGGATCTTCAACTATGATAGTTCAAGGTTCCATATCAAACATGTTAGTTTTGGAGTCAACTTCGGGTATTAATTTAATAAATTCAAAAGGGATTTTAATTTGATTTTTTGATATGCGGCAGATTGATGAATTCATTGGCATTGGATGAAGCGACTTGCGATTCTACTTGTGTTTTTGCTTACGATGTAGATAATTTGGTGTAACTCATTGTTGCTTAAGTAAGTTACTCAAAATTAGGGGCAACTTTACCTGCAACATCAAATCGGAATACCCTTTGGATCAACGCTCTATGTTGAAATGGTATAGCCGCAAAACAAATCATGATCTGAACACTCATAGTTCAATAGAAAGTATTTTGTTTTCATCAAAAGCGCACAAATTTCAGGAAATGTCATTATAGGCATATAGGCAACTTGAAAAAATTTGTAGACTCCTACGCCGCGTAATTGATTTTCTCCCAAAGTCGCGCAAAGCTGAATAGTTTAGCGAAACAGAATTTTGAGATGACCTTGAAAATATATATGCGCTAATTTGAAAATCTTTTGGATGTGATTTTTGTATATGTTGCACGACTATGAGTTATTGTTCCAACGGAATGAGAATGACATCATTTAGAGGCTCCTCCACCGAGTTATTTGTTTTCTACGGAAGATACGCAAAACCGAAGATTCAAGCACGCAGATTTTGAGCCAACATTGAACTCAAATCTGTACTAAATCATAAATCCCATGGATGTGATTTTTATAAAGATTGAGACTATTGAATTTATATATTCAACGAAAAAGAATCTCATCATTCCGATGCTCCTCTTCCATCATATGAATTTTCTTCCACATGTGAGCAAAGCTGAAGAAAGCTGAAGATTCAAGCATGCAGATTTTGAGCCAACTTCGAACTCAAATCTGTAATAAACCATAAATCCCATGGATATAATTTTTATAAAGATTGAAGCTATCGAAGTTATCTTTCCAACAAAAAGAAGCTCCTCATTTTAATGCTCCTTCTCCATGTTATGAATTTTCTTCCACATGTGCGCAAAGCAGAAGATTCAAGCATGCAGATTGTGATCCAACTTCAACTCAAATTTATGCTAAACATAAATTTCATTGATTTGATTTTTATACTGATTGAAGATATATAAGTTGTCTTTCCAACGAAAAAAGAAGCTCGTTATTTCGATGCTCCTACTTCAGGCTATGATTTTTCTGCCACATGTGCGCGAAGTTGAAGAAAGCTGAAAACAGTAACGTTTTGTTGCAATCCGCAAATAAACTCTAGCATATGCAGTTATTTTTTTTTTAAAAAAAAAAGAGGGCTCGTGGAAGAAAATATCAAAAATTCTAAATTCAATAGAAGAAAAATTTTCACTATTTTATTGCTTAACGACAAAAAAAAGTACCACAACACCATAATGAGCGAGTAAGAAAATACTAAGCAAATAAATTAAAAAAATCTAACTACGGAAAAAGCTTGAAACTAATGATTTCATGGTAACTTTTATAAATTGCCCTATCTAGCTTGGCTAGTCTCTCAATCTCATTGTTAGACATCACATTATTTGCCTCAATGGAATAAATCTCGCCCTCCATAGTGGTGACATTCTGTCGACTTTTGGACAACTTCTCTTGATATTTGTTAATGAGCTCGGTGACCTTGTTTTTCTCGAAGATAAGGATTTTAAGTCTTTCTCCGCCTCTACTAGAGTTGTTTCGAGTTTCTCTATGGATACATCCAACTTTTCATGTGCCAACTATGCACCATCAAGATGGCGTTGGGCATCAGAGAGGGCCTTTTCATGTGAATCTTTAGTTATCTTTGATGATCTTAAAGTATCATATTCAGCGTACGACTTGAAGAAATTCTTTACATGATCCTCCAAAGAAGAGACATCAATAATGTTTACCTTTATAATCTCCTCAACAGTTGAAGTGATACTTGACTCCACTGTTGTTAAGTCATCCGAAGAAGCTAAGGAAAATTGTTTAATCCGTCCACACAATGCACCCCAAATCTAAGAAACAAAGGCTGATTTTGCACAGTAAATGGTTTCTTGTGGCTCAAAAGTAGGAGCACCACGTCACAATGAAGGCATCATGTCTCTAGAAGGTGATTTTTTTGGTGGACTACTTCTGATGAAGGCATCACATTATTAATGGAAGAATGAAAGTCTTTTGTATCCGCATCAAGATCATTAAGATCTATTGTGAAATATGCAACCGCGCCATTGTTAAAGTCATCACAATATAGTTCTTGAAGGTCCAACTAAAAAAATTAAGAAATGAAAAAATGATCAGTTTCCAAGAAAAAAAAGGACTGGGTCTTACTTGTTTTTCTAATTCAAACAGAGATACCAAGTTCGAATCCTCATCAACAAAGTCATTATCATCAATGACATGGTATCTAAAATGTCAATACCACGACAAGCATCATCTATCTCTTGTGCCTTTCTTTTTGGACAATTCCAGTGACGATCCATTGGACTAGAAGACACATTATGTCGTCCAACACCATTCGGTGAAGCATACATAAGACAAATTTCATCACAAGGCATCTCAAAGTTTTACCTTTGGCTATTATCATTGTCTTATGATTCATGAAGTTCATTTGTTGTAGAAGAACCATGACCAACTTTTGAAGCAAGTGAATTCGTCTTTGAGGATGATATGAGGCGCCTCGATTTTGATTTCCCAGACACATCCCTATCTTTCAAGGTTTTGGGCTTAGATGAGGTCTTAGCGACTTGCAAAGTATCATTTGACTTTGCTTGAGATTTAGAAGAAAGATTTGCCTTTTCATTTGGTTGATCAGAAGCTTCTCTAGATGAAGTGGATGCGGAGTCTTGCTTTCACTTCTTCAAAATTATGGGGAGGTTTCCTTGGGATGTATTCATCCTTTGGGATGGCAACCAGTTTACATACTCATGGGTCATTAAAGGAGCACCCTCCAAGGGCACGTTGGAATCATGACTATAGAAAAGGTATTGAGTTGAAAAGAAGAATTCCAAAGTTGCACCAATGTTGAAAGTGTACCATCATTAGGACTCTCTATAAGATCTCCAGGGACATCTTGACAAAAAAAAATTGTCGACAAAATCTGATAGGGTTGTAGATTCCACAACGAAATTTGAATAATGCCTAAGGGTTACATAACCTTAACGAAGTCTTATGACATATTCGTTCCACGAATTTGCAAGCTTGTGGTTATCAATAATGTGCAAATCCTTCCTTTGCAGCATTGCTAAATGATGGAGGCGACGGGCATCATCTTGTTGAAATAACTTTTGGGCGTTAGTAAAATCAAAACACTTGGCCATCTTCTCGCCAGAAATTTTGCAGAGAGGTATCAAGCGATGTGAACGATTTACGCGATAATGAGTCCCAAAGTATTCCTCAATCCAGCCATATACATAGTGTATGGGGAAAATTATATTTTTCACACTCAAGTTTGAAGAAGTAGAGATTTCTCGCAGGCTGCGATATATGCTTCCAAGAATAGGTACTTCTAAGGAGAATTTCTTTCCATGAGACATGAAGCTCGCAAATTTGAAAATACTAGGGCGCACATGGTTGACTTTCTTATTCGGAAGAAAAAATTTGAAAGGCCGACAATAAAAGAACGCTTCCAAGTATGTCTCATCTCTAAGCGATTATTTCACATCTAACTCCATAAAGGGGGAATTCTCCTCGTCAATCCACGGCAGGAAGTTTGAATCAATGTGTCCGGAAGGATTGTGGTTCAATCTTGACTTTGTGGATCGTACCTTTGAAACCTTTTACGAAGGTTCGGCATAACTATGAGGTCCTCTAAACCAAAACCTCACCCAATCATGGACGGACACCTCTTGGAGATCATGTTTCGCTAATCTATAGGAAGCCAAAAACAAATATCGACAACTTTGGTGAAGAAGCAATTCATTTTGAGTATCTGCCTATTTCAATTCTTTCGCCGAGGGAACGACTTCATCATAAAAATTCCCTTGTACTAGGAGACCTGCAATGTCTTGCAAATCCCAAAGTGATATGGCCATCTCTTCAATGAAAGTAGAAAGTGTGTCCGTAGACGGACGCCAAAGATCACAAATCGCATGGAGTACATTGTCGTCATAGTCATACGTGAACAAAGAAGTATATACAGCGTCATAGACTTTGATGAGCTCCAAAATCTCCTTGAGCTTGGGCAGCACGCCCTCTACCCATTCCTAATATCCAGGTGCGTAGCAAGCATTACCGCAGTTAGAAGAGGGAACACACCAATTGTTGAAATTTTCATCAGAATGAGAAGATTTGGAAGAAGATGCGTCATGATGAATTACGGATTTCAGTAAAAAAAACTTTCATGCTAGTAGCCTTGGTCGAGAAGTTTCTCATAACGTCGTTGGTATCCTTTTTTACCATTTTTTAAGTAGAAGAGATTCGTCATATGCCCCACTAACAAGAGAGAAGACGCCGATAGCAGGAGGCTGAACATCCAGAAGCAGAACTTGGGCATTTGAATTTTGTTAGTCGTCCCCCACTATTTCAAGAAGAGGATGCGACGAATCTTGGTCATGGAAGTGCATCATGTTGCGGGATATAATTCGTATTTCTCTATCATGTTTCTACGAAAACATTAAATAAAAAGAAAAATTTATATTAAGAATAAGTCCAAAGTAAATGGGGTAACCTCAATTTTTTGCGACTGGCGAAAGGCTGATTTTAAATAGAAAACTGAGTCAGCACAAAAGTGATCTGAGCGTGATTTTCGTATATAATGTAGCCCTATGAATTTTCTTTTCAACACCACAAACGGCTTGTGATTTTGTTATTCCTCCGCTGAGGTATGAATTTTTCCGCGAAATCGCGCAAAGCTGATACGTTTAGTTCATCAGAATTTTAGGCTGAGTTCAAAAAATCACGTGAGTAAAATCGGGAATCTTCTGACCATGATTGTTGGGTATGTTGTAGATCTACGAGTCGAGTTTTCGGGTCGCAATTTGAGTATTCCTATAATGAGATATGAATATTCTACCAAAGTCGCGCTTAGCTGAAAAGGGGTGACGAAAATCAGAGTTAGAAAAGAATTTGAAAGGACTCAATTGAACTTGATGATACGACAACGCAAATACGGGTATATATATAGCTTTCAAAACAACGATACACCAATTTGATTCCTACAAATTATGAAAAATTATAATGATGGAAACTTTATTTCCTACAAAGTATGAAAATTATGGTAAGTTTTCATAGGAATTAAATTAGGCAAATTTTCCATGGGAATATAATTATAGGAATTCCATAGAAACAAAATTATGATAAGTTTTCATAAGAATTAAATCACGGAAATTTTCCATGAGAATCAAATTATGGGAATCCCATAGAAAACAAATTACGGTATGTTTTCAGAAGATTTAAATTGTGGAAATTTTCCATGGGAATCAAATTATGGAAATTCCATAAAAAACCAAATTATGGTAAAGTTTTTCGGAAACTACATGAAAAAGTATACCCGAAGGAGATCGACTCTCTGTCATGAAAATTTGAATTTCTTGCGTTCTATTCAAGTGACAGCCTATAATTTTCGTCGAAAACCATAAGATCTCTATCACCAAGTCATGTTTGTGGACGCAATCCTTTCTCATTGTATTGGCTGTCATTTCATAGTGATAACACAAATGAAATTACCACACGGTGAAGATAAGTCAAGCGATAAGTTTTCAAGAGCATGAACCACTTCAAGTCAAAAATGAGTTGATAAATAACCGAAAGTGAGAAGACCTCTTAAAAATTAGAGAATGTTGTCATGAAGACTTTGGTAAAGGTTGATCTCAACATATAAGCGTGGTCATTTCTCATGAAGACTTCAGCTTTTGTCGTCAAAATTCGGCAATCCTACACGTAGAGAAGTCCTAAAAAAAACGTAAAACACATTCATGACTACTTCAAGTATTGTCTCCAAACTTCGGCAAGCTTCTACGTCGACAAGCCTCGAAGTAAGGGGAACTTGTAGACACATAAATTGTATTGGATCAAATTCATATATCATTTGAATTAAATCCATGTTCATTAGGCTGAATAATTAATTTGGGCTTTACAAATAAATAATTTCATCTTATTAAATTCAAATCCAAGGTTCATTTCACCTTGAAGTCCAAACCCATGCAACGTGTCACATTGACTCGGAATTCGAGACCAACAAGGTGACGCCACGTGTCCAAATGAGGTGGTAGTCCGTGTCAAATGCAAGAATGAATCACAATGTGTCAAGTGTCAAAATGAAATTATTTGGCCAATCGCAAGCAACCTTGTCCACTCCCTACAACTATAAATAGGGGATAGACATGACATTCAAGGGGATCCTGAATACTCTTCAACAAGCATTCAGCAAATTGGAGAAAGCTACAACATCAACATCAATAGTTCTTCGAAGGACTGATCAACGAAGTTCTACCCGGAGATCGACTTACAACGACGAAGCGCTTTTCGACGTTCCAGAGATCGACAACATCTCAAGGAGGTCTACATCTTCCAACAATTAGAGAAATACCCTACTAAAGGCCCTCGAGTCACGGAAAAACTTAGGACAGACAATCAAGAGAACAAGGGAATTGTACTCACAACGATTCATTAATGAAAATCACATTTTTTTTTATTTTGCTTGTAGTTAATTTTCAGCGACTACGGAAAGTTGTTGTGAACAACTCTTTATTTATTATTTTATATATATTGACGTTAGGCAAATATTAGATTGTTTCTTATATTATATTTTTTTTATTACTTGTGTATATTACTTTTTTATTTTACATGTCTATTATTTTATTCTCCTTCTCAATTTGAAAAAAGATTTCAGACGGGACCGACATTTGTGGATTTCGAAGGATGCATAACCCCTTTCCTTTGGAATAAGTTGAACCCTTACCTAGATCAATTGATTTCGTATATTTTATTTTAAGTTAATTAATTAATAGGTTTCCAAGTTTTCCTAAAAATTAGGTGGCAACTCTCCTCTTAAATCCTTTCACCCTTTTATAACTTCCAAAATTCTTTGAAATAACTGATTTATCTAATTCATTAAAAATTGAGTTATCGAGACGTTGCGGCCTCTATAGGGATGTCAACACATTTGATGCTAACCTATGTTTATAACAAACAACTAAGGTTACATAGCCTAATATAAGATAGGGATCGATAAAACACATTCTAAAGTGCCAAATAACTAAACCACCCGTAAGGAGTTTATTATAAACGCTCAACCATATCTCATTTTTAAGGGCATTGGCTGTTGTATGCAAGTCAACTTTAAAAGTGGGGGGCAAATCACAAGTATTAAAGTATTTGTAATTTCCTTCACAATTTAATAAAATATAAACAAATTAAATTTTCAACACACACGCGCGCATGCACACACGCACTCACGCGTACGCACATCCACACACACACTCACACCCAGCACACGCACGGAAACTCGCACGCACACGCACACTCACACATATGCGCACGTGCACACAACAGATTAACATTAATTAGTTAGTTTTATTTTTCAAATCAGATTATAAAGTTATTAATTAGTATATCACATGAACTTGAGAACCCTAGATTTGTATTTATTTAGTACTTGAATTACACATTCTTTGCGAGACATATCAATTATTCAGGTATACATGCCTCAGTTATTAATGCAGCATTACCAGATTAATTATTGCACTCTCAGTTTGCATGTCCAACTTTGAGTTAACCAGTATTACAGAAACTCAATCATAATATGCTAACCACTTAATTCATTGGGTGTAGCATAATACCGAGTTGGACTATGGTTTAGCGTACACGAATAGATCAAGAACTACTAGCCAACTAGGCTGTAAGTCCCCACTATGGGCACAAGTTTAGTGATCACGCTAGAATGCCTCTATGCCTCTTGCAGGGTATATTGGGTCCTCTCGATGAGCGTATACATCGGAATATACTTTTATCTCATGTGGTTTTATTATCAGAGAATTGAGCATATTTACAATTAAGTAAGCTTTCAGTCTCAACATGTTATAAATTTGGTTATTGCATCCAGTTAGCTTAATTTTCGGTAAATCATGCTTAGAATATTATACTTGCTTTTGTGTTTGTTCAGTTATGTATTATTTTAGCTTTATTCTATCCTTCAGGATCGGTAGCTTTCAAGTACTGACGCATACTTGCACTATATCTTCTCGTGATGTAGATTCATGTTTTCAGCATCCATATCGCGCTTAGATCGATTCCCGATCTCTAGTTCCGCAGAATCAATGGTGAGTCTTCATTCTCCAAGGAAAATAGTAATGAGTTCCTTTCCGTAATTTTAGTCCTTTAGTTTCTATTTTTGCTAGACTGAGCTGGGGCCTATCCCAACATTTCTAGTCAATTAGAGTCTATTTTCAGACATAGTTAGATGCAATATAGTATTGAGTGAATGTCTTCTTTGTATTGTACTCATCAATATTTTATTTATCTCAGTTATATATAGTATATAGGTATTTCCCATCGTTCACTTTATTTATGGTTTAGCTTCCATATTAATTAATTATCTTTAATATGTTCATGATCATGCTAGAAGAGTTAGCTTAGGATAACTTGTGGTCCTAAGTGGGTCCGCATCTCGGGGGATAGCTCGGGGCATGACACAGAGAAATTGATCAAATGGGTCATTAAAGTTTTGCTTTGAGAAACTTACATAACATAGGTTGAGCTATGCACATAAGATGCACACAAGAAGTAATGATTTATATCATCATCAAAACGGGGAATTTTCTTATCATGAAAGATTTTGATGATTTTAAAATAGGGATCACATATAAGGAACAAGTTTCAGTGCTATGTTTCTATTAGACTGAGTCTGAATGGGATGAAGAAAAGGTAAACCACACGAAGCAAAAGAATTATGACGGGGATAGAGTGCATTTAGTCCAGTTGCCAATGTTTCTTTTATTAGAACATTCCTGCCTAGAATAAAATCTAAAGGAAGGGTTGCAAACATAATCCTAAAAGGAAAATAAATCCTTTGAAGGAAAGACATCTGCTTGAAGAAGGAGAAATATCTCTCTCTCTCTCTCTCTCTCTCTCTCTCTCTCTCTCACACACACACACACACACACACACAGATATATATATATATACACACACACACATAAAGAGGTTTCACAAAGAACTTGTGCACATACATAGAGAGTTACAACCAGAACATAATAAAATAGATGAAGTTCATATTTGAGATAGTTCTGACTATAGATCCAATTGCAGCCAACACAAGACAATAAGATTAAAGAACCTGATCCATAAATTTATATTGCTCTTCAATCAAGTTTCTTGTATTGCATATTATCAAATTTGCTATTTAATTTTTTCTAGATCTAGTATCGTATAAACTGGTGTAGGAACATATTTTTCATGTTAGGATGACTTATAAACAATGTATTCTGTCATTACCTTACTCCTTTTCCTTAATGCAGTGTCATTACTCGACAAAGGAATAAATAAAACAACATGGTCCTTACGCAAATTAGGGGGTTAGTATCTCAACATATTCCACATGTAAATAATTTATAAAAGATATAGTATGATATTATATTAATTTATACAATACTTTTTATTAGGAAATCTACTAGATGATTTGTGCTCTTCATGTGCTATTTTTAAATTGATTAATTGGCATGGTGACTATTAATTAGTGAAAAATTGAAGCCAATAAAGAAAGCAAGCAATCAAGAAATTCTTTTACCTGGTTTAACTAGAATTGGAAATGAAGATATGGTTCATAATCTTGCTAGATTTATAGAATATTGATTACAATAAAATTAATAAAATATTCATTGACATAAATTTAACTTTCATTACCATCCGAAAACAGTTCCCACTAAATGAATGCTAGGTCTATTTTATTTTTTTTAAAGTATAACCCACGTGAAAGAGTTGATTTTTCTATAGTGACAAGAAATAAAAAGGACTATGAACATGATTCATGGTGTGAATTCATGATTATTTCTGCAAAGTGAGATATTTTATGTATATAATTTTTTTAAAAAAATATACTTTAATATTATTTACATATTTTAAGAATTTTTTTAATATTATATGTTGAGCTACATGAGCAAGAAAGGCTAATAGGTGCACTTAGTTTGTTGAAGACTAAGTTATTTCTCGAAGGGTTAGGGATTTGATTGTCAATTAGTACTTTCTCTTTCAACCGTTCTTTTATAGTGAACACGTGTTATCTAAAAATCTCATATCTTTATATATCTATAGGCTGATAGGAAAAATATGTTTAGAAAAATATAATATTTTTTAATCTTTTTATCCCCCCCCCCTCCCCCCGGGAGCTTCCTCCTTTTTGCTTTCTTGATGATTCTAATCCACACAATAAAGTGAAAGGTGGAGGATTCTTACTACCTTATAAAAATACTTCAACTGTTATGTTTTTGTAATTAACGGAACTATATAAAAGTATATAAATAATATATTAACTTTTATATATATAGATAAACTAGTCCTTGTTCACGTGCTTTGCACGTGTACCCTATCAGAGTTTTTTAAAATGACACAAGTATAAAATATATAAATGAGACATAAAGTTAAAAAAAATTTAAAAAAATATACTCGTAAACTTAAAAGAATGAAGGTGATATGTATACTCGAATTTTATGAATCAATTGATGCATCATGTAAGTTTACCCTATTACAAATATAGATACGGGAACCATATCGTTATTCACTGGTCACTTGTATTACATATTTTACATGACTTTTCATTTTCTCATTTTAATTGTTACCATTATAAAAGTGAGATTAAACCTTATTATTTTAATTGTTACCATAAAACTGACATGACTAAGATGACTTTCTTAAGGTGTACGTCTCTACGATCTTATAAAGTGTGTTGGCAGATATAAATACATTTCTCAAAGGATGAACAAGTCTGTCAAAGGAGATAAAGAACCAATAAGTACTAAAAATATGTTTTTCCAATAAAAATTGAAATCCCAAGGTAAAAATAGAAAATTGTCACATAACTTTAAAAGTAAGCAATATCCTCGAGAATACATTCCAAAATTACCACAAAAGTCATTAAAAATAGACATAAAAAGCATTCAAGGGTACAACATATTACCAAGACCATACAAAAATAAAATAAAATAATAACAGCAAAAATCTTTTCTAGTCTAGTTGAAATCAAAGTGAGGCAAAGCAAATCAAATAGCATAAAACTAACAAAAATAATGATACTCAAAGAATTCATCATAATCACCAAACATTAAGAAAGAAGAATCAAAAGAACATAGAACTAAAATAACCACACAAAATTAAACAATATAGACAAATTCTACTACATATTATTAGCACAATTCGATGAAAACAAGACCAAACACTATAAGAAAATATATTTAAAAACAAAAAATAATTGCAAAATAATAAAAATTCAAGATTAAACAAACAAAGTAATAATAAAGAAAAAACATAAAGATTCAATACGAAATAAATAACCTTTAGTGTCTTTGCTACTTTCTGTATATCATTTCTCTATTAACAACAAACGGTAATAAGAAATAGTCATTGACACAAGTCCCAAGCCAAAATTTTAAATTGTTTTTTGATAAAGAAGAATTGTTATACACAGTTATTATAGAAAATGCAGCTTTAGGTCTTTACTCTTCATTGTAACTGTTTCTCAAAGAATATGAACTATTTTATCTAGGTGCATGAATTTAAATTAAATTATTATTTAATATTTAATAAATTATATATTAATATATAATTTAATTTAAAAATAAAATAAGGGCAAATGGTAATTCAACTTTTAAGTTAGGAGCTTCCTACTTATAATAATATATGATATGGTGATATAAACATATGTTTTCTCAAGGAAAATCAGATAATGCATTTGTAAAGAAAATACACGTGAGCTTTACTCAACCCCAAAACCAAGCTCATGACTAGAGGATTTTCCGAATCCATATAAAGACATCATCCATACATTTTCCTATCAATGTGAGACTTTCTATCCACTCTAACACTTCCTTTACGCCTATAACCAATTGGCGTGTTGATCGAGAGTCCAAACGAGGATGTACCTATCTTTGATACTATTTCAAGAAAGGGCATCATGACCTAACCTTACTCCAAAAGCAAGCAAATGAGGGGAGGATTGTCCAAGTCCATATAAAGAGATCATCCGTCCATTCCCACACCAATGTAGGACCTTTACCAACTCGAACAAAAAAAAACTACAAATTTTTTCTGAGTAGAAGGGAAGTCATGAAGTAGTAACAACCGATGACACAAAATTACTGATATCTCATATTCGTAAGACTATCATGCCTGCACTTAGTTGTGTGGATCTGATGCTACTTCAAAATGTTTATCATATCCTAGGTATGAAAAAAATATTCTTTCAGTAGCTCAATTGACATCTTTAGGCCATTATGTTCTATTTGGTCCACAAGATGTAAGAATATATCAGGATCTTGAGGTTGAAGAAGAGTCAGTTATTAAGGGGCAAAGGATAAGTTCTGTCTATATAATGTTGGCAAAAACCTCAGTTATTTACAAGACAAGGAAGAATGAGATGGTGGACTTATGGCACATCTTGTTGAGTAAAGTTAGCTATTCTAAACTTTAGAATCAGAATGAAAAAGTCAATGTTGAAAGGTCTTTCCAAACTTTTAGCAAGGACTGATGTAAGCATAACCGGGCATTTGTTCCAAAACATCTACCAAAGGGACATTGATGGAAAGTTGTTTCAATAATGTGATAAATAGCTGGTATTTACCATCCTCAGTCTTCTTTACTAATCTCTGAGGGAATTGAGGTGGAGGTCTAGGAATGGCGACAACTTTTTAAGATACCTCTACTTCTATAACTGTGTAGTCCTCCAACTCTCCACTAGTCTCTGCAACCTCTTTGTCTTTTCTCGTATAATCTTCTACCATAGACGTCATTGGTGTATCAATTGTTTGCTTACCCCTCGACTAGTGATCACCATGCACTGCCCATCATTTAGGATTTTGGATGATATTGCTAGGAAGAGTGCTAGGTTGGCGTGGATTCACAGTAGTAGAAAATTGATCTATCTGTAGCTTAAGATGCTTAATCGAAATAACATGTGCATCCACCTTCTGCGAAATATTATCTAAATCACCTCTCATCACCTTGGCATGCTCATCACTAGTGTCAAATCTGCTCATCATCATTCCTAGCATATCTTCAACTCGCGCCATACTAGCTCCACTATCCCTAGGAGAAATTTCCCAATTTTTAAGGAAATATAGGGCCCACTTCGATCATTCCTATTAACATAATTACCCCAATTGAAGTTCTTGTCATGGTTGTAGTTTCCATCTCGAACATATTGACCCTCTCGATTGTAGTTACCATAGTTCCGAACTTGATTTCCTTGACCTTGGCGCCAATTCTCCTGATTGGAGCCTTGGGCGTTTGGAAGGGAACCCCTCATCTGCTCATTAACTACATAGGCTTCTTCTTCATAATAGTAATCATATTCTGGCGGTGGTGGTTTAGTCAGGTTGTTTACCGTATTTACCTTTTATGCATCTCCGCTCACATGTTTCAAAACCAAACCTAGCTCAGTTCTCCTCTATGCCAACTCTTCACGCATCTCATCTGCTGTTGGGTTATGTTTAACTTGCACTGCAACGGTGTTTCTTCTAGTGTCCGACTATCTAGTGCTCCAAGCCTTGTTGTTGCGATATATCTTTTCCAACTTTTCTGCGATCTCTACATATGTGCACTCTCCATAGGAATCTCCTGAAATAGTTTCAAGCATTGCTTTATTGTTATCGTCTTGACCCCAATATAAGTACTCTTTCAAAAACTCATCATCAATACGGTTGTTTGGGATGCCTCTCACAAATGCAGTAAATTTGTCGCAATAGCTACTCACCGACTCCCCAGGTAGTGCCACAAAGTTGTCCACTTTATGTTTGTGGTTGAGATTCTTGGACACTAGATAATATCTTGCTTAGAACGTATCTCTCAATTTGTCAACACTATAAATTGAGTTGTAGGGGAGCTAAGTAAACCATATGGTGGCATCTCCTTTTAGTGATAGAGGAAACACTCTACAACACTTCAAAAATCTAAGACGTGTTATAGAGACTAACATAAGTGTCAAAAGGTTTAGACACTTTTTTAAGGTCTATTTTAATGAATATAAGTCATTTAGGAAGCCTAGAAACTAAAATATCCAAGAACGTCCATGACGTCCGGAAACTAGTTTAATGAGGTATCAGCGTACCTTAGCATATTTTACTAGCTTTTAGGAGTTGGAAAATGTTTAAAATTTGTGGAAGGGTATCTATCATGTATTAGAGTTAATTCATAGTTGAAACGTCCAGGAACGACTCCCAAGGAGCAACCAAGGGCCCTTGAGGAGGACCCTTACATTTTCAGGTCAAGGGACTGCCCAAGGCAGTGTGCACAAACGAGTGCCATCAACGGGGCGTGTACCAGTCGTCGGGGCGTCAATGGCCACTGTCGTTGGAAACTTAGTCAATTTGTCGAAAGAGTCATTTTTCACAGTGTCTGAACTTACCAATGGATGTGCAGCATGGAAGGGGGAGTGGTCGTCGATAGACCCACGATCCTTCGATCGTGGTGTCGTCTCTGATGACTGATTTTCTCTGCAAGTTTTCACTTAGGTTAATTAATTAATTGGCTTAGTTAGTTATATTAATTAGTGGTTAGGGGAGGTCAAATTTTTTTAGTTAACCCCCTATATAAAACCCTAACCTAATTAGCCTAACCAAAACTCTCATAATTCACAAACCCAAACTCTCTTCCTTCTCTCTTCTTTCTCTCTCCCCAAGAAACCCCCATTGAAGACCAAGCTAGAGGTGGGTTTAAGGGCTGAAAAGGGGTCTATTTCCTCTATCAATCTTAATCAATTAGTTAGGTATGGGATATCTTTCACCTTTGATACTTCTTTCTTCAAAGGATTCCATCAAATTGATTTCAAAAGTTGAGTTTTCAAGTGGTTTTCATTTAATCTTAAAAATTGATGCTATGGAATACTTTTTTATGATTTTATTGGATATTATGAACATATTAACATGTAATTTAACTCAACTATGATATATCTTGATGAATTGGTCTAGTTTGTAGAAAATAACGTTTACCTTTTAACCCTAGGTTGTCATCTTGATGTGAATTGAGTAATGTTGGTTCAATTGAATGTGTTATTGGTTTAATTACTACTAGATTATGTTGTTGCACGAATCATGACTAAATTATGTTGAATTATAGTCCTATCATACTAGTTCTTGAGAAACTGATTTAGGTTATGAAGTATGTTGTGGATTGACCTAAGTATCTTATCTTAAGCTATGAACTAGTGATGAATTGTGATATAGTGATTGAATTATCCTTGTTATCATGTTTTTTTATAGTTATATGATGAGGGTGATTGAATTGTCCTTGTTATCATGTTTTTATGGTTATATGATGAGAATACACCCAAATTGGGTTGAGTTAAAGGGGTTGATGGTAAGACCTTGATGATGAATTATTAAGGAGACTTGGTAAGTCTTGTGATCCCTATTATTTACTTCAATTATGTTTAATTGTGAATAAGTCATGATGTTGTATTGGAGTATGCCTTGTATTAGTATTTTTAGGATTGGTATGATGTTGAATTGAAATGTCTTGACTATGGTTTCTGAGGTGTTTGCTAAGATGTAAATGTTATAAGGATGGTGAATGATTTACCAATGTGCCTTATTATGAAGTGATGTGTAAATGTGCAAACCTCACATATATGAATTGTAGTGAAACGACTATACTCATGCAATTCCTATTGAGCTATGATGATGATGATGCTTATACAAGGGTTAGACCCTATGACCTACATTAAGTTATATTGGTTAATAAAGACGTTAAAGACATTTCAAAAAGAGACTCTAGCTTAGCACCGAGTGAACTAGAGTGAGGTTTGCACACATAAGGAAGGTAGGATCACTATAATACTCTTGAGATTGGAGATCATAACGCATGTAGCAGAAAGAGGATACCAACTATATCTCCTAGTTCTTGAACTATTTTACCTCTATAGGAATACTAGTGGATCCACGTAGTTGCTATGTTAATGCTTTGATACTACTTGGCAAGTAGTCCTTCTTCTTTCGGTATAGCGTTTTATGATACCGGATTCCACACTAGATCATGTGGTCTATGTCGATTAAGGCAAGATGTTCCCAAAAAATAAAAAGAACTAAAGGAATGAACTCTAACTAAGATGACTTAAGGGGTTTAGCTTAGTGTAGGTAGGGCTATGGGACTCTACATATACATTGCACTAGTTAGCCTTAAGGAAGTATTAGGAGGATGTTCTTATCTATGTATATGCTCATAAATTGAAATGATATGTATATTATGATCTTACATGTTAATGACACTCTGTGATGATAATTACTTTTATGAACATGTATTTGGTCTACAATGCTAAAGTATGATATTAAGAAATCTTAATGTTATGTTATGTGAGGTTGGACATTTGTTATGGTTCTTGATAGGTTTACTTGATTGAGTGAGGTTATGGGGCTTTGCTTAGTTATTGCACAAGTGAACTTACAGAGGGTCATGAGTGATGGTCAAGCTTTGGTTATGTTGAAATGTACTCTTATTGATGCTTGTTGCTATTATAAATTGATGAATAGAGCTACTTGACAAGGTATTAAATTATATGATATGCAAGTTAACTGGACTAGACGTCATGTTGTTGGTCTTATAATGTACATGCCTATGAATTTATGAAAATGTCTATTGATTAGTATGGTCTTGTTGGATGTGCATAAAGGCTTTCAAAGTAAATTGCGTAGTTATTGAAATGTCCCTTTTTAGCATGATTTGATATTATATGTGCATATGGTCTCATACTTAGTACAAGTGGTGTACTAACCCCATTTCTTCCTTTTCCCCAACATTTTAGGTTCCAGTCGTTGAAGGGCTTTTGGAGACGACTTGAAGAAGATTTGGATCTCTTAATCATACAAGTAGGGTAGGTCCTCACTTTCTGAGGGCGATGCCACTATCTAGATAATGGAGTTGTTTTGAGTTTAAGACTTCTATGTTTCTTTATTTTCCATTTAGTATGAAACACTGTATAGCCCATGTGAGGCATTCTTACTTTGATGTATGGGCTAGGGCCAATATGTTATATCTTATTAGATGGTTATGAGATGAGACTACTATTTGAGACTATGTTATATTTTGTATATCTATGTGCAATAAAAGTAGAAGACTCAGTAGTCTTCCTATATGAAGGGTCTATGTATACTAGATATATCTATTATGTGTATGTAGAGGTCTATGTAAGCCTCAATGTAGAAGTACTTAAAATTTTAAATTTCCACTAACTTTGACCTATGAAAGCGAAGAGGCTAGTCTTAGTCCTCAAAGAGGACAAAAACACGGTTACTTCTAGGGGGTATTCCCGGATGTGACAAATTTGGTGTCATATAACAATCATATCCAAGTCTTCCCTACCCACCGAAATCTTACACACAGACCTCATTTTTCCTATGTGTGCGTAAGGGTCCTCTGATGGCATTCCCGAGAATAAACCACCTGCGGTGAGCATCTGCATCAAACTACTCATCACCATGAATATGTGCCAGGCAGAAAAAGGGGCAGTACAAGAGGTTCATCAGAGTCAGCAACATTACATTGCCCCTATAGTAATCCTGAGGTCATGGTGCGGGAGGTTGCATCCTCAATGCGTCATCGATCGGATGATCAACAAGATCTTGATTGTGAGCCATAACCAGTAATAGAGGCTGAAGGAATTTTCCATCACCTAGATTGGTTAGGTTCTGTTGATTTTCCATTTTTCGCAGTGTACGGTTAAGATCAGGATCGAATGGAATAAGTGGTTCTCCTCGCCTTCGTGTACATAGCATGCACTAAAGCTATACCTGAAAGAGATGAAAAAAAAAACAAAAAGTAAAATCAGGAAATTGTTGGCTAAATATCAATAATGTGTTTAAAGTTAATCTAAAAGCCATATTCACTGGTAGCGGCGCCAAAATTTGATATGCTCAAATTACACCTCCCTAAAGAAGTATAAACGGTCGTAATCAAGTACAGAACCCAATTAGTAGGATGGGGTCGATCCCACGAGAAAAATGATTTAGACTTAACTTCAATGTACAATTATATCTATTTACCAAAGGTCTTTCCTAAAACAAGTAAATTAAAGGGGGTTTTGTGAAACAAGTTTCCCTATCACTTTTAAGTTAACAAGTGAACAAAAGTTAAAAGTGAGTTTTTATCAAGTTCTGAGACTAACTAGGGTATATGTGTTCCCCATAGGTTCATAACGCCGTATTATAAGCAATAGCAATTCTTTTCTAGTGTTTCACACGTAAAGTGATAAGTTATGTATCTCTAAATCCTTGATCCAATATCTAGAGATTTTCACCTCGCACCTTGGTCCGACTATGTTTTTATAAGCTACTAATTCTTATCTTTACTTCATATTAGACATCATAACCGATGTATGACTTAGTTATTACTTTGCACCAATCGACACTAGCCTATTAGATAGTATCCCACTAAATCATTGTTGATAATTCTTTTCCAATTACTACCTCCTTGGTTCGACAAGTACCAACAAGATGAGTTCTGATGTTGTCCATCGTTAAATAGACTTCTAAGCGAATGAGTTTTAAATACATGCAAGAACCCATTTGAGAATTTCTTATTTGCTAGGTTTACTTTGTTAATTACTCATGGCTCCCACAACCCTAATTGTGGATTTAGATACCCATGCAAGCAAGATCACAATTCATAATGTTTAAGGAAGAAATCATGAACTTACTCCACAGTAAGAATAAACCCAGAAAATCAATTTGAATTTGCAAGTTAAATCTTCAAACCAAATCAAGAAAGTGAATTATTGCCAAAGTTTGCAAAAACCAATATCCAAACAACACAAGAACAATACCAATAATGTCTAACTCCAAAAACGAGGTTTTAATCCCTATTTATAGAAAAGATTGTCCTAAATTAAAAGGAATTTAAATAAGGAATGTTTGTCCAAAAACGCAGAATTAATCGACGAACCTTACTGACGGACCATCGATGGAACAACGGTCCGCCGACTGCCTCCATCAGTAGAGACTTAGAATATTTTTCTCTCCTTCAGATGGATTCTTCTCTGAATCAATCAACGTACCAACAACACGGTGCGTCGATGACCTCTTTCACTCCATACATATAATATCTCAAACTTCGAATATTGGAACTATCTTTGATCAAATCAACGGTATGGTCCATCGATCGATGGGCCATCGATCCCTTAAATAGTTCCACAATTGGTAAGATTTCCCCGAGTTTCTCCATCAGTTTGAACTGAAATTGACGTTCACCACCTATGGACCGTCGTTTGAACGACGTGCCGTCGATAGCGTTCTTAGGTCGTCTTTCTGCACTATTTTCCAGTTGCCTTCTGCGTTTTTATTCTGCACAACTTTCATGCAAAAAAAATTAAAAACATTTTAAAACTAGTACAAAAAGGCTCTAGACACACACAACTCGTAAGAGAAAAGCATTGAAAACACCCTGAAATCACGATACAACATTCACCACTTTAGCGAGAAAGTTCTTTGGAAAATGAAACTTGCTATCAGATGACAATCATATCCAACTATTTTTTACACACACAACTCTTACACACAGACCTCAGTTTGGCTATGTGAGCGTGATCGTCCTCTAATGGCATTCCCGAGAATAAACCCCTTGTTGTAAGCATCTACATAAAACTACTCATCACCATGAATGTGCCCAGGTGGAAAATGGGGCAGTACAAGAGGTTCATCAGAGTCATCAATGTTAACATTTCTCCTATAGTTATCCTGAGGTCGTGGTGCTGGAGGTTGCATCATCAATCGGATTATCAACAAGAGCTTGATTGTGTTCCCCAACCGGTAATAGAGGCTGACGAAATGCCCCATCACCTAGATTGGTTAGGTTCTGTTAATTTTCCATTCTTTGCAGTGTAAGGTTAAGTTCAGGATCGAATGAAATAATTGGTTCTCCTCGGCTTCGTCTACTTAGCATACACTAAAGCTAGACCTGAAAGAGATAAAAACAAAAACAAAAAGTAAAATAAGGAAATTCTTGACAAAATATCAATAATATATTTAAAGTTAATCTAAAAGACAGATTCACTGCCAGCGGCGCCAAAATTTGATACGCTCAAATTACACCTTCCTAAAGAAGTATAAGCGGTCGTAATAAAGTAGAGAATCCAAATAGTAGGTTCGGGTCGATCCCACGAGAAAAATGGTTTAGACTTAACTACAATGTACAATTATATCTATATACCAAAGGTATTTCCGAAAACAAGTAATTAAAGGGGGGTTTTGTGAAACAATTTTCTCTAGCACTTCTAAGTTAACAAGTGAACGAAAGTAAAAAGTGAGTTTTTATCAAGATCTGAGACTAACTAGGGTATATGTGTTCCCCATAGGTTCATAACGCCGTATTCATAGCAATAGATATTCTTTTCTAGTGTTTTGCACGTAAAGTTATAAGTTATGTATCTCTAAATCCTTGGTCCGGTATCTAGATATTTTCACCTCGCACCTTGATCCGACTACATGTGTATAAGCTACTAATTCTTATCTTTACTTCTTATTAGACATCATAACCGATGTATGACTTAGTTATTACTTTGCAACAATCAGAACTACCCTATTAAATAGTATCCCAATAAATCTATGTTGATAATTCTTTTCCTATTACTACCTCCTTGGTCCGACAAGTAGCAACAAGATGCGTTTTAACATTGAAAAATGTGAAAAATTCTTCTAAGCGAAAGAATTATAAATACATGCAAGAACCTATTGGAGAATTGATTATTTACTAGGTTTACATTGTTAATTTCTCATGGTTTTGACAACCCTAGTTGTGGATTTAGTTACCCATGCAAGCAAGATCACAAATCATAATGTTTAAGGAAGAAATCATGAACTTACTTCTACTATAAGAATAAACCCAGAAAATCAATTTTAAATGGAAAGATAAATCTTCAATCCAAATCCGAAAAGTGAATATTGCCAAAGTTTGCAAAAACCAATCTCCAAAAAAAAACAATAACAATACCAGTAATGTCTAACCCCAAAAACGAGGTTTAACTCCCAATTTATAGAAAACATTGTCCAAAACTTAAAGGAATTGAAATAAGGAAAGTTTGTCCAAAAAGCGACACTAATCGACGACCCTTACTGACGAAACATCAATGGAACGACCGTCCGTCGAGTGCCTCCGTCAGTCCAGACTTAGAACATTTTTCTCTCCTTCAGTTGGCATCTTCTCCGAATCAATCAATGGACCAGCAACACGGTCCGTCGATGCCCTCGGTCGCTCCATACTTTGAATATCTCCAACTTCGGATACTGGAATTATCTTTGATCCCTTCCATGGTTCAACACTTGGTCAGATTTCCCCAACTCCATCAGTCTGAACTAAAATCGACGTTCACCACCTACGCACCGTCGTTTGAACAACGGGCCATCAATGGCCTTTGTAGGTCGTATTTCTGCACTATTTTCCAGCTGCCTTCTGTTTTTTTATTCTGGACAACTTTCCTGCAAAAAAAACATAAAAACATGGCAAAACTACTACAAAAAAGTTCTATACACACACAACTCTCAAGCAAAAAGCATTGAAAACACCGTGAAATCACGATACATCATTCACCACTTTAGCCCGAAAGTTCTTTGGAAGATGAAACTTCTGCTCATTCCACTTGAAGGATGGTCTGATTTGCTTCTCTTTAAGACACACTTAAGAAACTTTGTCATCTTTAAGTTTTATTTTAGGGAGGCAATGGTATGGCTCCCTTGACACACGTTTATGAAGTAGAAAGGCACTCACATGAGCACGTCTCTTGTATCATATGTCAACATTCTCACTTCGATCACTAAGGCAAGTGATATTCTCACTACGAGAAGTACTCAAATCAGCAATCTACATATTCTTGCAGCTCTTTTTTGTTATGTTCATTACCAGAGAGAGCAAGTTTGTGAGTTTACATTTTTTTTTCAAACAAACACTTCACTTTATTTTTTCATTACAGCCTGTCATGTTTTGAAAGAATGTACTTCAACCCATTTACATAGTACACAACTTCAAACGAGAGTTCCACAGACTTTCAAGTTTTTCCTACACCAAGAATGTATTATTTGTTTCCATTACCAAAAGAAACACCTCCACCTTTAAGTGGCTTGAGAAAGAGAGAGTTTTTAGTTTACCGGTCACGTGCCTTGAGCATCCTCCATTCACGAGCAAACACTGATTGGTGCTACTTCCTCTCACATGTATACAGTATCACTTGATAGACTTGGGAACCCATTTCAGTCTTAGTCCTTAGTAAATAGATAGAGGCATGATAAGAGAGTTCTTTCTCTAGTGAGGCAGAATGATTTTCTTAAACTTAGGACCAGAAGAAGGGACAAGGTCATTCTTCTGCATATTCCTTCATTTGAAAAATTTTGAAGCACTTTGTTGAGATATCTTCCAAGCTGAACACTTCTTCTTCGGATAATCATCTCACCCGCAATGCAAACATAGTAGATTATTTAGAGCAACAAAATTTTTGATATGATGATTGTATGGGAAAACTACCTTTTTACAACCTTAGCCTCTTCTTCTGTAGTTATCCTGTCTTATTACATTTATAAGCATTTTAGAGAAAGTGGTCCGTTTGACGGATTTGTTCAGTTATTCATTTACGCAGACCAGGTCCCTTTCCAACTAATCATTTCTCTTCCAGGCTAGAGCAAGTATGGTTTCAGCAGTGCTCATAATGACTTCTAGTTCTATCTATAAACTACTAGCCTCCTCATTTCTTTTGCCAGATTTTTCATTCATTATTCTCGATTGTTTCATAAGTTCTAGTTTTCAGTGTCTAGAACTGTCAATTGTTCGACAATAACTAACATATGAACACTCAATGCTATCTTTTCTTCGTCAAACTTGTCTAGATTGTTGTTCATAGAGTATTTTTGGGTTGTTAACTCTATAACAGAGTCAATCAAAACAACAATAAGATTTATCAACCTTCTAGCATAATAGACACTCAAGCTTTGTTTAAGATAAAGCAGACTAACCTTTTCTTCATCTTCCTCGTCATCAAATTTTTACATTAATGCAAATATGCAAGAAAACCACATTCACATTGTCTTTAATAGGTAGAATGGATGCATTATCAGGACATTTTTATTCATCTGATTCACTTTAGGAGTCTCCTAGATAGTGAATGTTTTTTTCACAACGTAGTGAGTTGCAACTTTTCTTGCTTTATTATCGATAACCAGGTCCTTTTTTCTGTCTTCTCTTCTCCAGTTCTTTGATACTCTTTGGCCTCAACCTTATGAATGGGGAAATCTTTGATGAAATGCTCTGAATTTCCCTCTATGTTTCCTCACTATTTTTTGAAACCTTTTCGGGAGGTATTTCATGTCCTCAACTTCATCAAAAGTTTCAATAGACATCACCTTGAGATATAGAGACTTGTCTTTCCTCAACACCTTCTTTAACGCTTCTTGATTTCATTTCAACGAGAAACCATCTTTCCACAGGAATCTTTCATGTTGTTAATTAACTAGAGAGCACCGACTCTTATACCAGTTGGTAGAATTTAGGCGTCCACTATAGTCATTGGACCAGGTCTCTTCACTCAGTAAGAACAGAATGTAAGCACAAGTAGTATTCAACATCAACTATACATCAACGGACCAGGATCCTTGACTCACTAAGAACAGTAGCTGAAATAAATGCCGAAAGTAAATAGCTGAAGGTAAAATCTGCATAAGGATTTTACGTGGAAACCTCCATGCCTAAGGGAGTAAAACCATGAGATATGCCATATCTCACAAGATTTTCAACTATTTCACTACTATTCTTTAAAATAAACAGAACGACAACTACATCCAACCTGAGAAAAAGTTATTAATCTCATAACCAAGTATTAAATCTATTACTTGAAGCTACTAAGCGGATACCACACTGCCCACTAAGCTATCACCACTAGACAACTTAGACTTCCATTAAAAATTTACAACTTCTCCACTAAACCACCACCCTCTGGACGATTTAAACTTTGACTAAGAAACAAAAATATTGCCCATTAAGCCACCTAACTATGAGATGATTTAGAATTCAACTAACCAGATAAAACACGGCCCACTAAGCTATATAACCCTATATAACTTAGTATTTGACTAAGCAACAACCATGTTGCCCACTAAATCAGTCAACCTTAATTGTCTTAGACTTTTAGAAACCAAAACCAAAGATATGAATCCTTTATAGATTAGGAACAAATTTACAATATAAACACAGAAGTATAACTCCTAAAACACATTCTGACGCTTGCAGCTCAATCAGGTCTTTTTTGTCCTGGCCATAGAATATTTCACCAAGATGATGTTTTCTTGTACACATGAGAATTTTGAAGATGCGAAAACCTATAAAATATTAGAAACAAAACACAAACTCAACAAAGATAATTAAACCCTTTTTAAAATCCTTTTGTCGACCATGAGTATTGTTCTTCCTTGAAGATATATTTTTCCTTTTAATCTTGTGAGTTTTTGTTTAGCGAAATCTTAAGTTTGTGTTTTGGAATAGAGACTATATCAAAATGGACAAAAACCTTTGTGGAAGGCTATTGGATTGAGAGTCTACTATCATGAAAAGTTGTGCACCAACCACATCAGAGTTGGAAGCTTTTTGAAAAATGTCTTTTTGTCTTTTTCTCATAAGCAGACTTTCCGGGACCAGGTCCCTTGATACGTTCTTTGATGCTTGAGTTCTTGACAAAGACTTGCTGACTCTCTATCTTCTTTAATGAATGGACTTTATATGTTTTTTGTCATGTTGAAAGAATCAACCATAAAGAGTTATTAACCGTTGGACAAACAATCTCTTTCATTCTGATTGGTTCAGTAGGCTGCGCCTCACCTACCACTGACAGGACAATTTTACAGTTTCAACATTATGCATCAGATGGAGAGAACTCTACCAAGGATCGGGTCTCTACATTTTTGAGCCACTTAAATAGATAATCTTGTCCACTCTTCTTATTTGTGTAGTACGCTCCTCAATAGACCTACCATCTGACATGATAATTTCACAGTTGTTCCACATGATGAATTCGGACGAGAGCATTCTGCCAGAGAATGGGTCCCTTTATTTGTGAGGATCGTCAAAACACCTAGAATATAATATTTTTCCCCTTTTTGATGAATATGAACAAATATTCCTCATGTTGAGGTTATTCATTCACTTCCTATTTAATCACTCCCAATACGTGAGTACTCTTTCCAGGATCTTGTCCCTGGTTAGATTCTGCATTTGTGAAAATCATCAAAACACGTAAAATGTAACAATTTTCTTCATTTCCTAAGTTATGGTGATCATGTTATGATAATATTGTTGTGTATGTTTCAAAATTGTTGCGCCAAAGGCCTTGGTCGAGGACTAGTTGGGTTCTAGGTTAGTTTTCTATGCTCTAGGAACACAATCATTTTGGTTTAGTAAATTTTGTTGCTTAAATGTTATTTTTTGGATGTTTGTGAAGCATACATTGCATTAATATTCTTCTTCACATGTTTTGTTTACAATCCCAGTAAATGATGCGCTTAGTCTTATTTGCCCATTATCTTTAAGTCCTTTTTAGTTGTGTGTTGGCGTAAATAGAGGGTTACTAGCTAATTTCCATCTGGTATTTACTTTGTATGGTTTGTTTATTTTCAGAAATTTATGTATTGTACAACCTTATTCTCATAATGTTGGTAGCTCTTCTACATGTGACATCTTCTGTATGTGTATATTCTTTCTTGTTTATAAATGTTCACGTTGTATATTTTGTAGCTTTTATATAAGTATATATATTCATGTTGGTCGATTTATCTCTTTTGTGCTTCCACCTCTATCTTGTTTAGTATTTGCCTTTACTATAGTTTGTACACTTTAACTTCACACCTAGCGGGCTTTCTTTCCACTTTTGTTTTAGCCAAGACATGTTTGATTTCATCCATTTTTCTTCTAAATCATGCATTTTATATGTCACCCTTTAAAAAATCGAAATAATATTTATTTATGTTTTACTTCATTCGTACTGTCAATCTTTTAAATTAGTGTATTATATTTAAATTTGTTTATTTCCATACTATTTAACTATATAGTCGTGATTCTTTTTTGTATTTTATTAACTTTATGTTTTGATATTAAAATTTATTATATTTCTGTACTATAGTAACAATTATATGCTTGAGATTCTATGACATGGTTGACATATTAACCTAATGTAATGCTATTTGAATAATTGATTATTTTCCTACTATATTTCATATACATTCATGATTCTTTTCCTTGCTTTGTTAACATAATTTACGTATAGTTAAATCGATCATAGTTTCGTATTGAACCAAACTTATAAGGTCAAGATTATTTCAATATTTTATAAACTTAAATAATCGAGATTCTTGCTGCATTGGTAACATTCTAAAATTATTTATATGAGCACTAAGCTAGAAACTACATATTTCAATATTAAATAAGGAGGGACATTTGAAAATGGTTAGAAAGAAGAAGATTATTAGTATGAATCATAGTGTTTGGGAACTAGAGATTCGAATAAATCTCTGGTGACTTGAAAAAAAAACTTAAAGTTTGAAGTGGAGGATACTCACTATTCGAGATATGTATTTGTTTGGAGGTGGATTTTTTTATTAGATACTTTTGTATTTAGAATATGATTATATCATTTGGTAGTTTTCTTGTGAATTTTTAAAAAATTTATCCATGTCGAAAGGTTAATATAATATTAGTATGTATTTTTGATAGTTTCGTTAATTATACATTCATGACATATGAAGTGTTTTTCTCAAGTAGTAACAATTTTCCAAAACATAATGAAAGCAAATAAGAAGAAGCTCCCAAAGAGGGTAAAAAAAGTTATAAAAATATATATTTTTCTCAATACTTGTTTTTATCTATTCGCGTAGAGATATATGAGGGCATGAGATTTCTAGATATCATTGGTGCACTATAAAAGAAGGGTGAAACGAAAAAGTACTAATTGAGAATGGATACCTAACCCTTGGAGAAATAACTTACTCTTCAACAAGCTAGGTGCACCAATTAGCCTTTCTTGTGCTGTGAGCCCTACATATAATATTAAATAATTTAAAAAATATATGTATAAAATATTAAATAAATTATAAGAAATATTTACCTAATATTACATTAATTTTACAAAATGTATATACATAAAATATCTCATTTTGCAAAAAAATCATAAATTCACACCATTCATCATGTTCATAGTCTTTTTTATTTCTTGTCACTATAAACAAACCAACTTTATCACGTGGATTATAATTTAGAAACAAGAAAAACGACCTAGCACTCATTTAAAATGTGAACTATTTATTAATAGTGATGAAAGTGAAATTTAGATCTATTAAAATTTTACTGATTTTTTGTGTAATAAATATTCTATAAATCTAGCAAGAGAATGAACCATCTCCTCATTTCCAGTTCTAGTAAAACCAATTAAAGAAAATATCTTGCTTGCTTACTTTCTTTATTGGCTTCAATATTTTCATAAATTAAGAGTCACCTTGGCATTTGATCAATTTGTGCAGGACAAAGCTCATGAAAAATCAGCAGACCAAAAAGGAAAATAATTCATGTCTGAATTATATGAATTGAAGCCCATCGTACCTATATTTTTCAATTTTGATAAAGGAGGAACGTCTAAAAATGAGTTTAAAGAAGATGACGAGTATGATCATGACCAAGATTTAGCAATCTTGATGTCCAGATATCATTAACACTTCAATAATGGCAGTGTTATACCATATTCAATATCAAAAGAAATTATTAATTACATCAATGATTTGATCCCTAACCTGAAATTTCATGGACACACATTGATTACTAAGATCTTATTGTTGCACCACAATTTCTCAATTGATTGGGAAATGGTTGGAGGATATTACCCTGAAATGATTCGTCTTGTAAATCGTGAGATTTTTAACTTTTGTGTGTGTTTATGGGCTTATTTTGGAGACTATTATGCAGTTGACAATCGAGATGTAAACAAAGGCACGATGCAGTTCATCACTAGAGCTCTTGGTGCTTCGTTCTTAATTTTCAAGATCAATGTTGTATTTATTATAATTTGATGAAGCATTAGTTTAAATTTCTGACATAAATTTAAAGTTTTCTTGCAACTTTTACTATAACTGAAAATTTATTTGCGATTAGAGAACATGAAAAGTAATATAGATATGGACATTTTGTCATTTCCATTTATGTTTGATGTATTTTATTTAAGTAGTTACACATATAGATATCTTAATTATCCATCATTTTCAAGGAAGGAAAACAAAAACAAGAGAATCAGAGAATAAATAGTCATATATTTGAAGTAATTTTAACGAATTTACTCTTGTATTTGTTTTCATAAATAAATTGGTACTTTATTTGTCGATTTTTACCATTTAAATCACTTGAGTTAACTTGATATATTGAAGAATAGATTTCATTGAAGAGGACTTTTCGAAGAAGTTATTAAAATTTAAAGTCACTCAAATGGAGATTTGAGTTAATTGGTGATTTCAGTCCTTTTTGCATGGAGTTTCATGTGGAAGTTCATTGAACGATTGCCTAAAAAAGAGTTCACAGAATAGATGAGTACAAATCATCTAGTAGTTTTCCTTGTAATAAGTATTTTATGAGTTAATATAATATAATAGTATATTTTCTCCACATTCATCAATTATCCATTTCATATATAATATGTTAAAATATTGACCCCTTATTTGCCTAAGGAACATGTTACTCTATTTTCTCCTTTGTCGAGTACTAACACTTCATAAAGTAAATCGAGTAAATACAAAGTACATTATTATGAAAACCCCAACTTATAAATAGTAAAAAACCATCACCTACTCCTGTAGAATTTAATTCAACTTCACGAAACTCTGATCCTATACAAAAGGGTACAAATCTATATATGTAACCTAATATTTTTGAAACTAGTTGCCGACGTGTATGAGGCTGGTGTTCTCAATTAATACCAACACCATTATTTCTTCTATAACAAAACCCCACAATGTTTATAAAGTGCAACACTCAAATTGAGAAAAATAAGAGAGAAGAGGAGAAGGAACACTTATAAGGTACAATAGCATTGGGGTAATGGAAAAGAAATAAGAAGAAAAGGTCCCCTCCTTAATATTAAAATATAACTTAAAGAGTTTGAGAAAAAAATAACAATGGACTAATCTTTTGTTCAATTAGTTAATGAGCTTATATAGAATTACAAATTTAATAGAGTCAAATCCCACTAAACGGCTAAATAAATTCAATAAGCTGAATCTCCTAAACTTTAGGAAAAGCTATATACTACTCAAGAAAACGATAGAACACCCACGTACTAATAAAATATTAAACTAACAAATAAGCTAAAAAATAACTATAGTGCAGACTTGGTCAAATTAAACTAAGAATTATGTCGTCAACTTTAACACATCTTCTCGACATTAACTCTCCGCCTTAACCATGCCTAAATTCTTGCAGAAATTCTCCAACTTATATTCCTTGAACAACTCTGCAATTTGATGTTCTATTTTGATGTTCTCCACACCAATCTCTCATTGACACACTTTTTTCTCAGATAAAGGGGTAATGAATCTCCACATCTTCAGTCCTTGTGTGGATAAATGGGTTTTCAAGCAAGAAGATTGTTTATTGATTATCAGAGTACATTGCATAGCCTGCTAGTTGTTTTAGATCCTTCGTCGACTGCATAAGCCATACACTTTCTGGAGCTACAACTGTTCCTGCCCTATACTCTGCATTTGTTGTTGACAATGACACTGTTGACAACTTTTAGCTGCACTGAGAAATGACTCCAGCTCCAAGCTTAAACACAAAGCCAGTAAATGAACAATGGGTATCATGATATCCTCCTAGTCAGAGTCACAATATCAAATCAGCTTGCATTCTTCACCTTTCTTATACAAAATCAATTATAGTCTTTGCATATGTCAAGATTGATTTGATGAACTCCATCCAAATGAGACTTCTTTGGATTAGAGATGTAGCGACTCATCCCACCTACCATATAAGTGTAACATTCCGTAAAATTTTTTGTCTAGTGAAGAGCCCAATAGGTCTTTAAGAATGCATATTGGGGATACTGATACGCTCAAACTTACTTCTCAAATAAGAAGTAAAACGGTCGTGTCAAGTAATTAACTCAACTAGTGAGGTTGGGATCGTTCCCACGAGGAAAATAGTTTAGACTTAACTTCAATCTATTATTACTATTGTTCAGTAAATTACTTCCTTGGTAAGCAAAAATGATAAAAAGGGGGGTTTTCTATTTCTAAATAAATGAAAATAACTAGCGAAATTGAAAGAGACACTTAACAACTTCAAATGTTGGAGTTTAATCAATTAATGAAAGTAACTAGGGTTTACGTGTTCAGCACAGGTTCATAACTTGATAAGTATAACTATAACAATTCTTTCCTAGTATCTTGCATGCAAAGTGATAAGTTATGTATTTCTAAATCCTTGGTCCGGCATCTAGAAAATTTCACTCCGCACCTTGGTCCGGCTACGTGTGTTGCTATCCTAACCCTTATCTTTACCTCATATTAAGCATCGTATTCGATATTTGACTAAGTTATTACCTCGTACCAATCAATACTAGCCTATTAGATAGTATACACTAAATCTATGTTGATAATTCTTTTCCTATTATCTACCTCCTTGGTCCGGCAAGTAGCATCAAGGCGAGTTCTAACGTTGGCCATCCGTTAAAAAAACTTCTAAGCGAAAGAATTATCGATACATGCAAGACACTATTTTAGAATTGTTATTTTAGTTAGCTTTTACCTCATTATTCGCCTATGGTTCCCACAACCCTAGTTATGGAGTTTAGTTACCCATAGTCATAATTACAATATTCAAATATATGGTATAAGAATTCATGTACTTACTTCAATGAGAAAAAATCCGAAAGTTCGCTTGATTAATCAACAAAAATCACCAACAATTAATTACATGAATCTCAAAATAATCCAGAATCTCACAAAATCAATGACCTAACCAAATAATGCAGAGTCTAACCTCAAAAATGAGGTTTTTCGAACTATTTCTAAAAAAATAAAAACCTAATTACCTAAGGACTCTATTTGCTGGAAATATGTCAAAACGCGGCTGGGTCGACGGACCTCGCGATGGATCGTCGTGGTCACGACGGGCCGTCATGGACTGCGTCGTCCCATACTTTGCAAATTCTTCTGTTGCTCTGTTTATTACCCTCGACGGCAGGTATGACGGAACTTCATAGGCACAACGGTCCGTCGAGGGTCTCCATTCCAAAACACTTGAACTCTTGGAATATGGGTACTGGGACTACTTCTCTGATCTTCATGACGAACCTGCAGGACGGACCGTCACGGCTACGACGGTCCGTCACGCTTTCCGTAACCCCACACTTGGTCAGACTTCCCCATCTTCTTTCATCAGCTGCACTACGCTGCCACATACGGACCGTCACGAGCTTGACGGACCGTCAGAAGCTCCGTAGGTGGTCTCTTCTGCATTTCTTCGCTCAAAAACCTCCGCATTCATCTTTGGACAGATTTCCTGCAAATAAGAGAAACTTATATAAAAATTAGCACCGGCTTTTGGACACACTAAACTTAAGGAAAAAGTATTAATAATACCGTGAAACCACGGTATATCAACACCCTCAACTTAAAATTGTTGTTTGTCCTCAAGCGACGCACTATGACTCAATACAAAATCTTTGTACAATAGTATCCATGTTTTATCCTTTGCAATCATTTGGCTATCAATCCCGATTAATCTCATCATATTTATGCATGCTATCACTATTAGGTTTAAATTATGTGGAGTCAGACCATGACACAGACTCACCATGCACCAACACCTATCCTCTTCAATTTCTAACCGAGGTGCTAATATTTCCGGTATTGCAACTAGTGTCCTCACTTTAAAACAAAATCCTCATTTTTCACACAATGATTTAAGTTTGAGCATAAGGATTACTTTTCAACACTCACTCTCAGAACAAATTCATACTCATTCATAACTATTGCCATAAGCTTGCCCTTATTTTCACTTCTTTAAGTCACGATAGGACTTTCTTAGCTTGTAACACAGGCTCAGGGTCAGGTAGGGTATATTTAGGTATACTTTACTGACTTTTTGCCCTCCTTGACATATCGGCTAAACATACCATTTTCTATCATTTTATTTTTCCCAGTTTCCCATACTCTTTCACCTTGCTATTTTCCCTTTTTTCTTCATTTGTGTAAGTGACTCTCTTCTTTTCTTGCTTGTATTTATTCTAATTTTTTTTTACTTTTCTTTCAACTAATTCTTGAGTCACTTTACTTTTGTTCTTTCTCTCTCTTTGTTCTTTCAACCCCACTTTCCAGAGCATTCCTCATAATAGCCACCCTCAACTCATGGCTTTGCCATGAGTCAAAGTACACAATATCCAAAGTTTGTTCAGGGCCATAAAAAGGTTGTTTACTGCATTAGCCACCCTCAACTTATGCTTTTGGCATAAGTTGAGGTGCACATGTCCAAGGAGGGACCAGGGCCAACACATTATTCCCAGAAAAGTTCAGTTGGGGTGAAAAAGAAAGGTCTAAATTAAGATCAAATCATTTGGATCAAAGAAGGATAAATTTAATTTGGTTTTCTTTTATTTAGGCTAAAAATGGGCTATATTGAATAAGGGCCTATGATCCTTTCCTAATTGTCTATTACAACTTACTTTTAGCAGGACTAACCAGGCAATTTCTAGATCAGTACAAATAGTGGACTATTCAAATCTTCCTCACACTAACTTGAAATCTCATCACTCTACCAGATTATCAGACACCTAGTTCGAATTTTAGGCTTGGGGTCATGCAGTGGTGTACCTCTATGTCATGCTTAGAGCCACACATTTATCAATTACTATGCCTAGGCATGCATCATTTTCCATTTTATCAGGATATCATTTTAGCCATCATGCTCCGGAATTAAACTATGTACACAAGATATAGACATGCCGGTTCAACAGAAAATTAATCAGTCTCTTGGGGGAAAAGAACACAGGCAAGAAAACCCCAAAAGAGGATAGTGAATTGGGCTACTCAGACTTCACTCACTTTCCATTTACCCCACCCCCAACAAAAAGACATGCAATTGTCCGCAATGCATAAAAAAAATTGAAATACTAGAGTGGTAGGAGAAGCAAACCTGAGGCGCAAAGCGCCGACGATCAGCAAGCTGGTGGGTCTGGTTCCCCGGAACCCACTACCTCTGTAATCTTGACACCCTCAATGGTATCCACAGCATCAATAGCACTATCAGCAGTGCCTCCCGCTATCTCCACAGTTCTGGAGCTAGACGCCCCAACATCTAACTCTCCTGCTCTCATCTGATGCGCCTCCTCTTCAGAAAGCGAGACTCTCCTCGCAGCCTCCATCTCACGGCGCTCCTTCTTCCGTGCTCGAGCTTTATCCTCCTCTCGACCCCTACGCCTCTTTGCATGCTCTCGAGGGTGAGGTGGTGGAATCTCTGAAGTGGCGAATAGGGCCACCATCACTGTGTCTTCAGCAGGCTCTGCAGAAGGGGCCTCCCACTCAGGCACCCTATCCTCTAAGATCATATCAATATCTGCGCGAAGACTGTCGACCACATCCTGAAGGGTCGACACATCCACCAGAGGGTCTGGACAGGCTAGCACTCGCAACTCAAAAGCGTCCAAGCGCTGATTAACCTCAGCGATATTCCGCTCTGTATGCTGGACCATTCTCCGCTCCAAGCGCTCTTCTGCCTCGGCAATAGACCTCTGCATCCAAGGTTGGATATGATGCAGAAGTGTAGCCATTTGCGCCTCTAATTTATGTACCCTAGCAAGCGGGACCAGAGCGGGTAAAGAGGCTGAGCGAGAGGAGCTCAGGGCAGTGCTACTAACCAAGATAGACTCGACCGGGGTAGTGTCAGTGGAAGCCACCTGCGTAGCCGTGCGAGCTTGTGCTACCGTATCAGCCAGATTGTCAACAAGTGGAGGCAATTCTTGACGGGGCCCTCTGCGTGGAGCCAACTCATTGGCCTCATCCCTATTGAGGCCGATATCAACAGTGCCCATAGGGGTCTTGAGCTGATCAACGAGCCATATAGGCACACCTGCGGACCTGCATAGAGAAAATATCATGCACAGGAAAGGGTAAGTAGTTGTGACCTTAAAAGCCCTCTCGTGCATGAACGCCTGTAGAAGCCACGCAAAATCCACCTCAAACTCGGCTATCATCGANTCAAACCCGGCTATCATCGCCTCCATCAGTACTGCTCGATCCCATGTGACGATATTATCAGCGGATGTGGGGGAAAGGCAGTGGCGAACAATCAACCACAAAAACTTCGCCGTGAAAGTCAGGTTGGCCTTCTTGATGGCCCCTTTTGGCTCGGTCACCCAGTCGGCACCCTCTCCATCAATGGACAAGTGCAGGGCCATCCACCTCTTGGTGGTCTCTCTCAGTGATGTCTCACGCAGGAATTGGCCATCTTTAACAATCTACCATCGTTAGTCAAACTCGGCAGTGAGAGGGGTCCGATTAGCATCAACATTCTTGCCGTATAGAAAGCGGCGGATGGCAGGCAGGAAGATATCAACCTAAATGCCATGTACTCGGACCTGCTCCAGTGGGGCCTGTTTGGCGGGGGCAGCCCACTTATCAATCTGTGATCGGAGAGTCGCTACGTAGGATGCGTAGAACTCTCGGACCAGCTCTTCACTATAACGTCCCAACGGACGTGCTATCCACTCTAGTCGATGTCTGGTGAAGAGATTGTGGATCTCAGGCATCATCGGGAGAATTCCCGTGAGGACCCGCCGCTCCAATGTAAGTGTACGAGTCATAACTCCTTTGTCATTCAGGAACTTTGCATCGGAATAGACTTGAAACTGCCCGTCGACACACCACCGGTTGGGCTGGTCAGTAACTGGGGTGAGAGCACGAGCTGGTGAACCGGGTGTGGATTCCGAACTGTCATCCTCATCAGAAGAGTCGATTCTGCAGCGGTGGCGGGTGCGGGAACCTCAGCAGATCCGGAGGCCTTCTCCGACCACGAAACTCCTAAGGAGCCAGACGCTCCTTCTTCATTAGTGGCTGACCCTAAAGGTGTGTCGGTCAGTGTGCGCTCCTCATCAGACTGGGAGGAAGTGACTACACCGGACACCACCTTTTTGGGTGTGGCTCTGGCAGCACGTGCAGCACGGGATGGGGTGGAAGTGCCTGGGGGCATGTACTCGGGGTCACGCTCATCATCAGAGCCAATGAACAGGCGGGCAGACGGGGCGACATACTTCGATCGCCCGCGTGCGTAGACTCGATCTTATTTTTGTGCCATAATAGATAGTACATGTAAAGGAGCAATATTAGTACTAGAAGGACCAAAAAAAACAAGAAAAACCACAAAAAATAAACAAAAAAATTAAAATAAAATGACATTGCTATAGTAACAGTGAAACACAACGGACCAGGTGACGGCTCGTCGTGAGTACGATGGACCGTCATGGGGTCCTTCGTGTTTCTTACTTAGACTATGTTTATATGGAGAACCCTGAAGGAGAGTCTCTGACAAGTATGACGGTATATGCAGGACGGACCGTCACAAGTACAACGGTCCGTCGTAGTTGTTCGTTTGAGGACACTTGGAAAAATAGATAGAGACCCTTAGGAGAAGGGTCTCTGATAACCAGAACGGTTGTGCAGGATGGACCGTCGTGGGAATGATGGTTTGTCGCATGTGGCCGTTGGTGGACACTTGGAGAAAATTGGACAGTGGGGTGTTACGGCTGTTGGAATGGACCCTATGATGGTCCGTCGTGGTTACGACAGTCCATCATCAAGGTCTCGTTCTGTAACTCAGTGACAGAACTGGAGATGCCCCATTCATCCCCTATGACCCAAATCGAATTGGTAGTGTTTTGACCTACATCTCTCAAACCCAAATACCTAGTAAACTAGCAATGCTGAAAGACCTATTTCTAGGGCTTTAACACGGCAATTTCGAGGATTTTTTTAACCTAGGTCAGACAAAATTTGATAAAGAATGAACATATCAAGAAGAACTATGCTACTACTAATTGATAAACAAAAATGCAATATAAATGAGTAGAAATTAGAGACACAAACCTGAGAATTTGATAAAAACAAGAGGGAATGGTACTTGGTGATCAAGTAGACACCCACAGCAGCAGCTCTCCGACTAGTAGATGATGAATTTTGAGGAATTTGGAGAATTTGGGGAAAATGAGAGCTTTGAAAGTTGAAAAGGGAGGGAAATGGGAGAAAGAGTGAAAGAATGGGGTTAAATGAAGGGGTGGGGGTTTTAAATTATGAATTTTTAAAAAACCCCAGCCGGGTCGGGTCGGGTACGCTTCATCAAAGACGCGACGATTCCCCGACGACGGTCCGTCTCGATTGTGACGGTTCGTCGTTGGTTCCGTCGGGTGTGACCTAGTTTGAAAATAACAGAAAGACGTACCCGGCACGACGGATTCATGCGACGGTCCGTCGCAGGAGCAACGGTCCGTCGCTGTATCCGTCAGTGACTGCTGCAAAGTAATTTTCTGCAGAATTTCCTGGTGATATGCGTACAAATTTAAAACCCATTAGTAGAAAATGCTACCATTACTAGAAAGAAAAAACTATAAGTATTAGGTTGCCTCCCAACAAGCGCCTGATTTAACGTCGCGGCACGACTGAGGACACTTGATTACTCAGCCTTCATCAAGATGGTATGCCTCTATCACTTCATTCACCGATGCAGTATGCCCGAAATAGAGTTTTATTCTTTCTCTATTCACCTAAACCGCACTCCCTCCTTGGTTTTTAACTCAACTGCTCCATGAGGGAATACTTGGATAATCAAGTAAGGGCCAATACGTTTGGAATTGAGCTTGCCCGGAAGCCAATGCATCCTTGAACTGTCTAAATGCACCAAATCCCCAACCATAAACTATGGTTTTTCACTTTTTTGTTCATTCTCCTTCTTCATCTTTTCTTTGTGAGATATGGCGGATACCGATTGGAGCTCACCACTCTGCCTCATGGACCTACAAATGTTGAAGGTCGCTTCTTCATTGTTCAACCGAAATTTCATCTACCCCTTTTCCATATCAACTAAGGCTCTACCTGTAGCAAGGAATGGCCTCCCAAGAATAATAGGCACTTCAAAATCGACTTCACAATCAAGAATAACAAAATCTGCCGGAAATATGAATGACTCCACTTTTACTAGCACATCATGGAGTATCCCTATAGGCCTTTTCACTGTTCGATCAGCCATCAGTAGCCGCATCGCAGTGGGTTTTGGGTCACCCAAACCCAACTTCTTGTAAATCGAGAGGGGCATGAGATTTATACTTGCCCCCAGATCACATAATGCTTTCGCAAAATGTAATAACCCGACTGTACAAGGAATAGTGAACGCACCCGGATCTTCTTTCTTTTGGACGAGAGATCTTGTAGCAATAGCACTACAATGCTGCATTCTATCATCATCCTCGAAAGTGACCGATCTTTTCTTTGTAACCAGATCTTTCATAAACTTGGCATAGCCGGGCATTTGTTCTAGAGATTCTACCAAAGGGACATTGATAGAAAGCTGCTTCATCATTTTTATAAAACGCCGATATTTACCATCCTCGGTCTTTTTCACTAATCTCTGAGGGAAGGGTGGTGGTGGTCTGGGCATGGGAATTACCTTCATAGGGACTTCTGCATCTTTTCCAGTTCTCTCTTCTGCTTCACCACTACCCTTTACCACCTTATCATCATCCTTTCTCACCTTTTCCTCATTAGACGGCATAGGTGGGTCAATTGTTTGCTTACCACCCCGAGTAGTGATTGCCATACAGTGTGCATCAATTTTCGGATTTTGGACAGTGTTGCTAGGAAGAGTGCCCGGTTGCCGTGTGTTCACTGTCGCAGATAATTGGGCCATTTGCAATTCGATCTGTTTAATCGAAATTGCATGTGTATCAACTTTTTGCCCAATACTAGCTAAATCACCCCTTAACTCTTTAATGTGCTCATCACTAGCATCGAACCTCCTCATCATTTTGTGCAACATATCCTCAACTCGCGCCATACTATCTCCACCATCCCTAGGAGTAACTTCACGATTTTGAGGAGGGACATAGGGCCCATTCCTATCATTTCTGTTATCGTAGTTACCCCTGTTGAAGTTGTTGTCGCGGTTGTAGTTTCCATCTCGGACATAATGACCCTCACGGTTATAGTTAACATAGATCCGACCTTGGTTCCCTAGACCTTGGCGCCAATTATCCTGATTTGAGCCTTGGGCGCTCGGTCGAAAACCCTTGTCTGCTCATTTACTACATAGGAGTCCTCCGCATAATAGCATTCATCATTAGGAGGTGGTGGTTTAAGAAAGTAGTTAACTGCATTTATCTTTTCTGCACCCCCAGTGATATGTTTTAGTACCAACCCAAGCTCAGTTCTCATCTGCGCCATTTTTTCACGAATCTCATCTGTGGCTGGGTTGTGAGTGGACTGCACTGCGAAGGTATTTATAAAAAAATAAAAACCTAATTACATAAGGACTCTATTTTCTGGAAATCTGTCAAAATGCGGCTGGGTCGACGGACCTCGCGACGGATCGTCGTGGTCACGACGGGCCGTCATGGACTCCGTCGTCCCATACTTTGCAAATTCTTCTGCTTCTCTCTTCATTACCCTCGACGGCAGGTATGACGGAACGTCACAAGCACAACGGTCCGTCGAGGGTCTCTGTTCCAAAACACTTGAACTCTTGGAATATGGGTACTGGGACTACTTCTCTGATCTTCATGACAAACCTGCAGGACGGACCGTCATGGCTACGACGGTCCGTCACACTTCCCGTAACCCCACACTTTTTCAGACTTCCCCATCTTCGTTCAGCAGTTGCACTACGCTGCCACCTACGGACCGTCACGAGCATGACGAACCGTCACAAGCTCCGTAGGTGGTCTCTTCTGCATTTCTTCGCTCAAAAACCTCCGCATTCATCTTTGGACAGATTTCCTGCAAATAAGGAGAAACTTATATAAAAATTAGCACAAAAGGCTTTTGGACACACTAAACTTAAGGAAAAAGTATTAATAATACTGTGAAACCACGGTATATCAGAAATCCACAATCAAATTTGAACATTCTTGATGAATCTTGCCATTTCTCCTTCTTTCTCTTTTCTCCAAGCCCTAGCGTAGCTTTACTATAATGAATGAAATTAACTGGGTAAGGAAAATACAAACCACCTTTCATGAATCTAGATTGAACTTCCCTTGTTTGGATAACACAACTTCGAATTGGCATATCTCATTCATACAAACTCAGAATCAGCAAACATAGCGGCATTGAAAAGATTATTCCAATATATTTCCTAGGACATCTGGATACACACCTAACTCATCCGAATATATGAGTTATGGTCATATAAAGTTGACCAAAACTAAAAATTAATACCTTTAACATATTTCCATATTTTTATATACTTTTTAAAAATGACTATTACCATTTTTTAAAATTCTATCTAGTTGGGAGGTGTTACAATATCTCCCCTTGAGAACATTTGTCCTCGAATGAGATTAATCTTACTAGGCTAAGTGTGTAATATAAATCAGTCAGTTCAAACAACCAACAAGTAAATTTAAAACATCGGTTTCAATGAGTTGTGGATATCTGTTCTTCATATCTTCCTCAGCTTCCCAAGTAGCTTTCTTAACAAATTGATTCCTCCAAAGGAATTTGACTGATGGTACTTCCTTAGTCCTCAACTTACGAACTTGGCGATTTAGAGTCCGAATTAGAATCTCCTCATAAGTTAAGCTATCATTGATCAAACTATTTTTATTTTGTATGATCAATGAAGGATCACCCGTGCACTTTTTCAACATGGAGATGTGAAGGACCAGAGTGCTAACTCTTATGGTAGCTTTAAGTCATAAGCTACATTACCAACCCTTTTCAACATTCTGTAAGGGACAATATATCAGGGACTAAGCTTCCCCTTCTTATCATGTCTCACAATACCCTTCATAGGTGAAACTTTCATGTATACCCAATCATCAACTTAAACTCTAACTCTCTTCTCCTAACATTGGTGTAGGATTTCTGACGACTCTCGCTATTTTCAACCTCTCTTGAATCACTTTTACCTTCTCCATAGCTTGATGAACTAAATCTGGTCCTATCAATCCTGTTTCACAAACTTCAAACCATCCAATAGAAGATTTGCATCTTCTCCCATAAAGAGATTCATACGAAGTCATTTGGATGCTAGATTGGTAACTATTATTGTAAACAAACACAATATGAGGTAGGTGATCATCCCAATTACCTTTGAAATCAATCACACAAGCTCTCAACATGTCCTCTAATGTCCAAATAGTTTGTTATGCTTGCCCATCTATTTGAGGATGAAGGCAGTACTTAAGTTCGCCTTTGAACCCAAGCCCTTTTTGAATGACTTCCAAAATAGTGTAGTAAATTGTCAACTCTGTTTAAAATATTAGAGAAAAGAACCCCATGAAGTCTTAGCCCCTTTTGAATACATAGATTAGCATAATCTTCAGTTGATGGGCAGTCATCACCGTTAAGAAGTGCCTTGATTTTTTCATTCAGTCGACAATCACTCAAATAGAATCATGTTGCCTGTGATACCTTAGTAAGCCTGTGATAAAACCCGTATTAATCATCTCCTAGTTCCATTTCGGAAGTTCTATGTACAGTTCTAAACCACCGGACCTTTAGTGCGCTGTTTTGACTTATTGGCAACTCGAACACTTTGCAACAAACTCTACAATGCCCTTCTTCATACTACTCCACCAATACACTTCTCTCAAATCTCTGTACATACTTGTAAAACCCGGATGAATGAAATATCTTATTATATGAGTTTTCTCCATGATTCTCTCTTAGAGTTCATCCACCCTTAGTACACACCACCTACTTTGATACTTCAATATTCCATCTCCCCCTTGTTCAAAAGCCAATACTTTTTGCTTATGAACATTTTCCTTCAATTCAAGCAACATTGGGTCTTGGTCTTGCTCATTACCACCAATCCTCCTTCATTGGAAACCATTAGTTGGACTCCTAAGCGTGCAAGTCTATGCACATCTTTTGATAACTCTCTCTTTTTTTCCTCAACATGGGTAGTACTTCCCATAGACAACATGCTTAAAGCATCAGCAACAACGTTAGCCTTACCTATGCAGTAAAGAAGAATCATGTCATAATACTTGAGTAATTCTAACAACCTCCTTTGTCTGAGATTAAACTCTTTCTGAGTTAACACATGTAGAAGAGTCTTATGATTGGTGAACACATCTACATGAACACTATAAAGATAATGACGCCATATTTTAAAGCAAATACTACAACATCTAACTCTAAGTTATGGGTTTGGTAGTTCTTCTCATGAAATTTATACTTTCTGGAGGCATAAGCTATAACCTTGTCTTTCTAAATTAATGTACAACTCAAACTAATTCTAGATGCATTAGAATACACCACAAACCTTGCGCACCTCCTTATAAGGTCAACACTGGAATAGTAGTCAACCTCTTCTATAATTCGTGAAAGCTTTTCTCACAAGCCTCTAACCTTTGAAATTTCATTGTCTTCTGAGTTAACCTGGGCAAAGGGGGATGACATATATTAGAACCTCTCTAGGAACCTTCTATATAGTCAGCCAAATCCAAGAAACTACTAATATCAATTGGAGATGTGGTCCTATGACAATTCTGTATTGCCTCAATTTTTTAAGTATCAACTTTGATTCCCTATCCAGACACAATATGGCCTATGAATGCCACAAACTCAAGCAAAAGCTCACATTTAGAAAACATAGCGTATAACTCTTTATTTTTATGTCTGCAGAACTATTCTGAGATGACTAGTATGATCATCTTCATCCCTTGAATAGATTAGTATATCATCAATTAAAACGATAATAAAGATATCTATATAAGGTTTGAATACTCTATTCATAAGGTCGATGAATGATACAGGTGTATTGGTCAAACCAAAGGGGATAACAAAAAACTTATAATGACCATAACGGGTCCTGAATATTGTCTTTGGAATATCACATTCCCTTACCCTCAACTGATGATAACCTATTCTGAGGTCTATTTTCGGAACACAAGAAGCAACCTGAAGTGGATCTAAAATATCATCAATTTTCAGAAAAAGATACATATTCTTGGTGGTAACCTTGTTCAACTGACAGTAATCTATACACATCCTAAGGGAACCATCCTTCTTTCTAACAAATAAAATCAGATTACCTAAAGATGAGACACTTGGTCGAATAAATCCCTTATATAGGAGATCTTTTAGCTTCTCTTTAATCTCTTTGAACTCTATTGGTGCCATTCTAAATGGAGGAATAGATATCGGGTAAGTATATGAAGAATATCTATTCCGAAGTTGATCTCTCTCGGGAGGGACTCTAGGAATATCATCTAGAAAGACTTATCGAAACTCTTTTACTATTTGAACTGACTAAATAAGAGGTATCTCAACACTAGTGTCATTAACTCGGATTAAGTGATAGACACACCCCTTCAAAACTAAATTTCTTTCCTTATGGTAAGACATAAAAAACAACCCTTAGGCACTGCTGAACTGCTATTTAACTCAACGACTGGCTTATTTGGAAACTTATACTTGAAACTGGAGTTCTACAATCAATCGAGGTATAATAGGCATGAATCCAGTTTATATCAAGAATGACATCAAAATATACCATGTTTAACTTGACTAAATCAAATATGGTACTTGTTTTATCGGGAAAAAAACATTCATTTTGAAGAGTTTTCGACTTTTTGGAGTCGCCACTTAATTTAGAGAAAAAAAATTAAAAAAACCTTGTTTTCAAAAGACTTAAACAGATAAAATCATTTGAAAATATTTAAAAGGGTTCAGGGATTCTAATTAACATCTTAGGAAGGTTTTGAAAGCACCTAGGACGTTCCGCTTAATTACGGCTATCCGACAACTAACTTTATATTTGACTAAGACTCAAAATTGTGATAAAAATACGCTTTATAGTGTCACGACCCAAAACCGAGCCGCGACTGGCACCCACACTTACCCTCCTATGTGAGCGAACCAACCAATCTAAACCCTAACATTTCAATATAATATCAACAGAAAGTACTGCGGAAGACTTAAACTCATTAATAAAAATCAATTCAATAACTTCTAAAATTCAACATCTATTATTCCCCAAAATCTGGAAGTCATCACCACAAGAACATCTATGATCAAATTACTAAACTAAGAGTATTCTAAGAAGCTAAAATAAACAAAAGCTAGTCCATGCCGGAACTTCAAGGCATCAAGACATGAGGAAGAAGATCCAGTCCAAGCTAGAAGCATTAGCTCACCCTGAA
>NC_028641.1:24776543-24792499 GCF_001406875.1 Solanum pennellii | reverse complement strand
ATAAAGCCTTTCCCTAACAATTCTTGAAGTTGGGCTTTTAACTCCCTTAACTCTGCTGGAGCCATTCTATAAGGGGGTATGGAAATGGGACGAGTACCCGGCTCCAAATCAATGCAAAAGTTAATATCCCTGTCCGGTGGCATACCAGGGAGGTCTGCAGGGAACACATCCAGAAACTCACGAACTACCGAAATCGACTCAATTGAAGGTACTTGGCTAGTATCATCCCTGAGGTGTGCCAAGAAAGCTAGACATCCTTTACTAACCATTCCTTTAGTTCATCAAGCCTTCTTTTATACCAAGGCATCATCAATAACAAGTAAAATTAGGGTTCAAGATTCAATAGCCTCATCATGCTAGTTTCATCACAATTATATATATAAAATCACATCATGCATGCACACAATTAAGCATATAGAAGACTTTATAATACTACCCAACACATATCATTCGCTATTAAGAGTTTACTACGAATAGCATAAACCATAACCTACCTCCACCGAAGATTCGTGATCAAACAAGCAAATTCCCCAAGCTTGTGTTTTCCTCTTCGTTCGTTTCCCCCTTTCTCGTTCGATCCTCTCTCTCTCTCTTTGTTCTTTCTATTTCTCTTATTCAAACCCTTTTTCTTTTACCCTAATTAGCATATAATTAAGTATAAAGATGGCAATAATATCCCACTAATTAACTCAAGGTTACCTCTTTTAACCCCCAAGTAATTAGACTTATTAACATTAACCCACTAACTTTATAATTAAAGCAGGAATAGTCCAAAACGCCCCTTAAATTACTTAACAGAAATCCGACCCAGCCTGGGATTACGCAGTCTGTGACGGGCCGTCGCGCCTGCGACGGTCCGTCCTGCTGCTCCGTCACAGAGTTCAGAGACTCAATTTCCTTGAAGAGTCTGTGACGGTCCGTCGTTCCCACGACGGTCCGTCCTGCCATGTCGTCACAAAGTTCAGAGAGTCAATTTCAGTACCCAAATTTCAGAATTCTAAGTGTTTTGGAACGAGACCCACTCGACGGCCCGTCGTGCCCATGATGGTCCGTCGTGGGTTCCGTCGACTCAGGCAGTTTTTCCAGAAATAAAATCTGCTGCTTAAAACGACTATACAGGTCGTTACATATAGTTGTTTGGAAAAAGAAAGCCAAAAAAAATCATTCTGATTGTGTTTGGAAGAGAAAACTATTTATCTAAGTCAATTTTAATTTGTAAAATCTTTTAGGCAATTTACTTGATTTGATTGAGTCGTTTAAACCAAAGTGGCATTTTGTGGGGAATTGGATTTTCCCAACCTTCAGAACTAACGACAAGTAAAGAAGATAGGCAATAAAAAGCAAGTAAAGAGAGATAGGGAGAGAGATATGGGTAAAAATCCGGGTTTTCTGTTCGCCTTGACCGGTATTTGGACCCACCTGTCTTTGGGTTTTAACCCATTTGACTTTTTGGGTTTTTGACCCATTTTCGTTCGGACGTATCCTAGACTAAACATGCAATAATAATAATCATTCAGAAAATAAAAAGAGACAAGAGCTTATGCCCAAAAGAACAAACTACAAGGCTTGGTAAAAAAAAATTTGAGCTTTTAGCTTAAGTCTTCAACTCCTTGGGTTAACTCCATATTCTTCAATTTTAGGGACCTGTTCATCGACTTCTAAGAGATCTATTCGAATGTGAAAATATGGGCCCTTGTGGCCCGATAAAATAGGAGGACAAGATTCATGGATCCAGAAATTACATGCAAATAAAATGAATGAAATGTAAGTAATAACTCAGTCAATTAATATAAAGAAATATTGAAACAGGCTAAAAATCACTATTTTTTTATTTTTTGTAGAGGCACTAAATAATTTCAACTAGCAACTGAGGCGATTGTGACATGAGTCTCGTAAGATAAACATCGAAGTAAGACTTTTAGCTAATAAGAAATCAAAGCGAGCTACTGTATTTGGGCTAATACCAGAATAATTGAGCATATTTCTAGACAAATAAACTAAAGGCAACAAATGAACATGTTAAAACTCACTGCTTAGTGCTAAAAAAAACACGCTCATCTAAACAAGACTTTAAAACTTAACAACTAGTAGCTGTAGGCCACAAAACAAAATGACAAAGAGGCATTAACTAGAGAATTTTTAGTGAGATGTAGGAATACATGCAATCGAATTGAAATGCAATGCGAAATTTAACGAAGGCCATGGTAAAAACATGAATTAATAGAGTAAACTTGAGCATTTTGGATATGAGCTCGTCACTAAAAAAACAAAATTACAAATAAGCTACTACTTTTCTTAAAACTTTAGACATAAATAAAGGAGGATATTTTTAGGCATTTTTACCTAGACTAAATAATACTAAGAAACCCATTTTATAAAAATGAGACACAGAATTTAACGACACTAAGAAAACTTTGCATCGATTGGCTAAACTCGGGCATTTCGAACACAGGGAAAATAGTGAACAAAATAGCCACTTGTACCACTTTTTCGCAGAAATTTAGACGTGAATAGGAGAGGGGTATAGCATTTTTTTTTTTATAGATAAACTCCAAATAATTACATAGTTCCTCAAGGGTTCTGCTTAGATGAATGGAGGTATAAGACTTCATTCATGCTTTACACAAGTATACTTTGAAAAGGAGTATGATATGTATTTTGTGATGTTATTATCTTGGGTTAACATCATGTTTTTATACATATTTTGTTTATATTGCACATGCTTTAAAAGGCTTTATATCGAAATGAGTTCAATTAAGTATCAAGAGTTTAATATTTTGAGTTGAGTACCTTGGGTTGAGTATCTTCGGTTCACTGTGCTTCATACTGTGTATGTGAGATCACATAGTGTGGATTTCGTTAACCCCCGCGTCAATCATAATTTAATTCCGCAAAATTATGTTCTTGAAAGTATATAAATTGAGTTCTTGATGGATTTTTGTGGAAGTTTATATTGGGTTCTTCATTGTTCAAGTTTTTGAGAAGTTCTTGAGTTAAATTCATGAAATTTGATGTTATTTTGAGTGAATTCTCATTTACTTTGTCTGTGTAATCAAATCTAACCATTTAAGGAAGAACCTAATTGAATATAGAGGGTTTAGAGTTGAAAAATGAGCTAGAATAATCATGTTATGGGCATGGTTATGGGGCGTCGCGCCACTCAGAGTATTCCAGATCTTTTAAGCAGACTCACCAGTAATAAATTCTTTCTTTAAGCCAATTTTATTTACTAGTTTTTTTTATTTTAGTCAGTCTTAGAAAGAATGACTCATTTATATATTTAGTATCCACAACTCTTGTTTATTGTGGATACTTTCCGATTAGTTTTTTCTTGGACCTATATGAACCTGGTGAATATGTCAAATTCCAATTCCATAGAAAACTCACTTTGATGTCAAAGCTTACTGGCGACCGATTTGTATTCTATTGTACATGTTGTACAATATCAATAAAAAGTATCTAACCTTGACAAGCCCAACACATAACCAGCTCAATACCTCAATCAATCTACTTTTCCAAGCTAGATTGGTAGGTTTGAATCTAGACCCATTTTCTCAAGCTACTCCACAATAACCTAACCACTACAATCATCAGTTAATAGTTTTAATCCTAAAACCTCTTTCTCAAGCAAGCTTAAAATGCTAAACTAGAACTGTATTTGCAACTAAAATTCATCAACTAAAACTCAACTATCATTTCAACCCACTTCAAATCAACAATAAAATCAATAAATACTGACACCCAAAAGCTAATTGAAACATTCAATCACATAATCACACCCCCATGAAAGGGGGTTTTAGCCATAAAAAGTAAAGAACAATATCGTAACCAACTATGTTTTTCATCTGCTTGGATAACAGATCACAACTCATAAAAATGCTCAAATTGAGTTCAAAATCAAAACCAACTCTAAATTTTTCCGTCATTTTGAAGTATAGAAAACCCAGGACTAGATTATGAGAGAACTCCCAAAAGTTTGAGAACATGTTTTTTATCCTTAAAAATTTTCATTTATATATTCTCATATTTTCAACTTCGGACCCACTCGACAAAATAAGTCCGGCTTCCCTAGCCAGATCGGCGATGCGCCAAATGCTCCTTTTCATCGCCTACTTGGCTAGGCTTTCCACCATAATCCTTTTGTGATTTTATGCAATCAAAACTTCCATCGTTGATCCATTCGGCGGTTCCTCGAAATACTAATTTCCTCATTTTCCCCTTCCTACGAGACTAGTCTACAACCTGATTGAACTTTTTTTGAACCATAGATAGGTATTGTCGAATTGTACTAGCAACCTTTTCTATCTTATTTCCCTTTTTAAAATTTCAAGGTGCTACAATTAACCATTTTATAGTTGTTAGATCATTGATAATGTCATATGCTCTTCTTGCTTAAACCTCTCCATGTCCTTATTTAATTCAACATCTCTTTGACCAAATTTGTTGTTACATTTACGAGACATGTATGTATTAACTGAACATATATATTTATTAATCAAATCTTAAGTACAACTGTATGAGCTAGATTAATTGATTTGAGTGCCAAGGCAAGAATATTGATGTCCATTGTATGCATCCACATATCCCCGAGTGAGAACATTAGCAATATTTTGGTGTTTCAGGCACAAATTTGTTGCATATTATGCAACACCTCGATATGTTAAAGAATTAGAAATTTAAAGAAAACGTTTTTGCAAATTAATCAAATTTGGAAAGTTTGACAAATTAAGCTACGTATGAGTTTTGAGTCAGTTACAAACGACTGTAACTCTTATCACATGATGAGTTAGTTGGGATACAAGATACCGTAGGAAAGCATTTTATTTGATATTTCCAACACCACCAAGTTTTGTCATTTTCGAGTTCGTATGACAGAGATATGCCAATTTGAAGTCCACTTTTGTAGCTAAGAAAAGTCAAAATTTGGATTTTAGAAGGGTAGTTATGGTCTTTTCAATACTCAATAAATTGAATTAATTTTTTTAATTAAATTGGGGCCTAAACTAATTTGCTTTAGTTTACCTTCATAAAACTAAGTTAGGGTTTTGAGAGAGGAGAAAGAAGAGGAGAAAAGTCAAGTTTCATCATCGTTCTATAGGTTTTTGCTTGCGATTTCGTCAAAGGTTAATCCTTACGAAGTATGTTTCATTCAACGGTTTAAGATGAAAGGAAACACCGATTTACAAATGAGTTTTGTTGAGTATATTTGAGTTCCATCAATTTTAAGCGACAGCATTTTAGTAATAACCTCAAATCATAGAGAAAGAGTTTGAGTATATTTTGGGATTATTATTAAGTACCAATATGGAGACGAGTTCACATTAACTACTAGAGATCTCAATATCTAGTTTGGTGATATTGCACAAAAGGACCATCTACTCAAGAATAAATAACAAATTATCCAAATCTTTTGAGCAGACTCACTAGTAATAAATACTTTATTTTTCCCAACTTACATGATTCATTTTTCTTTTTAGTCAGTCTTAGAAAGAATGACTCATTTCTAAAGTTAGTATCCACAACTCATTTTTATTGTGGATAGTTTAAAGTTAGTTGTTATTTTGACCTATATGAACTTGGTGTATTTGTCTTATTCCAATTCCATAGCAAACTTGCTTTGATGTCAAAGTTTACTAGCAACCAATTGGTGTTCTATTGTACATGTTGTACAATATCAATATAAAGGATCTAATCTTGACAAGCCCAACACATGTAAACAACTCAATACCTAAATCAATCTTCTTTTTTCAGGCTAGATTGGTACGATTGAATTCAGATATACTTTCTTAAGCTAAGTTCACAATAACCCAACCACTACAATCATCAATTAATAAATTTAATCATAAAACCTCTTTCTCAAGAAAGCCTAGTATGCTAAACTAGAGTTGTATTTGCAACTACTATTCATCAAATAAAATTCAATTGTCAATCGAACCCACTTTCAAATGAATAATAAAATAAGTAAATACTGACACCTATAAGTTGATGGAAACATTCAGTCACATAATTACACCCCCAAGAACGGGGGTTTTAGCCACACAAAATAAAGAGTAGGAAATAGTTACCTACTATGTTTTCCATCAGCTTGAATAACAAATCAGAAGTCTTAAAAATGGTCAAATTGAGTTAAAACCAAAACCAAACCCTAATCCCTACTAAAAACACCAAAAACATTATTTTGAATGTTTGGGTTAAAAAACCCAAGACTAGATTATGAGTGAGTTTTCAAAAACTCCAGAACTCTTTTTTCTTCTTTCGAATATTTCGTTAATACGTTCTCATATTTTCAGAGCCACTCGAGTAAATATGTCGGGCTTCGTTGACCAGATAGGCGATGGGCCCAGTGCTCCTCTCCTTTGCCCTATTTGCTTGGCTTTTCACCATTTCCCTTGTGTGACTTTTGGAGATCAAAATTTTTATAGCTAATCCATTTTATGGTTCCTTGAACCACTAATTTTCTTGTTTTACACTCTCTACGAGGCTAGTCTATGGCCCATAGAACTTCCTTCGAACCATAGACGGGTTTCGTAGAATTGTACCAGTAACCTTTTTGAGCTTCTTTCCATTTTTCTAATTTCAAAGTGTTACAGCTAACTATAATATAGTTATTGGATCATCAATAATGTCATGTGATCTTGTTGCTTAATCCTATCCATCTCCCTATTAATTAAACATCACTTTGACCAAATTTTTTGTTACATTACAAGACATGTATGTCTTAAATTAATGTATATACTTACTATTGAAATATTGAATACAAGTGTATGATCTAGGTTAATTAAATAAATGACTTTGCTTTTTCATCTGTTTGTGTCAAGCCCCGATCCTACACCTCAGGCAGGACTGGCACTCGAGAACCATTGTTGATCCTAAATGAACCCTTTACTCAGCGAAAAACTTAACTCAACAAATATAAAATCATTGTACTAAACTAGAGTGTTATAAAGGAAAATTCAAGTGGAAATTAAGGCAAACTCAAGTCTCAACATAAGACAATGACAACAAAAAGATAAAAGAAAAAACATCTTACTGGCTATGAAGCCTATAAGAAAACTGAGATGGATGGCAAGAAAATAACCCTGATCATCCTAACAAATGAAATACTAAAACAACAAGTGATAATAAAGAGCCTTCCGGAAGACAAATAGGCTCACCAACTGACTCTGAATGCTCAACTTGATCAATGATGCGTTGGATGTTGATCCAAGTTACATGTGTCTACATCATAATAAGATGCAAGTGAAATGGTATCAATAAATTGAATGTACAAATATGCAAGGGGAATTCTAAAACAAGACATAAGCTTGAATGAAATTGATAAACTTACCTAGCTCAACTCAACTTAACATAAATGAACTCATTTCAATGTAAAATAGATTGAAACAAGTTTAATATAAATAAAAGTTGTTTAAAAAACATATTTTACACTCTATATTTGTGCAAAGATACATATACCTCTAAAATTTATGTAAGATACAATAAATAATTTATATAAGAATACAATTATTTTTGAGTCAGTTCATCTAATCAACAACCATTATGTAAGAGCTATTATGATGTTACAATATTTTGCCTTACACTGCAAAGGTCGTTCTATATCTTGCTTAGGGTATAGAACCTGAATAACTAAGTGGATCCGCTAGTCTATGTTAAAAATCACTAACGGAATCATCTAAAACGTATGATCCTTTTCTATCCATGGTGGCTACATGATTTATCGGGGTTGTGAATTGTGTGCACTCTCCCTCTTATTGGTGCTCAATACTACTCCCTAAATATAATACTATATCTTATGATTAAATTATACTTCTTTTTATGATTTGAGATTATTAATCAAAACTCAGTTCAAAGTCTAGGTTTAAAATCAATGTTTTCTCTCTTGCTTCGTTTAGAAAGAGATTACTATTGTTTGGAAAAGTAGCTTAAATTCTCTTTGGAAATAAAGGTTTCCTTTCTTTTTTAAATTTGAAAACATTTTAAACCCTATGGGATCCCATATACTCTTGAAGAAATGAAATTCAATCCTTACGCTTTAGTCTTTACACAACTTGAACTTTAAGTCTTAACACAAAGCTAAAAACATTTGCAAAATACTTCATGAAAAGACTCTAAAAACTTCCTAGACTTGTCTCTTAACTCTTCTTGGATTTGAATTTATGGATCTAAAGTAATGATTCATGTTTCTTGATGATTTCTATGTTTTTAGAAGTCATTTAGAGTAATTAGAATCATGGGGAGGTGTTAAAACACTTTAGAAGGAATTAAATAGACTTATTGATGAAAAACAGGTGAAAACGGCGATCTGGGCGCAACTCGGGCGTGCCACGCCAGTCCAACTTACAAGTCTCCTTTTAGGCGCACAACAGGCGCACCACGCCTATTTCTCTGGCGCAGATAAGGGTGTTGTGCCTGAAAACTATTCAACTTGTTTTCTGATCCTAAATTGATTAATTTCGGTTCATTTCCTAATTTCACTTTAGAATCAGATAACCAAGGCATATGTACAAAATCTAACTCAAAAAACCTTAAGGAAACAACATTTTTATGCAAGAAACTTCTTAATCCCAATTCATATTCAACAACGAAATCAATTCAAGAACAACTATCAAGAACATTAATTTCTCAATATTTTAGGACAAAAATATGTATAATTAAACATGCTTGGCTCGTCGGTGGACTAACCCAACACTATGTGATCTCACATACCTCGTAGGATTGAATCTTTGTGAAATCCACAATCAAGTTTGAACATTCTTGATGAATCTTGTCGTTTCTCCTTCTTTCTCTTTTCTCCAAGCCCTAGCGTAGCTTTACTATTTTTCCAAACTGACTTAATTTACTTTTTGAATTTTAATTAGTTTAATATAATGAATGAAATTAACTGGGTGAGGAAAATACAAACCACCTTTCCAGAATCTAGATTGAACTATCCTTGTTTGGATAACCCAACTTCGAATTGGCATATCTCATTCAGACAAACTCAGAATCGGCAAATATAGCGGCATTGAAAAGATTATTCCAATATATTTCCTAGGACATTTGGATACACACCTAACTCATCCAGATATATGAGTTATGGTCATTTAAAGTTGACCAAAACTACAAATTAATACCTTTAACATATTTCCATATTTTTATATTCTTTTTAAAAATGACAATTACCATTTTTTAAAATTCTATCTTGTTGGGAGGTGTGACAATATCTCACCCTTGAGAACATTTGTCCTCGAATGAGACTAATCTTACTAGGCTAAGTGTGTAATATCAATCACTCAGTTCAAACACCCAACAAGTAAATTTAAAACATCGGTTTCAATGAGTTGTGGATACCTGTTCTTCATATCTTCCTCAGCTTCCCAAGTAGCTTTCTTAACAAATTGATTCCTCCAAAGGAATTTGACTGATGGTACTTCCTTAGTCCTCAAATTACGAACTTGGCGATTTAGAGTCCGAATAAGAATCTCCTCATAAGTTAAGCTATCCTTGATCACACTATTTTTATTTTGTATGATCAATGAAGGATCACCCATGCACTTTTTCAACATGGACATGTAAAGGACCAGATAAACCACTGCTAACTCTTGTGGTAGCTTTAACTCATAATCTACATTACCAACCCTTTTCGATATTCTGTAAGGGACAATATATCAGGGAATAAGCTTCCCCTTCTTACCAAGTCTCACAATACCCTTCATAGGTGAAACTTTCATGGATACCCAATCATCAACTTAAACTCTAACTCCCTTCTCCTACCATTGGTGTAGGATTTCTGACGACTCTCGCTGTTTTCAACCTCTCTTGAATCACTTTTACCTTCTCCATAGCTTGATGAACTAAATCTTGTCCTATCAACCCTGTTTCACCAACTTCAAACCATCCAATAAGAGATCTCCATCTTCTCCCATAAAGAGATTCAAACGAAGTCATTTGGATGCTAGATTGGTAACTATTATTGTAAACAAACTCAATATGAGATAGGTGATCATCCCAATTACCTTTGAAATCAATCACACAAGATCTCAACATGTCCTTTAACGTCCAAATAGTCTGTTATGCTTGCCCATCTATTTGAGGATGAAGGTAGTACTTAAGTTCACCTTTGATCCCAAGCCCTTTTTGAATGACTTCCAAAATAGTGTAGTAAATTGTCACCTCTGTTTGAAATATTATAGACAATAACCCCATGAAGTCTTAGCCCCTCTTGAATACATAGATTAGCATAATATTCAGTTGATGGGAAGTCTTCACCGTAAAAAAGTGGCTTTATTTTTTCATTCTATCAACATTTACTCAAATAGAATCATGTTGCCTGCGAGACCTTGGTAAGCATGTGATAAAATCCGTATTAATCATCTCCTAGTTCCATTTCGTAAGTTCTATGTACAGTTCCAAACCACCGGAGCTTTAGTGCTCTGTTTTGACTTATTGGCAACTCGAACACTTAGAAACAAACTCTGCAATGCCCTTCTTCATACTACTCCACCAATACACTTCTCTCAAATCTCTGTACATACTTGTAAAACCCGGATGAATGGAATATCTTATTCTATGAGCTTTCTCCATGATTCTCTCTTAGAGTTCATCCACCCTTAGTAGACACCACCTACTTTGATACCTCAATATGCCATCTCCCCCTTGTTAAAAAGCCAATAACTTTTTGCTTATGAACATTTTCTTTCAATTCAAGCAACATTGGGTCTTGGTCTTTCTCATTACCACCACTCCTCCTTCTATGGAAACTATTAGTTGGACTAATAAGAGTGCAAGTCTATGCACATCTTTGGATAACTCTCTCTCTTTTTTCCTCAACATGGGTGGTACTTCCCATAGACAACATGCTTAAAGCATCAGCAACAACGTTAGCCTTAGCTTTGTGGTAAAGAAGACTCATGTCATAATACTTGAGTAATTCTAACAACCTCCTTTGTCTGAGATTAAACTCTTTCTGAGTTAACACATGTAGAAGAGTCTTATGATTGGTGTACACATCAACATGAACACTATAAAGATAATGACGCCATATTTTTAAAGCAAATACTACAACATCTAGCTCTAAGTCATGGGTTTGGTAGTTCTTCTCAAGAAATTTATACTTTCAGGAGGCATAAGTTATAAACTTGTCTTTCTAAATTAATGTACAACTCAAACCAATTCTAGATGCATCATTTTACACCAAAAACCTTGCATCCTTGTAAGGTCAACACTGGGGTGGTAGTCCACCTCTTCTATAATTCGTGAAATCTTTTCTCACAAGCCTCAAACCATTGAAATTTCATTGTCTTCTGAGTTAACTTGGTCAAAGGGGGATGACATATATTAGAACCTCTCTAGGAACCTTCTATATAGCCAGCCAAATCCAAGAAACTCCTAATATGAATTGGAGATGTGGGCCTATGACAATTGTGTATTGCCTCAATTTTTTAAGTATCAACTTTGATTCCCTCTGCAGACACAATATGGCCTGAGAATGCCACAAACTCAAGCGAAAACTCACATTTAGAAAACTTAGCGTATAACTCTTTATTTTTATATCTGCAGAACTATTCTTAGATGACTAGTATGATCATCTTCATACCTTGAATAGATTAGTATGTAATCAATAAAAACGATAACAAATATACCTATATAAGGTTTGAATACTCTATTCATAAGGTCGATGAATGATACAGGTGTATTGGTCAAACCAAAGGAGATAACCAAAAACTTATAATGACCAAAACGGGTCCTGAATATTGTCTTTGGAATATCACATTCCCTTACCCTCAACTGATGATAACCTATTCTGAGGTCTATTTTCGGAACACAAGAAGCAACCTGAAGTGGATCTAAATTATCATCAATTTTCATAAGAAGATACATATTCTTGGTGGTAACCTTGTTCAACTGACAGTAATCTATACACATCCTAAGGGAACCATCCTTCTTTGTAACAAATAAAATCAGATTACCTAAAGATGAGACACTTGGTCGAATAAATCCCTTATATAGGAGATCTTTTAACTTCTCTTTAAGCTCTTTGAACTCTATTGGTTCCATTCTAAATGGAGGAATAGATATCGGATAAGTATATGAAGAATATATATTCCGAAGTTTATCTCTCTCGGGAGGGACTCTAGGAATATCATCTAGAAAGACTTATCGAAACTCTTTTACTACTGGAACTGACTAAATAAGAGGTATCTCATCACTAGAGTCATTAACTAGGATTAAGTGATAGACACACCCCTTCAAAACTAAATTTCTTTCCTTATGGTAAGGAATAAAAAACAACCCTTATGCACTGCTGAACTGCTATTTAACTCAACGACTGGCTCATTTGGAAACTTATACTTGAAACTGGAGTTCTACAATCAATCGAGGTATAATAGGCATGAATCCAGTTTATATCAAGAATGACATCAAAATATACCATGTTTAACTTGACTAAATCAAATATGGTACTTGTTTTATCGGGAAAAAAACATTCATTTAGAAGAGTTTTCGTCTTTTTGGAGTCGCCACTTAATTTTGAGAAAAATTAAATAAACCTTATTTTCAAAAGACTTAAACAGATAAAATCATTTGAAAATATTTAAAAGGGTTCGGGGATTCTAATTAACGTCTTAGGAATGTTTTGAAAGCACCTAAAACGTTCCGCTTAATTACGGCTATCCGACAACTAACTTTATATTTGATTAAGACTTAAAATTGTGATAAAAATACTCTTTATAGTTGTTTTGAAAAAGAAAGCCAAAAAAAATCATTTCGGATTGTGTTTGAAAGAGAAAACTATTTATCTAAGTCAATTTTAATTTGTAAAATCTTTTAGGCAATTTACTTGATTTGATTGAGTCGTTTAAACCAAAGTGGCATTTTGTGGGGAATGGGATTTTCCTAACCTTCAGAACTAACGACAAGTAAAGAAGATACTGAATAAAAAGCAAGTAAAGAGAGAGAGGGAGAGAGATATGGGTAAAAATCCGAGTTTTCTGTTCGCCTTGACCGGTATTTGGACCCACCTGTCTTTGGGTTTTAACCCATTTGAATTTTTGGGTTTTCGACCCATTTTCGTTCGGACCTATCCTAGACTAAACATGCAATAATAATAATCATTCAGAAAATAAAAAGAGACAAGGGCTTATGCCCAAAAGAACAAACTACAAGGCTTAGTAAAAAAAAATTGAGCTTTTATCTTAAGTCTTCAACTCCATGGGTTAACTCCATATTCTTCAATTTTAGAGACCTGTTCATCGGCTTCTAAGGGATCTATTCGAATGTGGAAATATGGGCCCTTGTGGCCCGATAAAATATGAGGACAGGATTCATGGATCCACGAATTTACATGCAAACAAAATGAATGAAATGTAAGTAATAACTCAGTCAATTAGTATAAAGAAATATTGAAACAGGCTAAAAATCACTATTTTTTTTTTAGTTTTTGTAGAGGCATTAAATAATTTCAACTAGCAACTGAGGCGATTGTGACATGAGTCTCGTAAAGATAAACATCGAAGTAAGACTTTTAGCTAATAAGAAATCAAAGTGAGCTACTGTATTTGGGCTAATACCTCAATAATTGAGCATATTTCTAGAAAAATAAACTAAAGGCAACTAATGAACATATTAAAACTCACTGCTTAGTGATAAAAAAAAAACACGCTGAACTAAACAAGACATTAAAACTTAACAACTAGTAGCTGTAGGCCACAAACCAAATGACAAAGAGGCATTAACTAGAGAATTTTTAGTGAGATGTAGGAATACATGCAATCGAATTGAAATGCAATGCGAAATTTAACGAAGGCCATGGTAAAAACATGAATTAATAGAGTAAACTTGAGCATTTTGGATATGAGCTCGTCACTAAAAAAACAAAATTACAAATAAGCCACTACTTTTACTAAAACTTTAGACATAAATAAAGGAGGATATTTTTAGGCATTTTTACCTAGACTAAATAATACTAAGAAATCCATTTTATAAAAATGAGACACAGAATTTAACAACGACACTAAGAAAACTTTGCATCGATTGGCTAAAGTCAGGCATTTCGCACACAGGGAAAATAGTGAACAAAATAGCCAGTTGCACCACTATTTCACAAAAATTTAGATGTGGATAAGAGAGAGGTCTAGCATTTTTTTGATAGATGAACTCCAGATAAAAAAATCATATTATACTCTACACATTCAGAAAGAGGGAAAGAGACTACTTGACACTAAAGTGAACTTTTACAAATTCTATGCTAAAATTTTTTAATAAAATGATACTAAGATAGCAGAAGAAATTGAAGACTGACATCCAGATCCTAATTTAGATATAAAAATAACAAAAGAGGCAAAACAGATGACAAGTATGACTACATGTGCTAAATAATATTTAGAGGAAACAAGACAAGATTTATGATAGCCAAGATTTACGGGATCTTAATATAATAATATGACTAACTTGAGGGAATAATCCAGATCATGTATTTCATTTGTAAACTATATCAGTCACACAAAAATAATCAGCCAACGACAGACACAAACAATTTGAGCACCATTAGACGAAATAGAGGAAAAGGCGGAGAGGAGAAACTAGGAGCAGAAGCGTTACCTCTTTATAGGCAGTGAATGAGACGAGAAACAAGCTAACTGTTAGAACCTCCACCCCAGAAAAACTTAAGAATGCTGGCAGCCAACGAGAAAAACATGAGCGGAATATTAAACTTAAATGTTGAAATGTGTTGTCTCCTTCTTTACCAAATACTGAATGCGTATTAAAAAATACTTCCTCACACCCTCTTTTCCACAACAAGATTTTTTAGACTCAACTTCTAGTTGAAATCTCGGACCTCTCTCGCACTCAGAAAGAATTTTCTCTTTTATCAGCTAAGACTCAATATTCTTTTTTCTTTCAAAAATTTTTGAATTTCAAAAAAACAAAACCTCCTATCATCAACACAGAAAATGAATATATATAGAAAGATTTAGGGTTCAAGATAAATGAGAAAAAGGGATTCAAGATCAGATTCAGGCCCAGATGGTTTTTTTTGCTCAAAATCTGAATTCTAACCCTAAAAGAATATTCCAGACGATTCTCCCCAAATTGAACGGATAAAATCCGTGGATGGCTCGGATCAAACCAGTACCTTCTTACCCTTGCGTGGATTGATCCTTTGCTACAAGGACAAAGGCGCGCTTCTGCTCTGTTGCAAATTGTTGCGATGTACGATCTGCAAGGGAAAAGGACAAAAGCCAGTTCTTCTCGCGCGTGAAGAAACAAGTAGAAGAAAATGGGTTTATCCTGGTACGCGCTATCGCTACTTCTCACTCCATCGGAATTATTGCGCGTGGAGTACTGGGTTTCTCTTGCTGAAGGGGAAAGAAGGGGGGGGGCTGGATATTTTGATATTGAAATTAAGGGGGCTACTTATTTTGCTTGGAGTGGGATGGGACGGATAAAAGGGAAATGGGCCTGGGAGATTTGAATTAAATGAGGAAGGCTAATTTGGCGTAAAGAATAGGCTGAGGAGGAGATTAATGGGCTTCTAAAAAATTGGAAATGGGGAAAAAGCCGGATGATTAGAAATTGACCAATAAATAGCCTAAACTTTGTCTTCTAATTAAGAAAGTTACCAATTTAGCCAAATAAAAATGTAATTGTCCAATTTGATTCAAGTTTAAAAATAAGACGAACTAATATAATTAATTAACAAGCTTCTTAAGGTTAACAAAATAAAAATAACTAATTCAAAAATAAACTAAAGATTCAAAATATAAGCTAGAATAATTAACCAAGTATTTATACAAAACCAAGTATTACTACTCTTAATATTATTTTTAATTTTTGAAAATTAATAAAATGTAAAAAGCCATACGAATAATTATATAAGACATATACACTAGCTAAAACAATATCAGAAGTGTCAAAACCTTATATTAAATAACTCGCAATCTAAAATTTTATTTATCACTATTATTTATCTTACTCAT
>NC_028641.1:24759409-24776038 GCF_001406875.1 Solanum pennellii | reverse complement strand
TATCCTAACTTATAAAATTAATTATTTTAAATTGGTTAAACTCGAGAAGCTCGCTAGTTAATTATATCGAGGAGTTCAAAACTTGGGTGTCAACAACGGTCCCTCATTTTACTTGGATTAATGCAAGAAATTCGAGGAAAATGAAATTGACCCAAACAATTTTGACCGACCACATATTCATCTTTAAAAAAATATCAGGGTGCGGACTTCAGGAATTGTGGCCCGACTTCAAAAATGGGTTTCCTACATATCTCAAGCTATATGAGAATTCAGGCCACTTATAGTTCAATACGCTAGGTTTAACGCATAATTTTTGAAAGAATTCAAAAGACATCCCAATACAAAATTATAAAAGACCGAGATGCTCGATAATAAGATTTAAGAGCGACTATTGGAATACAGCCGAGTTTAGCTTGCATACATATCCTTATTGCTTAGGAATCAGGCTGTTTGTAGTTTGACTCAATCAGTTAAAAAGGAAATCTATTACGCTAGATAACCTTTGGTTCTGGACAAGTGACAAATTAAATCGAGTATGAAAAAGAGGTGTGTAATCTCTTAGTCATGAATGTGTTGCACTTCACACCCATAATTAAGAACTCACATGGACATAATTTCCAAAGCTCTTGGTGCATTGTCACTCAGATTGGAAATTGGCCTCCGGCGATACCTAAATTTCCGGATGCCAAATCGAAGCTGACAAACTGAAAGAAAAACCCATATGCCTTATGATAGGGGTGTGGTTTGATTGTGGTGGAAGTCGCTCCTCTCCTCGCGTCCTAAGAGTTTGATATTCCTCTTTGGACCCTGTCCAAATTCGCTGCTATGAAAAAGCTCCACGTTGTGCTGCATCCTTTTTTATGTCATCTACACCTGTGTTATGTTTTGGAGAATTCATCCTTTCGGATGCTCTCGACAAAGACTGAGATAAAACTTGTTAGCATAAAAATGCAATTTAAATGGGAGACAGTGTCTTTTATCGTGTCAACAGTTAGTTGTTCTCCTTCTTAATTTGACGTCACCTTGATCGGTTGGACGTAAACCAAATAAAGCTTATGTCTTATGTTTGCAATGCAATCTTTAATGCACTTTTCATGTGATGTCAACATAAATAAAAGTTGATTCAATTCCATTACTTCTCTTGATGTCAATGTACTCTTCATCTGATGTAGACATAAGTGAAAGATGATGCAGTGCTGATATTTCTCTTGGTGCCGTCTTCGATGCTCTTCTTGATGTTTACTTTTATCATGAATAAAATGAATGTATCTTATGCCAATGGAAAAATATTTCTCTTGGGCTGCCTGTTTTCCTTTTCTGGCAGTGCATGACTTCTTGCGGGGCATGGATATCTTCCGGCGATGCTTAAATTTCTGCGAGGTATGAAATCTTGTCACTATGTATAACTTTGTGCGAGGTATGAAATCCTCTCGCGATCCATAAATTTCAACGGGGCATGGAATCTTCTCGTGATGCATAAATTTTAACGAGGCGCGGAATCTTCTATCGATGCATAAATTTCTGTGAGGTATAAAATCTTCTCTCGATGCATAAATTTCTGCGAGGTATGAAATCTTCTCGCGACGCTTGGATATTAACTCGCGATGCATGATGTTACGGTATGCATGAATATTAACTCGCGATGCATGATTTTCCGCGATGCATGGATATTGACTAATGATGCATGATCTTCCGCTATGCATTGATATTGACTCACGATGCATGATTTTCCGCGATGCATGGATATTTACTCGCAATACATGATCATTCGCGATGCATGGATATTGACTCGTGATGCATGACTATTAACTCTTGATGTCATCCTTGGTACCAAATAAAGATAGTGCTTCAATCGAGCAACATAGTAATCTTCTAGGTGCTCCCTGGATAATCATATCGTCTCCAATGATGATAACGGTAGAATGACTTCTAGATAGTATATCGACTTGATCGATAATAAAATAACTGACCCCTCCGGGTAGTGCATAATACCATATCCGACATTACGATGCATATGATGTCCTTTACAAAAACCGTTAACTCTTCCTTGAGATTATCGCTCTATTCACCTTCGAATCTTTCTAGACTTTCTTTATAAATTTCATGTTGTTGGAAATTTATTGAAATTAACAATTCATATTCCCAAGTCTCCTACATAAGCGATATCAATTGCTTCCTGCTTCTAGGAAAACTATTGATTCTGTGATAGTTTTCTCCTCCTCTGACTTCTCCATATTCATCCATAGGAGGAATTTGTTGAGTCCAGAGCAAATCTATAAACCTGCGTCCACAAAAAAATGGTTAGTTTTGAAAACAAACTGATCTGTGTCAATTTCTTCAGTTATCTGCTCCTTGTCCTGTTATATCCGGTTGATTTCCCGATCTCCCGACTAATGATACATAAGAAAAAATATTTTATGCCATAACAAATGAAACGTAACAGGGAAAATTTACGAGAAACAAATTTTCGAGAAATAGTATCTGGATAAAAAAGTCACTGCCAAGTCATGTCGTACCAGGCTTAACAAACTTCTTTGAGACTGATGCTTGGATTTTTATTTGATTATTCGCTGGGGAGTTTTCAGAGTCACTCGGACTTGTAGATAACCCCATGATGATGTTTTGAGGCCATCCTCAAAATTTCTATCCCAGTTAACTGTCTTGCTTATCTTTCCACTGTAACTGAGTAGATCGTGGATTTTTTGATATCTTCTCAAAAATTCTGTCCCAGTAGCAAATCCCGAAGTATCTCCCGTCTTGACTTGCTGAGGAAGAATCTTTCTCTCAAGAATTTTTGAGTCCATCTCAAAATTTTGTCCCTGTTTCTATTTTAAAGAGGAATAGGAATCTTACGGGAGATATGACCGAACCCTTGTGGCGCCTACGTATCCCGTTGAAGCAGGAATCAGGTCAAACTAGTTCCCCTCAAAGGTTAACAAAAATAAGAAATTTACAACCAAATCGACCGAGGCCGACACAGGCTGCCTACGTATCTCATTCATTAGAATTCAGGTCGAACGTAGTTCAAATACAAAGAAATATTAGAAAGAATAAAAAAGGGGTGACCGAGGCCAACATAGGCCACATACGTATCTCATTCTTGAGAATTCAGGTGAGACGTAGTTCATTACAAGAGGGATAAAATCTAAACAAAGAAAATACAAGCAAATGGAACGATTAGAAGTAAATAATAGATACTCAAATCGAAGCTTCACACGTAGTATCTCTTGATAGCATCTGAGTTTATTGGTTTCGGCCATGCGATGCCATCCATCTCCGACAAGACCAAATAACCTCCAGATAATATCTTGTGAACCATGTAGGGTCTTTGCCAATTTGGCACAAATTTTCCTTTGTATTCGTCTTGATGAGGAAAAATGTGCTTAAAGACTAACTGACCAACTTAGAAAATTCTGGTTCTCACTCTTTTGTGGAAAGCTCAAATCATTCTCTGTCGATATAGTTGACCATGACAAACGACAACCATTCTCTTCTCGTCGATCAAGGTTAACTGATCAATTCGCTGGCTAACCCATTCAACATTACTCAACACAGCTTCTTGGATAATTCTCAAGGACGGTATTTCAACTTCGGCGGGTCTGACTGCTTCTGTTCCATATACTAACAAGTATGAAGTAGCTCCAGTCGACGTTCTGACAGTCATTCGATAACCCAATAAAGCATATGGCAACATCTCGTGCCAACCTCGGTGATTGTCAATCATCTTCATCCGGATCTTCTTGATATTGTTATTGGCAGCCTTTATAGTTCTCTTCATTTGAGGACGATAAGCAATTGAATTCTGGTGCGTGATCTTAAATTGCTCACATATATCTCTCATCAATTGACTATTAAGATTTGAACCATTATCAGTAATGATCGACTCTGTTACTCCGAACCTGCATATCAAATTGTTGCGAACAAAATCAGACACAACTTTCTTGGTTACTGACTTCTAAGAAGCTGCTTCCACCCATTTGGTGAAATAATCAATAGCAACCAAAATGAATCTATGTCCATTTGAAGCGGATGGCTTTATCGGACCGATGACATCCATACCTCAAGCTATAAATGGACAAGGTGAACTCATAGCGTTATGTTCGTGAGGTGGCACTTGGATCAAATCGCCATGCACTTGACATTTACAATATTTTTGCACAAACTTGCAACGATCATTCTCCATAGTCATCCAGAAATAACCCGCTCGAAGGATCTTTCTTGCCAAAGTTAGACCATTCATTTGTGTGCCACAAACTCCAGCATGTATCTGTTCAATAAGCTTCGCATCTTCAACAGCATCGACACATCTTAGAAGACCCAAATCTGGAGTCCTCCTATAAAGGATTCTCCACTCAAAAAGAAATTAAGAGTCATACGGCGTACGACTTCTTTTGGTTGGACGTAGCAACTTCGGGATAAGTTCCAGACTCCAAATACTTCTTTATATCAAGATATTTAGTCAAACCGTCTGGTTATTCTTCAACATTAGAACAATGGACTGGGTATTTTTTCAACTCTTTATCCAGAGAATCAATACAATTTGTGTCCGGATGTCCAATCATCGAAGCGATGGTGGCCAGAGCATCGGCCAACTCATTTTGTAATATGAGAGTGTGCCTAAACTCGATCTTAAGAAACCTCTTACACAACTTCTGCACATATTGCATGTACGGTATAATCTTTGGGTTCTTCACAACCCCTTCTCCTTGAACTTGATGAACCAAAAGGTCTGAATCTCCAATAACCAATAACTCGTAGACATTCATGTCGATGACCATTTTCAAACAAAGAATACAAGCTTCATATTCAGCCATGTTGTTCGTGCAATTAAATTGGCGCTTAGCCTCCATGGGATAGTGCTGACCAGATTCTGACACTAAGACTGCTCCAATACCTTTACCTTCATGATTTTCCGCTCCATGAAAGAATAATCTCCAACTTGGGTATACTTCGAAAAAAACCTTACCCACAAATGACACTTCTTCATCGTGAAAATAAGTCTAAAGTGGTTCATACTCTTCATCAATGGGATTTTCTTCAAGATGATCAGCCAAATCCTGTGCCTTTATCTCTTTCGAAGTCACACACACAATGTCAAATTCACTCAACAACATTTGCCACTTAGCTAACTTTCCGGTCGGCATCGCTTTCTGGAAGATATACTTCAGGGGATCCATTCTGGAAATGAGGTATGTAGTATAAGAAGACAAATAATACCTCAGATTCTGAGCAAGCCACGTCAAAGCACAACACGTTCTATCCAACAAAGTGTAACGAGACTCGTATGGACTAAACTTCTTGCTTATCTAATAGATAACCCTTTCCTTGTTTCCTTTCTCGTTGTGTTGACCAAGTACGTATCCGAATGCACTATCTAAGACAGAAAAGTATAGAAATAAAGGACTCCCTTCTCGCGGAGGAACCAATACCGGTGGATTGGAAAAATAGTTTTTGATAGCATCAAAAGCAGTCTGACACTCTTCAGTCCATTTTGTCGGGGCATTTTTCTTCAACAGCTTGAAAATAGGCTCACACACCACAGTTTATTGAGCTATGAATCGACTGATGTAGTTTAACCTACCTAAGAAACTTATCACCTCTTTTCTCGTCTTCGGCGGAGGTAACTCTTGAATTGCTTTAATCTTAGAAGGGTCGAGCTCAATACCCCTTCTGCTGAGTATAAATCCCAACAACTTTCCCGCTGGAACTCCAAAAGCGCATTTGGCGAGATTTAACTTCAAGTGGTAAGACGCAAACGATCAAAGAATTTCCTTAGATGTGTCAAGTGGTCCGAACTCTCGCGGGACATGATTATGACGTCATCTATATACACTTCAATCTCCTTATGAATCATGTCATGAAATATGGTCGTCATAGCCCTCATATAGGTAGCACCAGCATTCTTGAGGCCAAATGGCATCACTCTATTATGATATACACCCCAAGATGTAATAAAAGATGTCTTTTTTGCATCTTCCTCATCTGTCAAAATCTGGTGGTAACCTACGTAACAATCCACAAATGACTGCATTTCATGCTTAGCACAGTTATCAATCAAAATATGAATATTCGGTAACGGAAAATTATCCTTCACGCTATCTTTGTTTAGGTCTCTGTAGTCGACACAAATCCTAATTTTCTCATCTTTTTTGGCCACCGAAACAACATTGGCCAACCAAGTTGCATATTGTGTCACTTCCACCAATCGAGACTCTATCAGCTTGGAGATCTCTTCTTTAATCTTTAAACTAAGTTCAGGCTTGAATTTCTGAGTTTTTTGCTTCACCGGATTGAACCCTGGGTTAATCGGCAGTTTATGAGATACGACATCGGTACTCAGCCCTTGCATTACACCGACTTCCCAAATGTACACATCGATATATTAAGTAAGCAAATGAATCAGGCCTTCTCTCTGAGCTTCATTTAAGTGGATGTTGATCTTAACCTCTTTAACACATTCTGGATCCCCTAAATTTACCATTTCCGTTTCCTCTAGATTTGGTTTATGATGATTTTTGAACTGCCAAAATTCCTCAGCAACATACTCTGGTTCTTCACTTTCTTCTTCGTAATAATCAACCTCGTCATTACCATCCCCATTTTCGTCATTCAGCTCGTAATATGACATGACATTGGCAGGTCTAAAATTTACATTACTGAAACTATAGACAGACAAAGTTAGGAATGTAAAGTATAACAAACGACTAAATAACTAAATTTAAAAACAAAGAGGCTTTCATTCAAATTTAAAAAACAAAGAAAACTTTGGCTATGGCGTAGGGCCATGTTGCCTTCTTTGAACATCACAATGTAAATTCAAAAATTCAAACAGTTAAGAAAATGTAAAATGGTCGCTCTCAGGCCTCTTCCGGACTACCACCGATTTTGATATGCATGAAGCGATGCCTTTCAACTGAGGAGTTCGAGGGATCATGATGGGCGTGGAGGTCCAGTTCCGCAGCATCTCTCCTGGCTCAGCATTGCGGATACCAGCTAGCTCGACCTCTTCCTCAATAAGAGCATTGATCTCCTCTAAGAGGTCAAACATTCCTTCCCAAGGTCTTCATGCTCGGCATACTCCCGGACTGGGAAGGATTGATACAAATGTGGGATCGCTTAGCCAATGCTTGATCATTTTTATCCTTCGTCCTCAAGTCATCATCTGTGGGGATGTACCCCAAACCATATCTGGCTCCCTTGACGAAGACCGTAATAGGCTCAATCATCCCTTGGGAATTTCTTCCCAATCCAAAACATGGTTTAAAACCATTTTGCAGCATCACAGTGGCTATCATCTTTTACATGGCAGACATGGGAATCTGTGGGGACAATTCTCCAATGGTGGCATTTACCAGCTCCCCCGTGTAGAAATCTGTACCTCGCGATATCTCATCAATGATCGGCGCCTGTCTTCTAGAGTGACTACCTTCGCCATGAATAAAACGAGCTTTATCATCTGATGTAGAATAGAAGGGACAGCTCCAGCCATATGGATGGAAGGCCTTCCCAGAAGAAGGTTATAGCTGGTATCGATATCCAATACTTAAAATTGTGCACTGAATTCTTCTGGACCCATTTGGATGATCAGATTCACTGATCCCAATGTATCTCTCTGCACCCCATCAAAGGCACTTACGTTGACTTGGTTTTGGTCCAGCTTCCCAAGGTAAAACCTTAGCAGCCTCAACATCGACAATGGGCAAAAATTTAGACCAGATCAATCATCTACCAAGACGCTGTTGACAACCTTTTCGTGGCATAGCACAGTGATGTGCAACGCCTTGTTATGTGACCTTCCTTCAAAAGGCATCTCATCGTCACAAAAGCTGATTCGGTGCCCTCGAATAACCTGGTGAATCATAGCGTCCATGTTATCGCTGCTTGTGACCGTGGGTACATCAGTATCATTGAGAGCCTTCATCAAAGCCTGCCTGTGCGATTGAGAACTCATCAGCATGGCCCGTACGGAGATCTAGGCTGCAGTCTTCTCTAAATGCTTGACAATAGAATAATCTTTTCGTTGCATTCTTCTCATGAATTCCTCCGCTTCTCATTCGCTTATTTGACTTTTAGCCTGATCCTTCTTTTGACCTCCGAGAGAAAGCTCCTCAGGAGTGTAACATATTCCGGATCTGGTCATGCCTTGAGCAGCAGCAGTTTCAAGAACGAACTTAGGATTGATGAGATTTTTTGATGGCACCAAAGCAGCAGCCTTTACGGGTGTTAATATAACGAACTCTTTCTTCTCTTTGATGCTCAAAGAATCTACAGCCTTTTCCAAATCATAGTGAACGATTGGAGTAATCATTTTCGTTCCACACCAGTCATCTTCTGTCTCGATCATATTGACATTGCCGCCCCCATAATTCGGCAACGGGTTGGTATTGACATTTGGTGCCGCTGGTTTTAGAGAGACTGCCTCATGGTCAATCAAATCATGAATTTTATGCTTGAGGTTGATGCAATGCTCAGTATCATTCCCAACACAGTTGGAATATAAGCACATCTTTGATCAGGTCTGTAGAATTTTGAATTGACATCCACGGGTTTGGGACCCACATGGTGGATGTATCCGGCCGTAACCAGTCACTCGTATAGCTTTGTTCGGCTTTCCGCGAGCGCAATGAAGTTCCTTGAAGGCTTCTTCTTGAATCTGGGTCGGGGAGGGTCATAACTTCCTTGTTGAGGATGAGGCACATGTTGATAACTTCTGGTATTTGGGCGGGGAGCTTGGATTCTGAGATATGGATTTGTTAGGTAGTCTGGCGATGGAGCTTGGTCATTCGGAGGAGAATTTTTGAATAGTGGATCTTGGACTTGATAAAAAGGAGAAGGTGCTTTATAGCTTGACTGCACGTTAGTGCAGTTGGGAGAAACACCCTTGTACGGAGATGGAATTTGGTAGGCTGGAGGATGATTTGGGTAATTAGGACATGGATTTTGGTAATTTGGGGGTGGACTTTGGTATAGTGGAGCTTGGACGTTTGGATAAATAGAGGTAGCATTCTGATAAATTGGAGGATATCTGGGATGACTAGCTTGTGTGTAGCAAGCTTGGTGGGAGTTTTGAGAAGGCCGGGAACGACCTTCGGAATATGACGAGCTTCTAGGAGTTTTCTTTCCCCCATATGAAACAACAACGATTTCCTCTCTTTTATTTTTCAACAACCCTGAAGATCCAGGCGATGCAGCTACACGGGCTATCTTTCTTGATTTTCAACTGTCCTCGATAGTCTCACCAATCTTGACTATCTCGGCAAACTTTGCTCATACGAGCAACATAATTCTATCATAATATTCAGGCTCTTGCACGCGCACGAATATTTCAACGATTTCTTTCTCACACATGGGTGGTCTCACCCTTGCCGCTTCTTTTCTCCACCTATAGGCGAACTCCCTATAGCTCTCGTTTTATTTTTGCTTCATCTTTTCCAAAGAGTAATGGTCTGGAACAATTTCTATGTTGTAAGCAAATCGATCGATAAAATCTTTGGCCAATGCATTCCAGCTGGTCCATTGCCTGGTTTCATGCGAAATGGACCATTCTAAAGCTTCTCCGCAAAGGCTTCGCAGAAGAGTTGCATCAGTAAAGCTTCATCCCTTCCAACTCCAACGAGCTGGTCGTAATAGGCTCGCAAGTGAGCCATAGTATTCCCCACTCCTCCGAAGGTGTCAAACTTTGGGATCTTGAACCCTTCTGGAAGGTCAAAATTTGATTGAATACATATGTCTTCATAACTAAGCCCGGCGATATCAGGGATGCATTGGAGATCCTTCATGGCCTTCTTGATATTTTCTTTTATGTCGACCTCTACCTCTTCCTTTGCCCTCTACTCCTTTTCATGTTCCTCATAATGGTCCAGCTCAGAACCATGCACATCGTGCTCGGCAGGGACGGAAATTTGGAAAGTGGCTCTTTTTGGTGAGGGTGGATCTACAAAGGGACTATGATCATTTTGAGCGGTTTGATAATCTGTGGGTACGTCTGAGGATTTATATTCTGATTTAAGTGTTGGTGGGGTATTTGGGGATTGAAAGTATTTTGGTTTTGATTTTGGTTTTAATTTTGCGGTGGAGGAGCAGTTTGATGTTGGGTATTTTGAGGATGGGGTGGAATTTGAGGATGGTTGTTTTGAGGAAGAGGTGGAGTTTGGTAAGATGCGGAAGCATACTGGAGATTTCGGGTAGTCAGATATATAACCGACGAATTCTGAGCAGGTGTAGATGGCAGGTTCTAGGTTGGATCCATATTTGAGGAAGGGAAGTAGATTGGAGGTCTCCCATCAGCAGCGTTAGTGGCAAAACACAGTGGAGGCAGATCCTGTCTCCTTTGCATCTTACCCTCATCTCTGCAATCTATTTCATCAACTGCAGAATCAACTCATTCTGGTCCGCTATGGTGGGTTGAGCCACCAAAACATCAGTAAGGCTTACTTCTTCGTTATTATTCCCCATAACAGTTTTTTCTTTGTCCGAGCTTTGTTTAGGGAAGGAATATGCGGGACCTTTTGATATGGTGAAATAGGGATGATCTGCCAGATGTTGATCGATACAGATCAGTTTCAAAGTACCTGAGAAGGAAAACAACTTAAAGGCAGACTTGTCAGTGCAGATTCAGAATACAAAATGCATATTATCATACAGAGAGAAGATAAACAGACAAATTGCTTTGTTTATGGATATCATCAACTCACGAGTAAAGATGGAAACACATTTTTTTTACAAGCATAAGTTTGCTTGTTTTAGTTTTGATACTGTCTCATAAAAGGTTAAATCACGTTGAGCTACAGTCTTCTTGCAGCTACTCTTTGACGTCCGTTGATCTGGCCTTCGTATCTTCTCGTAACATAAAAGGGGAGAATGACAGTTTTTAAAGATAGGGGCCGAGCCTGGAGAGGTTGTCTGCGTATCTCGCAAGGAGAATTCAGGCCCAACGTAGTTCGGGTACAAAATAAAATATATTCATTCATTCATTGCGATTACAAGGAAATTGAAAGGCAACAATAGAGCTTTTTTAAAGATAAATGATGTTGTCACCTTAGTCATTTCCCTTCTTGTTGCAGCATTAGTCTCCTCCTTTTGGATGGCCTAGGAATGGAGGTTTGTAGACGATTTCCTCGTCGTCGTCTTCCTCAGTCGCTTCAGGATGAGCATTATCGGGACCACTATTAGCTCCTTTCTCGTAGACGGGGTATTTTTCTCCCCTTTTCAAAGTTTATCAATCATGTTGCTATGGAAGACTTTGTTCTTCCTCCTCAGCGCGACACCATTTCCACTTTCAACTCTTCATCAAGTGACATGTTTTAGCTAACAGAGCGGCAGTCTCCGATTCTATCCTCGCCTCTCTCGCTTCTCTTTCTTGTTCTTTCAACTTGAGAATGTCCAACTTCTGTCGCAAGTCCTCTATCTCCATCTCAACATCTTTCTTTCTCTTCATTTGTGATGCCATATACTCATCCAGCGTCTCGGTTGCAGCTTCGTAAATTGCGGTGTCCATGTCGACTCTGAGCTCTTCCTCCTTGGCTTCTTGAATTTCCCGAGTGATCTGTTCAATATTTCTCTATAGTTCTTCTCCAGTGAGTTCCATTTGGATGTTCTTACCCTTGTCCATAGCAGTGACTTTTTGCCTTTCTTGAGACGGTAGAATAGTGTTTTAGGGGTTGGAGATGGGATTTGTATTTTCAATGAGAAACTCAAGACTCAGAAAGTTTTTATCGGACATTTGTAATAGTGACTTCTGTATATTTTTTTGGAAATTTCTGGATAGGAGTGGGTTTAAGATATCCTCATTCATAGCAACATAAAACATAAGCAGTTAAACACACATATATTGCGTCCTAACACATACAGATGGACCCTTTTGTGCCAAGGGTAAGCCTAGCGTATTTGAATGATGTACGTGTGACTTTGAACCAAATAAACAATTCTCGCCAAAATAAATTTTGTTAGTGAATAATAATGTTCACAAAAGGGGAAAATAGAGGATAAAATATTGAAGACGAACCCAGGCAGGGGGAATTTGAAAGTGCAATAAAGGCAGGCCCACATAGGGGCTAAAAACAACGTAAATACTTATAAAAACCAATGCAGGGGCGAAGACCACTATGCCGCTCCAGATGATCCTGCTCCGTCGCTGTTCTCCAGAGTCTTGTATTGCTAGAACATATATATTAACATCAGCAATAATCCTTCACCCAGGCGTCCTTTGTCTTCCAAGCTTTCGTATCGCATCCTCTCAATTTTCTCCTTGATCCAGGTAGCGAAATCATCATAACCAAGCCTCAGTCTTTCCACTTCTTTAGTCACCCTCTCAAGAATATCTTGGTTCTCGAAAAACTTATCGTACACCTCATGGGCCTCTTTCTTTACCTCTTGTAGCTCTGCCACTGCTTTGGCTTATCTGTCCGTTACGCTGCAAAAAGTTGCACGGGGTTTGGGAGGAGACGTTTTGTATGTCCTTCTCCAGCCATTCTTTGTAACTCTTGTCATATCCTGCATTAAATTGGTCAGGGGCGATAGTGTATTTATCCATACGCTTGGCATTTTTCCATTATCTGAACATTTCAGTCGCGTCGTGCACTCTATCATCTCCAATATCGTATACTTAAGCGCCATAGTACGCTTCTTTGGGTACAATCTGTCTCCTCCCGAACTGTCGCAAGACTCAAAAGGGTGCATAAGGGCGAATTCCTCAAATACCTGGGAGAGGAAGCACAATTTCTCTTTGACTCTCCACGATGACTTTTTTGGAGATAAAACGGTCAAGCATCCACTGGAGATCCTCTTCTCTCAATTCAGAGAAAATTTGAGCCTATCTCCCCCTTGTTCTCCGATTGTCCATATTCGCCCAGTACAACATGTCATTCAAATCTTTAAGGGTGTTCTTGTTGTCAAGAGTATGCAGCTCCTGAGTCCCAGCGCCCTTCGCTAAATGGCTGAGGATCCACCACTGAAGGCGAAAGTTACATCCTTGAAAGTATCGATGTCCCTCTTTGCATTTTCCCAGGACTCGATACGTATCGGACAAGATGATTAGAGCTATAGGATAGTACTTTGTTGTCCCTTGGTTCTCATACCCTTCGAAAAAGGTATGCACGAGTGTTATAACTTGAGTATTGATACTCAGACTTGGACCATGTGGAAATATCATTGTTCCCAATAACGCTACAGCAATTGCTAGAGGACGAATCTCGTTAAATTCTCCGTAAGAGACCTTGAACTCTCGGTTGTAAGTGGAGTAAAAGCTTGCATGTCCAAATCGGATGTAAAAATTTCTGAATGCTACATGGGATTCTTGGCACCAGTAGGCAAAGTCTTTCCCCAACTCGAACCAGTCTGCAATATCTTTTACGGAAGGTTTATTAAGGATAAAGATGTCTTCTTATTTTCTCGCTTTCCTTTCTATCCCAGTACCTACTGTGTCTATAGAATCTTTGATCTCCTCTAAAGTCGGGGTAATTCGGTGGTTCTGAATCGAAAAACCATTCTTTGGCTATTCCAATATCCCGTAAGGACCTCAATTAGTTTTGGCCAACCGTTCATGTTGATCAATTCCGTCAGAGCACTAACGTATTTGTTGAGGGTTCTTCTATGATCCCCGTCCAGATTATTATACCATATCGTGAGTTGAGGTGGCGCTGATATGACCATATGAACTTCGGAAAATTATCCATATCTACAAAACGGAAGCTAGTTAGGTTTACCCACCCCAAATTAGTTTTCGCACGTACATCGTTCAAATGTAAAATAATATGATGTGTCGTGAGGTCGAAGATCTTAGACACGATTTTGGCGGTTTTCTACTAAATGGACTTAATACACCTTGGGTATTAAGACGTCTTAGGCTAATGCTTAATTTTTTGTTTTGGTTTCGCTCTAGCCTAGGCTTACTAGAATAGGTTTCAAGTTAACAGTTACCCGAGTCGGAAAAACATCGGGGTGAAGATATCAAACAACGTCGGATGACCGCATTCCAACTAATTGTTTGATACATCTAAGTAAAAATTTTGTATATTTCTGAAGAAATCCATGGAAAGCCACGTAACTTCCGTTTTCCTAATGCATACTACTTGCCGATTGGCGGAAACATGCCACGATAAAATGCAACAATTTATAATAATAAAGTAAAAAATTAAACAATTATAGCCAAATAATGTTAGTTTTAAGGGTAAAACCCTCCAAACTCCCCAACAGAGTGATCATTTCTATTTTATCGAGAAAAAAACATTCACTTTGAAGAGTTTTCGACTTTTTAGAGTCGCCACTTAATTTTGGGAAAAATTAAGAAAACCTTTATTTTCAAAAGACTTAAACAGATAAAATCATTTAAAAATATTTAAAAGGGTTCGGGGATTCTTATTAACGTCTAGGAAGATTTTGAAAGCACCTAAGACGTTCTGCTTAATTACAGCTATCCGACGACTAACTTTATATTTGGCTAAGACTTACAATTGTTATAAGAATACTCTTTAGAGTTGTTTGAAAAAAGAAAGCCAAAAAAATCATTTCGGATTGTGTTTGAAAGAGAAAACTATTTATCTAAGTAAATTTTAATTTATAAAATCTTCTAGGAAATTTATTTGATTTGATTGAGTCGTTAAAACAAAAGTGGTTTTTTGTGGGGAATTGGATTTTGGGTCCAAATTCGGGTTTTTTGTTGGCCTTGACCGGTATTTGGACCCACCTGTCTTTGGGTTTTCACCCATTTGACTTTTTGGGTTTTCGACCAATTTTCTTTCAGACCTGTCCTACACTATACATACAATAATAATAATCATACAGAAAATAAAATAGACAAGGGCTTAAGCCCAAAAGAACAAACTACAAGGCTTAGTAAAAAAAAAATTTGAGCTTTTAGCTTAAGTCTTCAACTCCTTGGGTTGACTCCATATTCTTCAATTTTCGGGACCTGTTCATTGGCTTCTAAGGGATCTGTTCGAATGTGGAAATATGGGCCCTTGTGGCCCGATATCATATGAGGACAGATTCATGGATCCACGTATTTACATGCAAACAAAATGAATGAAATGTAAGTAACAACTCAGTCAAGTAATATAAAGAAATATTGAAATAGTCTAAAAATCACTATTTTTTATTCTTAGAGGCATTAAATAATTTCAACTAGCAACTGAGCCGATTGTTGATACGCTCAAACATACTTCTCAAATAAGAAGTAAAGCGGTCCTGTCAAGTAAATAACCCAACTAGTGAGGTTGGGATCGTTCCCACGAGGAAAATAGTTTAGACTTAACTTCAATCTATTACTACTATTGTTCAGTCAATTACTTCCTTGGATAGCAAAAACAATAACAGGGGGGTTTCTATTTCTAAGTAAATGAAAATAACTAGCAAAACAAAAGGAGACAACTAGCAGCTTCGAATGTTGGAGTTTAATCAATTAATCAAAGTAACTAGGGTTTACGTGTTCCCCACAGGTTCATAACTTTATAAGTCTAACTATAACAATTCTTTCCTAGTATCTTGCATGAAAAGTGATAAGTTATGTATTTCTAAATCCTTTGTCTGGCATCTAGAAAATGTCACTCCGCACCTTGGTCCGGCACGTGTGTTGCTATCCTAACCCTTATCTTTACCTCATATTAAGCATCGTATTAGATATTTGACTAAGTTATTACCTCGTACCAATCAATACTAGCCTATTAGATAGTGTACCCTAAATCTATGTTGATAATTCTTTTCCTATTATCTAACTCCTTGGTCCGGCAAATAGTATTAAGGCGAGTTCTAACGTTGGTCATCCGTTAAAAGACTTCTATGCGAAAGAATTATCAATACATGCAAGACACGATTCTAGAATTGTTATTTTAGTTAGGTTTTACCTCATTATTTGCCTATGGTTCCCACAACCCTAGTTATGGAGTTTAGTTACCCATAGTCATAATAACAATATTCAAATATATGATGTAAGAAATCATGTACTTACTTCAATGAGAAAGATTAAATCCGAAAGTTCACTTGATTATTCAACAAAAATCACCAACACTCAATGATAAAAGTCTCAAGATAACCTAATAATACAGAGTCTAACTAATAATCCAGCGTCTAACTAATAATCCAGCGTCTAACTAATAATCCAGCGTCTAACCTCAACAACGAGGTTTTTCGAACTATTTATAGAAAATAAAAACCTAATTAAACTAGGACTCTATTTGCTAGAAATCTGTCAAAACGCGGCTGGGTCGACGGACATCGCGACGGATCGTCGTGGTCACGACGGGCCGTCATGGATTCCGTCGTCCCATACTTGTGCAATTTCTTCTGCTGCTCTCTTCATTACCCTAGACGGCAGGTACGACGGATCGTTACGAACACAACGGTCCTTCGAGGGTCTTCGTTCCAAAACACTTGAACTCTTGGAATATGGGTACTGGGGCTACATCTCTGATCTTCATGACGAACCTGCAGGACGGACCGTCATGGCTATGACGGTCCGTCACGATTTCCGTAACCCCACACTTGGTCAGGCTTCCCCATCTTCCTTCAGCAGCTGCACTACGCTGCCACTTACGGACCGTCACAAGCATGACGAACCATCACAAGTTTCGTAGGTGGTCTCTTCTGCATTTCTTCGCTCAAAAACCTCCGCATTCATCTTTGGACAGATTTCCT
>NC_028641.1:24753417-24758349 GCF_001406875.1 Solanum pennellii | reverse complement strand
AGCGATGGCTCGCGCAGGAATTGGCCATCTTTAACAAGCTGCCATCGGTAGTCAAACTCGGCAGTGAGAGGGGTCTGAGTAGCATCAACACCCTCGCCGTATAGAAACCGGCGGATGGCAGGCAGGGAGATATCGACCTTAACGCCCCGTACTCGGACCTACTCCAGTGGGGCCTGTTTGGCGGGGCAACCGCCTATCAATCTGTGATCGGAGAGTCGCTACGTAGGATGCATAGAACTCTCGGACCAGCTCTTCACTATAACGTCCCAACGGACGTGCTGTCCACTCCAGTCGATATCTGGTGAAGAGATTGTCGATCTCAGGCATCGTCGGGTGACTCCCTATAAGGACCCGCCGCTCTAATGTGAGTGTTCGAGTCATAACTCCTTTGTCATTCAGGAACTTTGCATCGGAGTAGACTTGAAATTGCCCGTCGACACACCACCGGTTGGCTGGTCAGTAGACGGGGTGAGAGCATGAGCTGGTGCACCGGGTGTGGATTCCGAACTGTCAGCCTCATCAGACGAGGCCGACACTGCAGCGGTGGCGGGTGCGGGAACCTCAGCAGAGCCGGAGGCCTCCTCCGACCACGAAACTCAAGGAGCCAGACGCTCCTTCTTCATTGGTGGCTGACCCAGAAGGTGTGCCGGTCAGTGTGCGCTCCTCATCAGACTGGGAGGCAGTGACTACACCGGACGCCACCTTTTTGGGTGTGGCTCTGGCAGCACGTGCAGCACGGGAAGGGGTGGAAGTTCCTGGGGGCACGTACTCGGGGTCACGCTCATCATCAGAGCCAATGACCAAGCAGGCAAACGGGGCGACAGACTTCGATCGCCCGCGTGCATAGCTCGATCTTGTTTAGGTGCCATAGTAGATAGTACCTGTAAAGGATCAATATTAGTACTAGAAGAAGCAAACAAGACAAATAAATACAAAAAAAATTAAAATAAAATGACATTTCTATAGTAATAGTGAAGCACGACGGCCTAGGTGACGGCTCGTCGTGACTATGACGGAACGTCATGGGGTCCGTCGTGTCTTACTTGGACTTTATTTATATGGAGAACCCTGAAGGAGAGTCTCGGACAAGTATGACGGTATGTGCAGGACGGACCGTCACAGGTACGACGGTCCGTCGTAGGTGTCCGTCAAAGGACACTTGAAAAAAAATATGGAGACCCTTAGGAAAGGGGTCTCTGACCATCATAACGGTCATGCAGGACGGACCGTCGTGGGTATGACGGTCCGTCGTACTTGTCCGTTTGAGGACACTTAGAAAAATGTAGAGAGACCCTTAGGAATAGGGTCTCTGACAACCAGAACGGTTGTGCAGGACGGACCGTCGTAAAGATGACGGTCCATCACATGTGTCCGTTGGAGGATACTTAGAAAAAATGAGAGACCCTCAGGGATAGGGTCTCTGACAACCAGAACGGTTGTGCAGGACGGACCGTCGTAAAGATGACGGTCCATCACATGTGTCCGTTGGAGGATACTTAGAAAAAATGAGAGACCCTCAGGGATAGGGTCTCTGACAACCAGAACGGTTGTGCAGGACGGACCGTCGTAAAGATGACGGTCCATCACATGTGTCCGTTGGAGGATACTTAGAAAAAATGAGAGACCCTCAGGGATAGGGTCTCTGACAACCAGAACGGTTGTGCAGGACGGACCGTCGTAAAGATGACGGTCCATCACATGTGTCCGTTGGAGGATACTTAGAAAAAATGAGAGACCCTCAGGGATAGGGTCTCTGACAACCAGAACGGTTGTGCAGGACGGACCGTCGTAAAGATGACGGTCCATCACATGTGTCCGTTGGAGGATACTTAGAAAAAATGAGAGACCCTCAGGGATAGGGTCTCTGACAACCAGAACGGTTGTGCAGGACGGACCGTCGTAAAGATGACGGTCCATCACATGTGTCCGTTGGAGGATACTTAGAAAAAATGAGAGACCCTCAGGGATAGGGTCTCTGACAACCAGAACGGTTGTGCAGGACGGACCGTCGTAAAGATGACGGTCCATCACATGTGTCCGTTGGAGGATACTTAGAAAAAATGAGAGACCCTCAGGGATAGGGTCTCTGACAACCAGAACGGTTGTGCAGGACGGACCGTCGTAAAGATGACGGTCCATCACATGTGTCCGTTGGAGGATACTTAGAAAAAATGAGAGACCCTCAGGGATAGGGTCTCTGACAACCAGAACGGTTGTGCAGGACGGACCGTCGTAAAGATGACGGTCCATCACATGTGTCCGTTGGAGGATACTTAGAAAAAATGAGAGACCCTCAGGGATAGGGTCTCTGACAACCAGAACGGTTGTGCAGGACGGACCGTCGTAAAGATGACGGTCCATCACATGTGTCCGTTGGAGGATACTTAGAAAAAATGAGAGACCCTCAGGGATAGGGTCTCTGACAACCAGAACGGTTGTGCAGGACGGACCGTCGTAAAGATGACGGTCCATCACATGTGTCCGTTGGAGGATACTTAGAAAAAATGAGAGACCCTCAGGGATAGGGTCTCTGACAACCAGAACGGTTGTGCAGGACGGACCGTCGTAAAGATGACGGTCCATCACATGTGTCCGTTGGAGGATACTTAGAAAAAATGAGAGACCCTCAGGGATAGGGTCTCTGACAACCAGAACGGTTGTGCAGGACGGACCGTCGTAAAGATGACGGTCCATCACATGTGTCCGTTGGAGGATACTTAGAAAAAATGAGAGACCCTCAGGGATAGGGTCTCTGACAACCAGAACGGTTGTGCAGGACGGACCGTCGTAAAGATGACGGTCCATCACATGTGTCCGTTGGAGGATACTTAGAAAAAATGAGAGACCCTCAGGGATAGGGTCTCTGACAACCAGAACGGTTGTGCAGGACGGACCGTCGTAAAGATGACGGTCCATCACATGTGTCCGTTGGAGGATACTTAGAAAAAATGAGAGACCCTCAGGGATAGGGTCTCTGACAACCAGAACGGTTGTGCAGGACGGACCGTCGTAAAGATGACGGTCCATCACATGTGTCCGTTGGAGGATACTTAGAAAAAATGAGAGACCCTCAGGGATAGGGTCTCTGACAACCAGAACGGTTGTGCAGGACGGACCGTCGTAAAGATGACGGTCCATCACATGTGTCCGTTGGAGGATACTTAGAAAAAATGAGAGACCCTCAGGGATAGGGTCTCTGACAACCAGAACGGTTGTGCAGGACGGACCGTCGTAAAGATGACGGTCCATCACATGTGTCCGTTGGAGGATACTTAGAAAAAATGAGAGACCCTCAGGGATAGGGTCTCTGACAACCAGAACGGTTGTGCAGGACGGACCGTCGTAAAGATGACGGTCCATCACATGTGTCCGTTGGAGGATACTTAGAAAAAATGAGAGACCCTCAGGGATAGGGTCTCTGACAACCAGAACGGTTGTGCAGGACGGACCGTCGTGTGGATGACGGTCCGTCGCATATGTCCGTTTGAGGACACTTGCATAAAATTGGGCAGTGGGGTGTTAGGGCTTTTGGAATGGACCCTACGACGGTCCGTCGTGGGTACGACGGTCCGTCATCGGGGTCTCGTTCTGTAAATCAGTGACAGAACTGGGGGTGCCCCATTCGTCCCCTATGACCCAAATTGAATTGGTAGTGTTTGAACCTACATTTGTCTAACCCAAATACCTAGTAAACTAGCAATGCTAAAGCACCTATTTCTAGGGTTGTAAACACGGCAATTTCGACGATTTTTAACCTAGGTTAGACAGAATTTTATATAAAAGAAATGAACATACCAGGAAGAACTAGGCTAATACTAATTGATAAATGAAAATACGAGAATGCAAGATAAATGAGAAGAAATTAGAGACACATACCTGAGAATTTGAGAAAAAACAAGATGGAAGGGTACTTGGTGATCAAGAAGACACCCACAGCACGAAATCCGACTAGTAGATGATAACTTGTAGGACTTTGGAGAATTTGGGGAAAATGATCGTTGAAGAGGGAGATGATTTTGGAAGTTGAAAAGGGAGGGAATTAGGAGGAAGAGGGAAGGTATGGGGTGAAATGAAGGGTTGGGGGTTTTATATGTTGACTTTTTTTAAAAACCCCCAGCCGGGTCGAGTCGGGTACATCTCATTAATGACGCGACGAGTCCCTGACGATGGTCCGTCTCATTTGTGACGGTCCGTCGGTGGTTCCGTCGCGTGTGCCCTAGTTTGAAAATAACACAAAAACGTACCTGGCACGACGGATTCATGCGACGGTCCGTCACAGTTGACACAGTCCGTCTCTGTATCCGTCAGTGACTGCTGCAGAGTAATTTTCTGCAGAATTTCCTGGTGATGTGCCTGCAAATTTAAAACCCATTAGTAGAAAATGCTACTAGTACTAGAAATAAAAACCAAAGTATTGGGTTGCCTCCCAACAAGCGCCTGATTTAACGTCGCGGCACGACTGAGGACACTTGATTACTCAGACTTCATCAAGATGGTATGCCTCGATCACTTCATTCGCCAATTCAGCATGCCCGAGATAGATTTTTATGCGTTGTCCATTCACCTTGAACCGCACACCCTCCTTAGTTTCCAACTCAACTGCTCCATGAGGGAATAGTTGGGTAACCAAGTAAGGACCAGTCCATTTGGACTTGAGCTTGCCCGGAAACAAGGGCAACCTAGAATTGAATAAAAGCACCAAATCCCCCACCATAAACTCTCGTTTTTCAATTTTTTTGTCATAGTACTTCTTCATCTTTTCTTTGTATAGGGCTGAGCTTTCATAAGATTTTAGGCGAAATTCATCGAGTTCATTCAACCCAGTTAACCATTATTCTGCAGCTTCGCTCCAATCCATTTTCAACTTCTTCATAGCCCACATGGCTTTATGCTCTAACTCAACCGGAAGATGACAAGCTTTCCCATATACAA
>NC_028641.1:24752018-24753224 GCF_001406875.1 Solanum pennellii | reverse complement strand
AAATGGACTGTTCCAATCCGGAGAAATAATGATAGGTGCAGACACCAATTTTTCTTTTAGCTCACTGAATGATTTAAGACAACATTCATCAAAACAAAATTTACAATCTTTCTCCAGCAGTTTGCACAATGGATGTGCAATCTTTGNGCGGTGGCTTCGACCCATTTAGATACATAATTAACCGCTACTAGAATGTACTTCATTCCATGAGAACTCACAAAAGACCCCATAAAGTAAATACCCCAAACATCAAATAACTCAATCACAAGAATAGGGTTTAGAGGGAGCTCTTGCTTTCTTGAAATGCCACCATCTNAAAAATACCTTCTTTCACCATGAAATGACATTTTTCCCAATTCAGTACTAAATTGCAGTCTTCACATCTCTTAAGGACCTCAGATAAATTGTTCAAATACTGCTCGAATGAATCACCAACCACAGAAAAATCATCCATAAAAACTTATATAGTATCTTCCACCATGTCGGAAAATATCGACATCATACATCTCTGAAATGTGGCGGGTGCATTACACAACCCAAACGGCATTCTTTTGAACGCAAAGGTCCCATATGGACAAGTAAAAGTGGTTTTCTCTTGATCTTCTGGTGCAATAGAAATTTGATTATACCCCGAATATCCATCAAGAAAATAGTACCACCCTTTTCTGGCAAGTCTATCCAACATCTGATCCATGAAGGGCATAGGAAAGTGGTCTTTTTCAGTCCATGAATTTAATTTGCGGTAATCCATACACACCCTTCATCCAGTAACCGGTCTCATTGGAACAAGTTCATTTTTTTCGTTGGGGACCACAGTCATTCCCCCTCTCTTAGGTACACACTGAACAGGGCATACCCAACTACTATCGGCGATCGGATAGATTACTCCGTCATCCAACCTCTTAATGATTTCCTTCTTCACGACCTCTTGAATAGGAGGATTTAAGCGTCTCTGGTGCTCAATACTTGGCTTATGATCAAGCATGAGTTGGATTTTATGAGAGCAAATACCAGGAGGGATCCCAATAATGTCCGCAATAGTCCACCCAATAGCTCTTTTAAACCTTTTTAGCACTTTCACCAAACTCTCAACTTGTTGTTGATTCAAGTCTGATGCAATGATTACCGGCAAAGTGTCACCTTTTCCTAAGAATTCATACCTGAGATGAGGTGGGAGAGCTTTTAGTTCTAACTTTGGAGCCTCCT
>NC_028641.1:24748508-24749779 GCF_001406875.1 Solanum pennellii | reverse complement strand
TCCACTTTTACTAGCACATCATGGAGTATCCCTATAGGCCTTTTCACTGTTCGATCAGCCATCAGAAAGCCGCATCGCAGTGGGCTTTGGGTCACCCAAACCCAACTTGTTGTAAATCGAGAGGGGCATGAGATTTATGCTTGCCCCCAAATCACATCATGCTTTCACAAAATGTAATAGCCCGATTGTACAAGGAATAGTGAACGCATCCGGATCTTCTTTCTTTTGTACCAGAGATCTTGTAGCAATAGCACTACAGTTCTGCATTCTATCATCATCCTCAAAAGTGACCGATCTTTTCTTTGTAACCAGATCTTTCATAACCTTGGCGTAACCGGGCATTTGTTCTAAAGCTTCTACCAAAGGGACATTGATAGAAAGTTGTTTCAACATTTTTATAAAACGCCGATATTTACCATCCTCGGTCTTTTTCAATAATCTTTGAGGGAATAGGGGTGGTGGCCTATGCATGGGAGTTACCTTTTTATGCACTTCAGCATCTTTTGCAGTGTTATCCTCTACTTCACCATTAATATCTACCACACTATCAGTATCTTTTGTCACCTTTTTCTCATTAGTTGGCATAGGTGGGTCAATGGTTTGCTTGCCACCGCGAGTTGTGATTGCCATACAATGTCCATCATTTTTCGGATTTTGGAAAGTGTTGCTAGGAAGAGTACCCGGTTGCCGTGTGTTCACAGTCGCAGATAATTGGGCCAATTGTAACTCAAGTTGCTTAATCGATATTGCATGTGTATCGACTTTTTCCCCAATACCCGCTAAATCATTCCTCAACTTTTTATTGTGCTCATCACTAGCATCGAACCTCCTTATCATTTTATGCAACATATCCTCAACTCGCGCCATATTACCTCCACCATCCCTAGGAGTAACTTCACGATTTTGATGAGGAACATAGGGCCCATTCCTGTCATTTCTATTACCATAATTACCTCTGTTGAAGTTGTTGTCGCGGTTATAGTTTCCATCTCGGACATAATGACCCTCACAGTTGTAGTTACCATAGTTCCGACCTTGGTTCCCTTGACCTTGGCGCCAATTCTCCTTATTAGAGCCTTGGGAACTTGGTCGGAAACCCCCCGTCTGCTCATTTACCACATAGGAATCCTCCTCATAATAACACTCATCATTTTGTGGCGGTGGTTTCAACAAGTAGTTGACTGCACTTATCTTTTCTTCACCCCCAGTGACATGTTTTAGTACCAACCCAAGCTCAGTTCTCATCTGAGCCATTTCTTCACGAATCTCAT
>NC_028641.1:24738253-24747841 GCF_001406875.1 Solanum pennellii | reverse complement strand
CTAAATCTATGTTGATAATTCTTTTCCTATTATCTACCTCCTTGGTTCGGCAAGTAGCGTTAAGCGAGTTCTAGCGTTGGCCATCCGTTAAAAATACTTCTATGCGAAAGAATTATCAATACATGCAAGACACTATTCTAGAATTGTTATTTTAGTTAGGTTTTACCTCATTATTACCTATGGTTCCCACAACCCTAGTTATGGAGTTTAGTTACCCATAGTCATAATCACAATATTCAAATATATGATATAAGAATTCATGTACTTACTTCAATGAGAAAGAGTGAAATCTGAAAGTTCACTTGATTAATCAACAAAAATCACCAACACTCAATGATAAAAGTCTCAAGATAACCTAATAAATACAGAGTCTAACTAATAATCCAGCGTCTAACTAATAATCCAGCGTCTAACCTCAAAAACAAGGTTTTTCGAACTATTTGTAGAAAATAAAAACCTAATTAAACAAGGACTCTATTTGCTGGAAATCTGTCAAAACGCGGCTGGGTCGACGAACATCGCGACGGATCGTCGTGGTCCCGACGGGCCGTCTTGGATTCCGTCGTCCCATACTTGTGCAATTTCTTCTGCTGCTCTCTTCATTACACTCGACGGCAGGTACGACGGATCATTACGAGCACAACGGTCCATCGAGGGTCTTCGTTCCAAAACACTTGAACTCTTGGAATGTGGGTACTGGGGCTACTTCTCTGATCTTCATGACGAACCTGCAGGACGGACTGTCATGGCTACGACGGTCCGTCACAATTTCCGTAACCCCACACTTGGTCAGACTTCCCCATCTTCCTTCAGCAGCTGCACTAAGCTGCCACCTACGGACCGTCACAAGCATGACGGACCGTCACAAGCTCCGTAGGTGGTCTCTTCTGCATTTCTTCACTCAAAAACCTCCGCATTCATCTTTGGACAGATTTCCTGCAAATAAGGAGAAACTTATATAAAAATTAGCAAAAAAAGGCTTTTGGACACACTAAACTTAAGGAAAAAGTATTAATAATACCGTGAAACCACGGTATATCAATTGTGACAAGAGTCTCGTAAAGAGAAACATCGAAGTAGGACTTTTAGCTAATAAGAAATCAAAGCGAAATACTGTATTTTGTCTAATACCCGAATAATTGAGCATATTTCTAGACAAATAAACTAAAGGCAACAAATGAACATGTTAGAACTCACTGCTTCGTGCTAAAAAAAAAACACGCTCAACTAAACAAGACTTTAAAACTTAACAACTAGTAGCTGTAGGCCACAAAACCAAATGACAAAGAGGCATTAACTAGAGAATTTTTAGTGAATTGTAGGAATACATGCAATCTAATTGAAATGCAATGCAAAATTTAACGAAGGCCATGGTAAACTCATGAATTAATTGAGTAAACTTGAGCATTTTGGATATGAGCTCAGCACTAAAAAAAACAAAATTACAAATAAGCTACTACTTTTCTTAAAACTTTAGAGAAATAAAGGAGCAGATTTTTAGGCATGTTTACCAGACTAAATAATACTAAAAAAGACATTTTATAAAAATGAGACACAGAATTAAACAACGACACTAAGAAAAATTTGCATCGATAGGCTAAACTCGGGCATTTCGGACATAGGGAAAACAGTGAAAAAATAGCCAGTTGAACCACTATTTCGCAGAAATTTAGACGTGGATAAGAGAGGGGTCTAGCATTTTTTTTCGATAGATGAACTCCAAATTAAAAAAAACATATTATACTCTGCACATTCAAGAAAGAGGGAAAGAGACTACTTGACACTAAAGTGAACTTTTACAACTTCTATGCTAAACCTTTTTAAGAAAACGGTACTAAGATAGCAGAAGAAATTGCAGACTAACATCCAGATCCTCATGTAGATATTAAAAAAAAAAGAGGCAAAGAAGATGACAAGTATGACTACATGTGCTAAATTGAGGAAACAAGACAAGCAATTATGTTAGCCAAGCTTTACGGGATCTTAAAATATTAATATGACTAACTTGAGAGAACAATCATGATCATGTATTTCATTTGTAAACTACATCAGTCACACAAAAATAATCAGCCAACGATCGATACAATCAATTTCGGCACCATTAGACGAAATAGAGGAAAAGGCGGAGAGGAGAAACTAGGAGCAGAAGCGTTACCTCTTTATAGGCAGCGAATGAGACGAGAAACAAGCTAAGAGTTAGCACCTCCACCACAGAAAAACTTAGAACGCAGGCAGCCAACGAGAAAAACACGAGAGGAATATTGAACATAAATGTTGAAATGTGTTTTCTCCTTCGTTACCAAATACCGAATGCGTATTAAAAAATTCTTCCTCACACCCTCTTTTCCTCAACAAGATTTTTCAGACCCAACTTCTAGTTGAAATCTTGGACCTCTCTCGCACTCATAAAGAATTTTCTCTTTTGTTAGGTAAGACCTCTCAATATTATTTTTTCTTTCGAAAATTTTCAAATTTCCAAAAAAAACCTCCTCTCATCGACATAGAAAACGAATATATATAGAAAGATTTAGGGTTCAAGATAAACGAGAAAAAGGGATCCAAGATCAGATTTAGGCCCACATTGTTTTTTTTTTCTCAAAATCTGAATTTTAACCCTTAAAGAATATCCAGACGATTCTCCCCAAATTGAACGAATATAAATCCGCGGACGGCTCAGATCAAACCAGTACCTTCTTGCCCTTTCGTGGATTGATCCTGTGCTACAAGGATGAAGGCGCGCTTCTGCTTTGCTGCAAATTGCTGCGACGTACGACCAGCAAGGGCAAAGGACAAAAGCAAGTTGTTCTCGCGCGTGAAGAAACAAGTAGAAGAAAATGGGTTTATCCATGTACGCGCTATCACTGCTTATCACTCCATCGGAATTATTGTGCGTGGAGTACTGGGTTTCTCTTGATGAAGGAAAAGGGGGGGGGGTCAGCTGGATATTTTGATATTGAAATTAAGGGGGTACTGATTTTTCTTGGAGTGGGCTGGGACGGATAAAAGGGAAATGGGCCTGGGAGATTTGAATTAAATGGGGAGGGCTAATTTGGCGTAAAGAAAAGGATTAGGAGGAGATTAATGGGCTTCTAAAAAATTTGAAATGGGGAAAAAGCCGGATGATTGGAAATTGACCAATAAATAGCCTAAAATTGGTCTTCTAATTAAGAAAGTTACCAACTTATCCAAATAAAAATGTAATTGGCCAAATTTATTCAAGCTTAAAAAAAGACGAACTAATATAATTAATTAACAAGCTTCTTAAGTAAGAGTGTGAAACACACTAAATGGCCAAGTGCATTGGCATATGATGAAATGAATATTCACATAAAAAGAATGAGTAATTATGAAAAGCAAATGTGCTAATGCTAATGAATGTGGTGACAATATGATAAGAGGCTAATGTGAAAGATGAGAGCAATCTCAAATGAGCCTAAGTAAATCTTACCAAAACGTACTCACCCATGAGAGTTTAAAGCAAATGAAGAGACCAATCTCTATGTACACTCTAACGAAAGTATTGAGACTGATGTAAACTCAATACTAATTATGAGATGAGAAAACATCTATTGATCTATGATGTCCTCATACTAGAAGCCAACTTCCATGACGTATGAGTTGGATGAAATGGAACTTTACACTGAGCACCGATAGGCTAGCTATGAGCTGTGATGCCTTCTTTAGGGAAGGACGGAGGTTCACTTAACTCTCATGAGATGAGACTGTCCGGCATGCCGCTATGGGTCTCCTTATATCTCCTAGTCTTCAAACCTATACTGCTAATATAGGGATTTGGCGGGGTTCAATTCCTATGTACGCTAGCATGTTTTGGGTCACTTTGGTCGGTGATTCCACCTCTTTTAGGTGTGGGATAGACAGTAGATTTCATAATACTCACATGATCTATGTCAGTTATGGTTGGTGTTCCTCAAAGTATGAAATATAATTAAATGAACGATATTGAAGGTGTTTGTGCAAGACAATTAGGAGGTGAAATCAGATTCAAGTAATGACATTAGGTCATTCTTGGTCATTGCACTTCATGATCCCGATGAGAGTCTTAAACTTCATCCTAGGTATAGTTGGTGTTTACATAATCCTACGAATGAATGAAATGAATAATGTGAAGTACGAATGAACGAATGAAGCAGACTCTGTGTTTGGTAAAGAAGGCCCTCGGGTTGAGGTCCTATATTTTGGTCCCTCACTTGAGATGTCTTATGCTACATCAGCGATTTCAAAGTGTCGTGTATATGAAATGTATAATATATAAAACATGAAAGTAATGAAATTAACGGCATGATCAATAGAGAATTACTTCTGAAAGGTAATGAGTATATAGTTTAAACAATGACTCACTATAAGGTAGGGAAATCATTCATTAGTCCTTGGATTACTTACATCGATTCATTGTGGGTATGGGTCTACAACGAATCATTGCACTTGTATGTAAAACATAGGACCAAATGAATTATTGAACACACAACAAGAAGAAGAAAAAGACTACAAACTAATCTAAGTGTACAAAGAGGAGTTATCGGTCTAAGAGGATCAAAAATCTCAAATCTTTGCCCGAGTTGTTCTAAAATTATGTTGATGATACTAATGTCTTGTAATAATATAAAAAATGTGTTTTGTGCTTTGAATGCATTAAAATACATCATATTCATACCACAATTCACAACTAACAATTTTGGAAAGTCTAGTGACTTGGCTTTCCAGAAATAGCATGTTGTTTAGGAAGAGCTTTCTTTGATCATGCATTGCCTTATGTGTATGTGTTCATACACCCATACTTAGTACAAGTAGTGTACTAACCCCTACTATTTACTATTTTATAGATGCAGGTTAAGGGACAGATTGACGACTCTTGCAACGATTTGGACATCAGCGTTTCTCCAGACAATTTGGTAGGTCCTCTTGATTTCGAGGACGCTACAATTTTAGTCTAGCCTTAGTTTTAGAAAAAGATAGTGGATTTTGTCCCTAGAGTTTCTTTCGTACTTTCATTTCGAGGCTTTTTTAATAAGGTCCTGTTTGGCAAACATATATATGATATATTCTTATTCTTTTTCAAATTGATTCTTCTAATAGATGGTTGTTATGTTTATTTTGAGCTTAGTATATGATGAATTCATGAAATAACTATACGAAGTCTATGTATACTTCATACACTTAAAAGTTTCAAATTTTCCGCTAAAATAACCATATGAATGTGATGAATGCATGATGAGGTTTGTCTGCGACCTTTGAGAGGTCAACGACGCCGTTTGTGATCCAGATTCCAGAATCCGGGTCGTGACAAGCTTGGTATCAGAGCATGAGGTTAAATTACCTAGGATCTAAAGCTCAACACAACCACGTTACGTAGTTTCTTACTTATGGTTGTGAAGCGCTTCACAATCATGACTTAGAGACTACGGGATGATAAGAAATTCTCCCTTCTTCTACTCTTTATCGTGCTATCTTGAGCTTTGACAATTTGTGTCAATATAAGTATCTAACTTCCTTATTGTGTGAATGCGTAAAAGAATACACACAAGAATTAGGAAGGCCAAGTGGTCTAAGGCGCCAGAATCAAGATCTAGCTTTCCAAAGAAGGGGACATAATGGAATTGCCCAACGTGGACGAAAGATGTGTGGTGAGTGTGGTTGTTCGCATGGAGGTGAATGCATGGTAATGTCTAAAAGCCTACTATGAGTATTAATGAGGAGGAGAAGGATAAGTTGGTTGCATATCAACTCAAGAATATGGCTTAGACATAGATTTGCTTCATAAGTGTGATGCTATAATAAACTATAGAAATAGGGTAGTAAGGCTTCAGTTTCCAAATAAGTTGGGTTAAAATGAGAAGGGTGTGGTTCGAATCCAACTGGTCAAGGAAGATGCTCAGCCTCGGTCAAATGTTGTAGCTGAACCCCCCAAAGAGAAAATGGTTCTAGTCGTTGAGAGGAATTAAGGAATAAGAGAAGTACGCGGATGTGGATAATGGTAACTTGCTTGTCTTTTTTTGTGCTTATATATTATTAGATCTAGGATCTACTTTTTCAATGTTTACTCCTTTGTTGGCTAATGAATTTGACTTACTTCCTGAGATCTTACATGAACCGTTTCTATTTAGTACTCACATAGGAGACAGTGTTAAAGCAGAAGGGGTATGTATAGAAGTTGATGGCATAGTGGCAAGTCTCGTTGTAGTTAAGTTGGGCGTCATTAAGTTCAAATCTTAAGAACAGCAAGATGTTATCTACGAGGTTAGATATACTCTTCTAAGTATGGTTTATGTTTAAGAAACTATAAGATTAAATGTATTAGTGGATTTGGTGTGGTAATTCCCTAATCATATGTCTTATAATAGAACTATGTGATTTAAAAAGAAGTTACGTTGCATTTTGTTTTGCTGTTTTTGTGTAGCATAGGCATGTTTTCTGTGTTGCATGATTTGTGATGTTCATTAAGTTAAGTGTAATTGAGAAGGAAATTCCTCAGTCTCAATTATGAAGCTTAAGATAATCTTGAATGATATGCATCATCCAAATATGTGTGAATAATATATTCACAAAGGAGAAAAGTGTAAGTGTGATAAAGAAATTTTCGAATATCACCCTCTTTGTTTTAATGATGTGTATGTGTCATTCGGGAATCATGTTCCTAAGAGGGGGGATAATGTAACATTTCAGAAAATCATATGTCTAGTGAAGATCCAGTAAGTCCGTTAGAATACGTATTGGGGATACATAGGCATTCCAATGCCAAATATTGAGAAATATTGGACATAGTATAGAAAAACGGCTAAGGGGTGTTAGCCAATTTCTACATATACCCAAATAAGCAAAATTTAGTCCAAGCTTGTTTAGAAATATACCTGCAAAGAAGACCTTAAGCTAAAATAAATTGTGATAATTATCTCCAACATACATATTAGGTACTAGGAATCCAAGTGTCAAGCCTAGTATCATAGTACATAACCATTTAAAATGATCATGTAGAGTAAGCAGTGATCAAGGACATAGTGAGGATCCTTGGGACAATGAGTGAAAATTCACAAAGGAACCGTAAATTATAGTTAATTTGGAAAGTACAACCAACCCATGTGCAAGCAAATGTGCAAAACATGTGAACAAGCACCAAAGGAGGGGACCACCCTAACCGAATTCGATTAGGGTAGTTAAGGGGACAAAAACGTGCACAAGGGACCACTCCATGTGGGGCATAACTTCCTAACTAATTATAGACTCTAACATACTTCCCTAAACAGCTACCTAACCTAGTATAAAATGAAATAAACTAATTAGTGCACCCGACAACCTAGGATCAAAACCGGGTTGACACTAACCTAGTACTAGTTAAAGAGACAACCTAGTACCTAACCTAGGATGGTCCAAAAGGTTAGTTATGGTCCTAAAATATTAGGGGTAATTTAGTATTTCCCATAGGTAACTTAATTAATTAATTTAGAAAATTAATTATTTAATTTAAAAGGACTAAAACCGAAACTAAAAAGGAAATTTTCAAATTCCGGTTAAGACAAGAAACGGACAACATAGTACCTAACCTAGGATTGTCTAAAGAGTTAGTTAAGGTCCTAAAAACCTAGGTATACTTTATTAAATACCCTAGGCTACTTAATTAATTAATTAATTAGAAACTTAATTAATTAATTTAAAGGGGAAAAACCGAAATTCACGAAGAAATTTCCAGATTTCGGTTAAAACAAGAAAAAGACAACCTAGTACCTAACCTAGGATGGTTCAACGGATTGGTTATGGTCCTAACGACTTAAGGGTAATTTAGTAATTACCTTAGGTCACCTAATTAATTACATTATTAATTTAATTAATTACTTAAAATGATCAAAACGAAATTCTTACATTAACATAGTACAACTCAAGAAACATCCTAGTACTTAACCTAGGATGATCCAAAAGGGTTAATTTTGGTTCTAATGACTTGAGGGTACTTTAGTAATTATTATAGGTACCTAAATTAATTAAATTAAGGATTTACTTGATTAATATAAAGTCAAAAATGTTGACTAAATCCATTGTCAACACCAATTTCCAGATTTGACTAAGTGTTATGTTCTCCTATGTTTGGTCAACTTAGGAGGGGCGTTTTGGTAATTGGTTAATTAATTTATTTAATTAACTTATTACGCCCTAAGTTGAATAAGTCAAGGTCAGTTCCTAAACTAAAACAACGTTCAAAACTCAAACAAATACACTACTAAAACCAGAAAACAAGCGTGAGAAAAACAGTGAACAAAACGAAAGAAAAAAAACAAAAAATTTCTTAGATGATTCTTCAAGGTTTCTTCAAGGTTCGTTCAAGGTGGTCTTCGTAGATTAAGTTCTACTTAAGGTATGGGTTTCTCTCCTGGACTTCTTTCTCAAAGAAAACTTTATTTCGAACGATTCAAAGATATTGAAAACTAGGGTTGTTTCCCGTCGTTTGTGTCGAACTCCTTTCCCTAGTATCCTTGTTACAATTTCAATGTTCAATAGGTTAGAAATCATGTTGTTGGTATGTGGTACTGGCTGTTCTTAACATTATTGTTCTTGAATTATGAGTATCGAATGAACTTATGAACTTGTAATTGCGTAAATTTAATCTTATCATGATAATTAAGGATCGATAATATGCTAAGTTAAGTCAATGATGTGTTAAGTGAATATGTGTCTTTGGCTGAATGTCGACTTGCTGTTGTTGTGATGTTATGAAGGATTTTAAAGCCATCAAATGTTAATATAATGTTGTCCAATATGTTCTTAAAACGTTGCACTAAAATCCATAAACTAAGAATTGTCTCAAAGACATCTATGAAATCATATCTTGAATAAATTGGCTATTTGGTCAAAATGAATATATGCTAATCGCTAGGAACTTATGTATATGATTAAAAGATTGGCTAAGGGTTCATACATATGTCAATTTAAATATGAACATACGTAAAAATTAGCAAAAAAAAAATAATAATAAAATAATATTAGTGTTTATCGGCTGAATATCAGCCATATGTAAAAAGTATTGTGTCAGTCTTTTATTTTTGTCGTGTTGCGTCGGCTGTAAAAAGCCAATTATGTAAAAAGTCGTAAAGTAAATAGTAAGTGTGTCCGCCAATAATAAAAATAGGCCATTAAGTTTTTGTTTTTGCGTCGGTCAAATGTAAAAAGGCCAAGTGTAAAGTAGATGTCGGCCATTTTGGCCAAAAGTGTGAAAATTTTGTATATAAATAGAGGGCTTCCCCTCATAAATAAGATTATCAATCTTTCATCAATCTCTCTTCACTACTCTTCTTATATAATTCCGCTTTCACCCAAAAATTGGTATCAGAGCTAGCTAATTAAATAATAACTATGGAAAATTCTGGAGCTACAAATCTACAAAATAAGGTATACACTCTTAAATTTATGAGTAGCTAAACAAATTTATTCCTGAAAATCTCTTGTTAATTATAATTATTTATCATGTTCTAATAATGTTATAATAAGCATCTTTAGAAGGTTTGCTACAGAAATATTCTATGAACAAGTATGCCCAGACTATGCCATCCTAAAGTTGAAACCGGTAGGCAAAGAAGGCCGTTT
>NC_028641.1:24651829-24730651 GCF_001406875.1 Solanum pennellii | reverse complement strand
AAAAAACAAAAACTTAATGGCCTATTTTTATTATTGGCCGACACACTTACTATTTACTTTACGACTTTTTACATAATTGGCTATTTACAGCCGACGCAACACGACAAAAATAAAAGACTGACACAATACTTTTTACATATGGCTGATATTCAGCCGATAAACACTAATATTATTTTATTATTATTTTTTTTTTTTTAGCACTTCTTAAGTAATATCAATGAATCCATAACCAAGGGCATGACATTCATTGGGACAACTCCCAACATGCTCCACAAGAATGAACTATGAACACATGAAACTCATTGAATGAAGTGTTCATCATCCATAAACGGTGATATGAAGCTACTACACTAAAGTAAGTAAGTAACGTGAGTTATAACATAATTAAAGGGGTCTAAATTAATTAAGTAACCACAATGTGGTGTTAAATGAAGTGAGACAAGTCTTACTTACACCAAAGCTAATTTGTTAAAAGAATACTCACGAATGAAGGTGTTAGAATATGTGAAACTAGTCTCATTAAAACCTAAGGATGATATGTAAGGAAAATTCACATTCATCAATGTAAATTAAGGATGATATGAAAGAACAATTCACATTACATCAATGTACAGTAAGGATGACCAGTCATCAATAGAGTAGGTAGATCTCAATCTAGAAGCAAGCCTCCATAATGCTTGAGTCAACACTAAAAGATGATGAAATGAACATTCACGTAAAAAAGGGATGAGTAACTAAGATGTATGTAATGAAATGATGAAACCCTAGAAGGGTTAAGTAAGAGTGTGAAACAAACTAAATGGCCAAGCGCATTGGCATATGATGAAATGAACATTCCCGTAAAAGGGATGAGTAATTATGAGAAGCAAATGTGCTAATGCTAATGAATGTGGTAACAATATGATAACAGGCTAATGTGAAAGATGAGAGAAATCTCAAATGAGCCTAAGTAAATGTTACCAAAACGTACTCACCTATGAGAGTGTAAATCTAATGAAGAGACCAATCTCTATGTACACTCTAATGAAAGTATTGCGATTGATGTATACTCAATACTAATTATGAGATGAGAAATCATCTATTGATCTATGATGTCCTCATACTAGAAGCCAGCTTCCATGAAGTATGAGTTGGATGAAATGGAACTTTATACTGAGCACTGATAGGCTAGCTATGAGCGGTGATGCCTTCCTTCGGGAAGGACGGAGGTTCACGTAACTCTCATGAGATGAGACTGTACGGCATGCCGCTATGGGTCTCCTTATATATCCTAGTCTTCAAACCTATACTGCTAATATAGGGATCTAGCGGGGTTCAATTCCTATGTACGCTAGCATGTATTGGGTCACTTTGGCCGGTGATTCCACCTTTTTTCGTTGTGGGGTAGACACTAGATTTCATGATGCTCACATGAACTATGTCGGTTAAGGTTGGAGTTCCTCAAAGTATGAAATATAATGAAATGAACGATACCAAAGGTGTTTATGCAAGACAATCAGGAGGTGAAATCAGATCGAAGTAATGACATTAGGTCATTCTTGGTCATTGCACTTCATGATCCCGATGAGAGTCTTAAACTTCATCCTAGGTATAGCTGGTGTTTACATAAGCATACGAATGAATGAAATTAATAATGTGAAGTACGAATGAATGATGCAGACTCTGTGTTTGCTAAAGAAGACCCTTGGGTTGAGGTCCCATATGTTGGGCCCTCACTTGAGATGTCCTATGCTACCTCAATGATTCCAAAGTGTCGTGTATATGAAATGTATAATATACATAAAACATGAAAGTAATGAAATTAATGGCATGATCAATAGAGAATTGCTTATGAAAGGTAATGAATATATTGTTTAAAGAATGACTCACTATAAGGTAGGGAAATCATTCCTTAGTCCTTGGATTACTTACATCGATTCATTGTGGGTATGGGACTACAATGAATCATTGCACTTGTATGTAAAACATAGGACCAAATGAATTATTGAACTACACAACAAGAAGAAGAAAAAGACTAAAAAATAATCTAAGTGTACAAAGAGGAGCTCTCGGCCTAAGAGGATCATAAATCTCAAATCTTCGCCCAGGTTGTTCTAAAATTATGTTGATGATACTAATGTCTAATAATCGTATAGAAAATGAGTTGTGTGCTTTGAATGCATTAAAATACATCATATTCATACCACAATTCACAACTAACGATTTTGGAAAGTCTAGTGACTAGGCTTTCCATAAATAGCATGTTGTTTAGGAAGAGCTTTCTTTGATCATGCATAGCCTTATGTGTATGTGTGCATAAACCCATACTTAGTACATGTGATGTACTAACCCCTACTATTTACTATTTTATATATGTAGGTTAAGGGACAGATTGACGACTCTTGCAATGATTTGGACATCAGCGTTTCTCCAGACCATTTGGTAGGTCCTCTTGATTTCGAGGATGCTACAGTTTTAGTCTAGCCTTAGTTTTAGAAAAAGATAGTGGATGTTGTCCATAGAGTTTCTTCTGTACTTTCATTTCGAAGCTTTTGTAACAAGGCCGTGTTTGGCAGACATATTTCTGATATATTCTTATTCTATTTCAAATTGATTCTTATGATAGAGGGTTGTTATATTTATGTTGAGCTTAGTATATGATGATTTCATGAAATAACTAGATGAAGTCTATGTATACTTCATACGTTTAAAAGTTTTAAATTTTCCGCTAAAAATAACCATATGAATGTGATGAATGCATGATGAGGCTTGTGTGCGACCTCTCAGAGGTCAACGACGCCGATTGCGATCCGAATTCCAAAATTCAGGTCGTGACAACATCTTTTGCTGGTTCTTTCTTCTCTTCCTCAAGGTGTTTGTAACTACACATAGACAACTTGCTTAAGGCATCAGCAACCACATTGGCATTACATAGGTGGTAAAGAATCCTCATGTCATAATCCTTGAGCAATTCTAACCTCGTTTTGTCTGAGATTAAGATAGTGAAAACATATTGTAGGCTCTTGTGATCAGTGAATACATCAACATGAACACCATACAAATAGTAACGTCATATCTTCAAGGCGAACACCACATCAACCAACTCTAAGTTATGGATTGGATAATTCTTATCATGAAACTTCAATTATGTAGAGTCATAAGCTATAACTTTGTCATTTTGAATTATATTACAACCCAAGCCAACTCTACTACATACAATACACCACAAAACCTTGATTTACCCTCTGGTAAGGTCAAAATTGTGGCAGTAGCAAACCTCTTTTTCAATTCCTGAAAGCTTTTATCACAAGCTTCAGACCATTAAAACTTAACTGTCTTTTGAGTCAACTTGGTCAAAGGAGATGAAGTAGAATAAAACCCATCAACAAACTTAAGCCAAAACTTTGGGTATCAACTCTAATTCTATCAACGGAAACTATATGGCCCAAGAATGCCACAGACTTAAGCCAAAACTCACATTTTGATAACTTAGCATATAAATCCTTATCTTTCAAAGTTTGAAGAACTATTTTAAGATGACTAGCATGATCTTCTTCATTCCTTGAGTAGATTAGTATGTCATTAATGAAGACGATAACATACATGTATAAATAAGTTTGGAAGACACTATTCATAAGATCCATGAATGTTGCGGTGCATCAATTAAACCAAAGGACATGACCAAAAACTCATAATGCACAATCTGGTTCAGAATGTTGTCTTTGGAATATCACATTCCGTAACTTTCAAGTGATGGTAGCCTGATCTGAGATCAATTTTCGAGAAGTAGGAAGCACCCTGAAGCTGGTAGAAAAGATCATCAATTCTAGGAAGAGGATACTTATTCTTGATGGTAATCTTTTTCAATTGATGGTAGTGTATACACACCCTAAGGGAACCATCTTTCTTTCTGATAAACAAGACTAAAGCACTCCAAAGTGAGATACTAGGTCGAATAAACCCTTATTTAAAAAATCTTTGAATTGTTCGTTCAATTATTTCAACTCTGCTGGTGCCATTCTATATGGCGAAATAAAGATAGGATAAATATCTTGAATGATGTCTATGTGAAGTCTATTTCTCTCTCAACAGGGATTCCGGGTGGATCATTAGGAAAAACTTCTGGAAACTCTTTTACTATAGGAATTGACTCAATGGGAGGTACCTCAGCACTTGCGTCATTAACTTAGACTAAGTGATAGATACAACCCTTTGAAACTAACTTTATTGCCTTAAGGTACGAAACTAAACGACCCTTAGGGCATTGCTGAACTACTACTCCACTCTATGACTGGCTCTTTAGGAATCTAAAACTTGACTACTCGAGTGCTGAAATATATTGATGCATAATAGGCATAAATCCAATCCATACCTAGAATGACATCAAACTCTACCATGTCTAAATAAACTAAAGTCATCCATGGTACTCTTGTGATTGAAGAAAAATTGGTACAATCATGATAAACTCTCTTTGCTAGAATAGAATTCTCAGTAGGTTTAAAAACACTGAAGGTATCAAGATGTTGCTCTAGAAAAACATCAAAACTGAAGACTTGGATCATACCGGTGACAACATCCAATGAATCTTCTTTCTCTCGGCGACTAGTGATAGCATATGTCACTTATCCATATGTAACTTTATTTGATGAAGAAACTGAAGAAGATTGACTTTAATGCCCTTTTTATCATTTCTCTGCTTGTTCTTAGGACATTCTCTTAATGACCATTTTTGCCACACTTGAAACAATCAGTGAAGACATCACGCCACCCCTAAGTGGCTCCTACCACACGTAGAACATGCAGGAGTAAAAGTACCCCCTTGTTCCTTCGTGCAGGTGCACTTAGAAAATGATGGAGAAGGTTCTTTCTGATTAAGTTATAAAGGAGATCGGTTCACATTACTCTTTAGTTTTTTGGATTCATTTTGTTATGTCTTAGACTTCTTATTTTTAAACTCTTCTTTGTCCTTCAACTAGTCCTCCTCAACTTGTTGCACATGGACCATCAGCCTTGTTGTACCCATGTCCCTATTAGCATGACTGCCTTACTTGACACAAAAGTCAACCTAGCAACGGACAAAATAATCCTACTCCTCATGTCAACAACCATCTCTTTGCATCTCTTAAATCACAAGGAAAAGAAACTTCCAAAAAGCCTCTTCAAACAAAGTGTAGCTCACAATCGGTTATGCATAAGCACGAGTTAGAAAGAAACTTTTTAGAGATCAAACTCTAACACAGAAATGAGTACGACAAAAGTGAAGGACTTCCTAAATGTTGCAGCTTTTTAATTATATATGTGCGCACTTCACACCGATAATTAGGAATGTATAGACACGACTTCATAGACTCCTTATGACTCTTGAACTATGTGCTCTAATATCAAGTTTGTCATGCCTCGAGCCTACACCCTGTGCAGGACTGGAACTCAAAGACCATTGCTGGCCTCGAGCAGAACTTTGGCCTGACATACATACTCAGCGAAAGACTTAAACACAAGAGAAATAACTCAAGGATTAACTAAAATAAAACCACGTAACCAAAATGGCAAATAAAGTCTTAATCGTTTACAAGTAAAATGAAAAGACTAAAGAGTTAATAATATTTGTATATGAAGCCTCTAAACAAAGAGGGATCTTAGGAGAGGAACCTCAATCATCGTAACAATTGAAAACTAAAAAGAATAAATGGAAGATAAAGATGTCCTACGAAAAAGAAGGGAGGCTCACAAACTGACTCTGAGTTGCTCACTGGATCAACTGTACGCCAAATGTTGATCCTAGTTACCTGCATCTGCATCATAACACGATGCAGGTAACTGGCATCAGTACATTGAATGTACGAGTATGCGAGTTGTAATGCTAAAAACAACTTACGCTTGAAAATAGTAAGAAGGAACACTTAACTTGGCTCTGCTCAACTCATGAATAAGTTAAATCAACATAAAGTAATATGACACATGCAATATATAAAGCTTGTAAAATTGTGTGAACAACTTAGTTTGTTAAAGAAATGTAATATCAAACTAAATTTTAATTTTAAGATAAAGTAATATAGTTTCTGTGGGAGTTTCTCTAGCGGACAACCACCACTGAAGCCTAAGTGGTGATACAACGTCTGGCCCACGCTGTCAAAACTATCCTATACTTTGCCGTCACATAGAATTACTTAACTTAGTTGATCCACTAGCTTAACTTATGTGATCATCAAAAAAGTATGACACATTAATACCCATGATGGCTATATGGTTTATAGTGACTTGAGTTATTATGAACTCGCATCCCCATATCAGTACTAAATATGACTCCCAAAAATATACTTAGCTCATGTATTTTTTAACAACTTCTTTCTTATGTTGAGATAATTGATTAATACATAGCTTTAAAATCTCTCTTGGAATCAATGTTGCCTTTTGGAAATCTTAGTTTCCTCTTATCTTAAATGTGAAAACATTTATAAACTCTTAGGGAATACTTATTTCCCTTATAACTTTTGAGAAATGAACTCAACTTTTTCAGTTTAACTTAGCTTGAAACTTGAGTCTTAAAAACAAAGTTAAAACGTTGCTAAAGACTCTTGAAAATCTTTTAAGAACTTTGCTTTGACTTGCTTCTTAACTTTTAGACTTGCCTCTTAACATTTTTGACTTTGATATTAGTTTTCCTTGAATTGGATTATGGATTCAAGGTTCATGATCTCATGTTTATGGATGATTTGATTATGTTTGTATGTACCTTAGAGTGTTGGAATCAACTAAGAAACATAGGTAAATCACTAAGGAACTAGTATGAAAATGTGGGGGAAGAATGGGGAGAACTTACATCCCTCGCTCTGAGAGGCGTGGAGAGATATCCCTTATCTTACAGAGAGCAGGCTGGAGCACTCTGGCTGGCGCAGCGCCAAGGCCCTACGGACAGATATTGTCTTTGCGCCTCTAAGGGGTGCGATGCCCCAACCTTTATCCTAGGTGTTCTCGACTTTCCTCCTTCGTTTTTCATCTCTCAACCCTCTAAACTTCCATGTCTCTTTCCCCAAACACTTTGGATCATTGTTACTATCAACATAAAACAGATTCAACCCAAAATTACACCCAGAAATATGAATCAAAACTTCAACAACACAACTATCAAGAATATAATGAAAACATCAACAATGTTCTTCAAGAACTCACTTTCTTAACATTCAATTACTTAGATTTGCTGAATTTAAACAAGATTGGCATGTGGACGAACTGACCCAACACTATGTGATCTTACATACCTTTTTAGGGATCACCCCCGACGAATTTCATGCGCAAATCTTGAGCATTCTTGGTGATTCTTCATTTCTCACCTCTTTTCTCCTTTTTTCTCTCTTCTCCAAGCCCTAGTGTGAATTCTATTTTTCTAGAATCAACAAAGGTCATGTTTTTACCCCACTTAATTCCTAAAAATGACTTAATTTAATTAAGGAAAAGACAACTTTTCTTTTTCAAAATCCGGATTGGACTTCTCTTAATCCGATCGCCCAACTTCTGAAAGGTATAAGTCACTCATACAATATCAAAATCGCACAAACTCGGCGTCATTGGAAAGATTATTCTAAGGTGTTTCTAACCAAGTTTGGAAATATCCATAAATCATTCTTATCTAGGAGTTATGGTCGTTTGAAGTTGATCAAAACTCACTTCTTAACTTATTCAAACTTTCTAGACTTTCTCATTCTTTCCAAAAATAAGTATTTTCATATTTTAATTTCTTTTCTAGTCGTTTCTAGTTCCGAGATGTTACAAATGATGATATTGAATATTGGAGAAGCATCAATTTGACAATAGTGTAGCATTAGGAGAATTATCGATAATTAATTTCCTTGAACAAGTGCGCTTGATGTTTGCTAGATGGAATTCGACAAATTAAAAAATGCATCATTCACCTTCACACTACTTGGGAAGAAGTTTCAGGAGATGCTTGTACTTAGTGAATTAAAATTTGGACGTATGACGATATATATTAATGGAAGGTTTTTTTCTTAAGAGAGAAACAACCTTTCATGTATTCAGTTGATCATGTATTAAGTTATTTATGTATTTAAAGTACACTTACTTTATTGTAGAATGTATAGTTGTATTTACATATTCATTCTAGGTTGTCCTGTCAACTGATTACATTTATTCAGTAAGTGATGAAGGGAAGACTTATATCGTATGTCTAGAAAAGAATACTTATATCGTATGTAAGGAAAAGAAGAGAAGCAGTTGCAACAAATTTCAAATGGATGGAATACCGTGCGCACATGCCTGGAGGGTGTTGAACAAAAAACATATGCTTCCAGATGAATATTATTCAGAATCTTACAAGCCCAAAACAATATTGAAAACATATAAAAAAGGAATATATCTGAACACATTGCTAATGAAATTGTGCTGCCACCAAAATACAAGTGACCTCCAGGAAGGCCAAACAAGCAACGAGATAAGTCATTTAGCGAGTTAAGTAAAAGGAAAGTTACCAATTCTTGTAGTACGTGTGGATTGAAAGGTCACAATAGGCGTTCGTGTCTAATTGCAACATGCATAGACCCACTAGTGAATTGTTCTTTCTACTTAATTTTCGTTATGTCAAATAAATGAATAAAAATGTTCTTAATTGACTTTTGAATGATTTGTTGATTGTTTGCTTGCTTAAATTATAGGGAAAAAACGTAAATAGTATCTCAATAGTAAACACGATACAAACATCTCAACTGATAATTATCCAATTACTCCTTCTAGAAACATGTATGGATACGCACAACTCTAATTAACTACAGATAAATGAATATAGTTATACTTGAGAATATACAATGAATATTTTGATAAAAAGAACAGACTTAAAAAATATTTAAAACTGTCTCCGTATACATACACTTATGTATTACTTCGATATATGATAATATTGGTTAAAATCACGTTAGAAACATATACTAATACGGACAATCAAAAAAGACTTGTGTTGAAAAATAGGAAAATTGCATATAATAGCAAACTATTAATTCAAATTAAATGCTATAAATATAGTTTGATTTAATAATACCCCATAGCAAATTGTTGTTATTTCGCCTTTCTCCATGTGAATCTCGCTCGTCACTCTCGTTCTCTCCCTCGCCTCTCTCGCTTCTTTTACAAATACAACTGTAGAAAATGCATTTGTGTTTGTACCACTCTCCCAGATCTCGTTTGACAGTCTCACTCTCGCCTCTCTCACTTATACTAACAAAAATAAATTGTGTTTGTATTCGTATAAAGTAGGAGAAAATTGTATTTACACATGCAAATACGTATATTTTATCCTATATACTTACAGTTATACAAATCAAATATTCTCCTGCCCAATTTTCTTTTGCCTTTCTCTCTCGCTTTATACAAACATAAATTATACAATTGATCTTTTGTATATGTATTCCGAACAGAAATAGATTATATACAACTGCTTTCTTTTATATATGTATAGCGAAATATACATATTTATATTTGTCATGGAGCGCAATTATGCAAACTGTAGTTATAACATATAAATATAATTTTTGTATTTGTTTTATGTGAAAGTTTTTTATACAAACATACATTGATAATACATAAACTACAAAGATTCAAAAATTATATTTCGGTAAAAAAGTTAGAATGTAATGACTTCCATCATTTATTGAATCGAAATGTCTATAACTAAAATAGTAATACATGTGGATATGTTGATATAAAAAATACTCTATTATACATTTATACTAGTGAATATATTGATAAAAAAAAAGTGAAAATTGTATATAATAGCAATCTAAAAACCTAAAATAAATGGAGTAGCTAGGGTTTGATTTAATTGTGCTCCATAGTAAATGTTTGCGAAAAATTGTCAGGCGCCTCTCTCCCAAATATCTCGCTTGCCACTCTCCTCCAATCTCTCGCTCGCTTCCTCACTTTTTATACAAACACAAGTGTATAAAAATTGTTTCTAATTGTATAAAGCAGATAAAATTGTATAAATACATATATTTTTGTTCTCCCCTCTTCCCGATCTCGCTCGTCACTCTCCCAAATCTCGCTCGCCACGCTTGCCTTTCTCACTTATACAAACAGAAGCGAAATGTATAAATTGCGTTTTTGTTTGTATAAAGCGTGAGAAAATTGTATATACACATGCAAGTATATATATTTTCGTCCTATACACTTATAATTATACAATAAAAATACTCCCCTGCCCAGTTTCTTTTGCCTTTCTCTCTTTCTCGTTTTATACAATTTTCAAATTGTATCTAATTTCTATCTTTCTCGTTTTATACAATTCGATTCAATTGTATATTCATTGTCAAGTCTCTTTTGTCTTTCTCTCTTTCTCATTTTATATAAATTAAAATTGTATATAATCTTTCTATACACTTATAATAATACAATTCGTTTTATACATTTCATTTTTATACAGTTCTCTGCCCAAGTGTCTTTCTCTTTCTTATTTTATACACTTTGTTTTATACAATTTGCTTCAACTGTATATGTATAGCGAATTATACAGTTTCTATGTTTGCTATGGAGCGCAATTATGCAAACTTTGCTTTAGCATACAAATATAAATTTTTTATTTGTTATATGTGAAAGTTACCCTAAAAAAACACGCATCTTAAAAAATTGGCTACCAAAGATAAATATCCAAATGTATGTGTATATTGATAAAAAAAACACGCAACTGAAAAAATTGGCTACCAAAGATAAATATCCAAATGTATGTGTTCGGTTGAACTGTACAATACAAACTCCATCTCTTCCTACCACAAATTGAATACAGTAACCCAAACAGTATATTGAACAATATAATTACCAAAACATTAAAGCAACATGATCATATATAAATAAAAGAGTATAGTAGTTTCAACTATAGACATAAAATAGTAATTCCAAATGATAGCTAGAACAAGAAACTAATCGATCTTAACAAGTTGACTATTATCTATTCTTGTGGTTGGCCTGATCATTCTGGGTGGTGCCTCATTATCGCTAAAAGCTCTGTCTTCAATCTTTTTTCCCGCATATTCCCATAATAGTGTGTGATATCTACTACGATGTAACTTAGAATCAAGGTATTGAACTGGAATACCTTCACCATCACTTATGTACTCTGCAAATGTTAGCAAATATATCCCACAATCCTTGATAGACGATGAATATATATTGATAAATAAGAGACTATTTTTTATACTAACAAGCCATCTGATCCCTATTGAGGTACATCCCCCACATACATCACGTCGTATGCAATGTGCTGATCTTGTGTATTAACTGAATTATTGACAAACTCAATTGACATATACATTGGCAGAAGCTAGGCAAGCTTTTGAATTTCATCCTTTACATAAGAGTTATGACTTGTTGCTCTGTATGAGTCATAAACATAAATGTGTCGTTCAGTTATTGACAAAACAGTCAACACCCAATGATTTTTCTACTCCACATTCACTGGTATGAACACATTATCGATTGTATTCCATGGAATGACATCTATCAACCTATACACATATAATCACGTATGTTTCTTTACACATTTGCAATACATAATTGGCTTCCAACTTGAGCATACGCGGCATAAATTTCAGCAATTTTTTACTTGAACAGACAGTCAATAACAATGTATCTATAGCGACTATTGATTTTGTACTTATTTTTTTATGCAAATAATATAAAACCACATCAATATGTTGTCAAAAAGACAAATTTATTTATGTGCACAGAATCCAATAGAAACAATATCTTTTATGTATCAATCAATGAAATAGTTTTACCTCATCATTCGGAATTTGTTTATCATATGACAAACAGTAGAACCAATTCTTGTTGGATATCAAATTAATACCCAAATCCATATCAATTGTCAAATCTATTCTTTTTTCTTCTTATACCGATCTTCTTTATGCATCCTTTATAAACCAAATATAATGAAAATTTAAATACATTATATGTAAGCTGATAATCATGTGAAATAAAATACTTAATTATTCATATGCCTAGCAATAGGACCTTCACAAAGCCACATTGTGTAATCGTCAAAAAATCATAACTATATGGCCCTCGTATGAAGTCAGAAACAAAAGGATATTTCTTTTCATAAACTCTTACCACATCGGAAGAGCTTCTTGAGATTTTATGTATACATTCCGTGAAATTGTAAATAACAGATTCTATTTTTGTTGCCTCATCAACTTTGCATGGATCCATGCATGTTTAGAAAAAAAAACAGAACCGTGGAAGAAAGTAAGACATAATGGATGAATAACTTTATTAATTACCAGATGAAGATAAAAAAAATTGATCGAGTATGGAGAACAATTTCAACGACCGGGACGTCTGATCCTTCGATCTGGAACATGCGTAAAATCATTAACAACAGCCTCTGGATAAATCACAATGCTCTTTTCAAGATTTACTGTTTCAAGTCTAGGTAACAAAACATCGAGCAACTCAAATTGTGACTGTGGTTGTTGGATTCCATTGTTTTGTAAATCATTCCTATATGAAATGAAATTGCGAAAAAAGTATTCTTCAGATTGACGCGCATAATCTTATCAGAGTTGAACAATCAATACGTACAATAATTAACACTTACATTGTCTAACATGCATCCCACTATCAGAATACTTACACAGTAGCATATGTATTGAAAGTATTATAATATATTCTAGTACCATTAAGTATCCTAGTATATAACTTTTTCTGCTAAAAGTCGAAATAACTAAATACAACTGACAAGTACATTGAATAAACCATAAGTATTCAAAGTATAAAGGTATTTACATGTTGCTGACATATAACAAGTATAAATCAGTAAAAACAACTCATAAGTACATAGAATAAACTATAAGTATTAGGTATTACAACACACCAGAAAATTTTGAACTAAGACTCGAACCATTCATGGTAGTGAGTAAGTTTTTTACAAGGAATTTCAAATTTCTTTAGCATTAAGTTCAGTTCATTAAATGTAGCACCTTGAGTTCTAAATGAACTAAATTGGAAATAACAAAAATCTGAAATTTGGAAAGTTAAGTTAATTATGAGTTTTGGGTCAACTTAAAACGACCATAACTCCTAGCACATGATGAGTTAGGTATTCTACAAGACACCTTAGGAAATATCTTTGAATTATCTTTCCAACGCCACCGAGTTTGCTAAAGTTTTGAGTTTGAATGAGTGATAGATGACCTTCTGAAGTTAGGTTGTCCAATTAGGGAAAGTTGGCCGAAAATAGTGAGGGGTATTTTGATCTTTTCCTTACCCATAAGATTTAATTCGTTTTTAGTAAGATTTTAAGGATATAATCCTATTAAGTTCATTTTTATAATCATAATATACACCTAGGGTTTTAGTTGAGAGTTCAAGAAGAGAAAAGAAGAGAAAAAAGGAGAAAAGAGGAGAGGATCAAGTGTTCATCGAGACTCTTGCGTGTTGTCGTGGATTTTTTCCTTGGGTTGATTCCTAAGAGGTATTTAAGATTACATATTGTTGGGTTCATTCACCTACACGACACTCATGATTTATTCAGTGTAATTTGTTCTTGAAATTTAAGGATTTAAGTTAAGGATGAGTTTTTGACAAGTGCTCTTGAAATGTCCATAAGTTTTGATATAAGATTCTACTTAGGTCAACTTTAAATGACCATATCTCTTAGAATATAAACAGTTACGGATTCATAACCTACATAGTTAGAATAATTGAATCTACTTTCTAACGCCACCAATTTTGCATCAATCCAATTTCTGAGTAGAAAGTTATGACTATTTTAGTAACCTATACAATGTTGTTACGAATTAGTCGACGGGAAAACATTAAAAAGGGTTGTTTTTGTTTTTTTTAAAATCCAAAAAAACCCTAAACGAATATCATGACTAATAAAAGGCTAAAAGATCAGACTTTTATATTTTAATCCATCATTCTCTTCTATCTCAAACACTAAGACAACCCTAAGGAAAAATCAAAGTGGAAAACTATATTCAAGATTCTTTCAATCTTTTTTAAGATTCTTCTTCAAGTTATGTTTTCTCCAAGAATTTTATTTTTTCTAACTCAAGTTCCTCCATACAATTATGAATTTAAGATTTATGGTTTATAATATGAAGGATCTCAATAACAACATATCAATTTGATAATTAGAAATAGAATAACTTGTTATCAGAGCACAGAGTTCAAGAGTCCTAGGGTGTCTATGAGGCCGTGAAAGTAGGATCTTATTTATGGTTGTGAGAGACACATTTCTATAAATGAGGTTCTATATACATTTAAGAAAATTTTCCCTTCTTTCGTATTCTTAAACGTACAATGGAGCTAAGTCATAGAGATGTTCTAACTCATGCGTTCTTATATTCATTTGAATACCCATCATACTAGAGGTGGTTGAAAAGTAAAGTTTAAAGATCCTTATGGATGAGTCGTTATTAGCAAGATTCTTGAGAAAGTAATGAGACTCCAAAGGGTCTTGAGAGAAGCCCAAGAGTAAGTTGTGTTCAGTTTCATTGGAATGCACCCATATTCATGTGAATCGTGTGTTTAAGCTAAAAATTGAGTTGTACTATCTTCTCTAAGCCATGTTTCAGTTGCGATCCTTATGAGGAAGTATTTCTAGACCTTGGGTAGTATTTCCATCCCAAAATGATAGTATGAATGACGAGATCATGAGCAACAATAGTGAAAGAGCTAGAGTTAGAGGGAAGTATCTAGAGGTTTAATAATCTAAGTAAGGGAGATGGTGTTCGACAAGCTATGTTACTATATATAGTCATGCCCCTAGTAAAGTAAGTTATTGATGAGGATTTTTCCCTTATGGGTAGACTATGAAGTGATGAGTTGTGAATATTTCATCATAGGAGGTAGAGTGGGTTTTAGCTAGAAAAGAGTTTGTGATGAAGTGTCATTGGGTAGGTAATGACCAAGTGTAAGAATTAAATAGAAGAGCAAAAGTATTCATGGAGTGATAGATCTAATCTAGGCTAATGAATTTTGTAAAGAGAACCTCATGGTATTCATAGGATGATAGAGTTATTTGAGAGATAAATGTGCAGGAAGTGAGTAAGTAGTATTCAAGTTTTGTGAAGGGAAATGTGATAGTAAATTGTAGGTATGAATAATAAGAGGTGAGGATTGACTATTTGTCATGAATTTTAGTGAGAGAATGATTATTAACTTTGCATCTAGTACTTAGTAAGCGAGAAATCATATTGATATTCGGGTTAACTCATAAATATTAAGTTTGAATTTGAGATGAGTGTCATGATCAAAAGAATGACAACATAAGGGGGATAATGTTTGCCTTGAGATTTGATCTAGAAGACTTGACACAGAGTAGGTGAGTAATTGAGGTTATTATCTACTATAGATATGAGGGGTACAAGTGAGAGACCCTAACATTTAGATAAGGGCAGTGAAGTGTGGTTAAGTCACAAGAGTAACAAAAGCATTAAGAGGTGTGCTGAGATGGTATGTTACCAGATGAGGTTCCAGTTAAGTTATAATTTTCTGTTTGTTCCTAGATAGAATAATTGAGTTGTTAATGTGGAATAGGTTCATAACTTTCAAGTGTTAGCTTTAGACCTAAGGGGAGATGATAAAATGAAAAATCATGTCAAGTGTTTGAGAGTAAGATAGTAATGAGTTCCAAAGTGTTAGGGGATTTCTTTTTAGAGGTCCTTTCTGTAATATAGTGATGTTAGAAAGAGGAGGTTGATGTTCTTATCATGATGGTGATGGTGTGATAATTCTATCTAAGGTTATAAATGATTAAGAGGAGGAGGATAAGGTTTTACTATGAGAAATAGTTAAATGAGAGCGGTGAAGTTCCCTAAAGAGAGGTATAAAACATGAAGATAAGGATTTGGGTAAGGCTTGAATATAATAAGATCATACCATTAGAATCAGACCTTAGTAAGAGTAAACTCATTCCATACCCAGTCCAGCCGTCATTCAAGGATGAATGATCCCAGGGGGGAGATAATGTAACACCCCAAAAAAATTTTGAACTAAGACTTGAACCATCCATCGTAGTGAGTAAGTTTTTGCCAAGAAATTTAAAATTTATTTAGTATTAAGTTAAGTTCATTAGACGTAGCACCTTGAGTTCTAAAAGAACTAAATTGGAAATAACAAAAATCTGAATTTTGAAAAGTTAAGCTAAGTATGAGTTTTGGGTCAACTTTAAACGACCATAACTCCTAGCACAGGATGATTTACATGTGCTACAAGATACCTTAGGAAACATCTTTGAATTATATTTCCAAAGCCACCTAGTTTGCTAAGTTTCGAGTTTGAATGAGTGAGATACGGCCTTCTGAAGTTAGGTTGTCCAGTTAAGGAAAGTTGGCTGAAAATAGTGAGAGGTAATTTGACCTTTTCCTTACCCGGTCAGATTTAATTTGTTTTTAGTAAGGTTTTAAGGGTCTAGTTCTATTAGGTTCAGTTTTATAATCCTAATATACGCCAAGGATTTTAGTTGAGAGTTCAAGAAGAGAAAAAAAAGAGAAAAGATGAGAGGACCAAGCATTCGTCAAGATTCTTGCGTGCTGTCGTGGATTTTTGTCATGGGTTTGATCCCTAAGAGGTATTTAAGCTTTTATAGTGTTGGGTTCGTTCACCTACATGCCAATCATGATTTATTCAGCGTAATTTCTTTATTGAAATTTAAGGATTTAAGTTGTTGATGAATTCTTGATAATTGTTCTTGAAATTTCCTTAAGTTTTTATGTAAGATTCTACTTGGATCAATTTTAAATGACCATATATCTTAGAATTTATAGAGTTACGTGAGTCATAACCTATCGGGTTAAAGATATTTGAATCTACTTTCCAACACCACCAATTTGCGTCAATCCAATTTCTGAGTAGAAAATTATGACTATTTTAGTAACCTATACAATGTTGTTATGAATTAGTTGACGGGAAAACATTAAAAAGGGTGTTTTAGTTTTTTTAAAATCCAAGAAAACCCTAAATAAATTTTTTGACTAATAAGGCTCAAAATAATCAGATGTTTATATTTTAATCTGTCATTCTCTTCTATCTCAAACCCTAAGAGAAAATTGCAAGGAAAAATCGAAGAAGAAAACTCTATTCAAGATTCTTTCAATCTTTTTTTCAAGGTTCTTCTTCAAGTTAAGTTTTTTCCAAGAATTTTATTCTTTCTAACTCAAGTTCGTCCATACAATTATGAATCACTAATGAAAATAATAAATCTTGGCCATAGAGATTTCAAGAAACTAATTCAAGAACGGTTTTTTAGATTGTTTACCTTCAAGCTAGGGTTTCAAGACCTCTAATAAAGTTCTTCTTCAAGAACTTTGTTTTTTTCAAGTATGTAAGGCTATCATAGTGTTGGACTAGTTCGTCCTCACACCCTAAATCTACTTTCAGATATTAAAAGAATAATCTAGGATATTTTCCCTAGATTTGAGTATTCTTCAGATAAGTTGATTTTGACTTCATATTTGTTTAAATATTCTGTTCCTAATTATCAGATTGATATTTTGTTATTGAGATCCTTCATATTATAAACCATGACTATTTAATTCATAATTCACATTCAAGAGAGAGTTAAGAGTAGAGTTCAAGAAAGTTGGTTCGATTGTGAATCCTTTGATATCAACTATTGATTTGAACTAAGTTTTGAGAAAGTAAGTAAGAGAATGAGAAGAGTTGTATACATGAGTTTCGTGTATTTATGTAGACCTTCAAGTCAAGTCGTTCATGTCCATAAAGTCTTCATGGACTCTATAAATTTGAGTAACTTTGAGAGGAGTAGTACCTTCAAGTTCTAAGTCTTTAGTATTGAGTTCCTAATCCCCTATGAGATTATATTAATTACATGTTACCCATGAAGTCCTTGAGTTGAATTGTTCATGTCCATAATTCCGCATGAACCCTATAGTCAAAGAGATGAGAAGTATATTTGAGTCCTTGAATTGAGTAGTTCATGCTCATAATTCCGCATAAACCCCTCTGAGTTGAGAATTCTTGAAATGAGTAGTATCATTGAAGTTCTTGAGTTCCAAGTATTGAGTTCTATCTATGGTTATTGAAAACCTTGCATTGAGTCGTTCACACCCATAATTTTGCATGAACCATATTTTAATAAATCTTTTACAAATATTTTTACTTTGTTTCAATACTTAAGCTTTGAAGTTGAGTAAAGAGTAAGAGTAATTAACATTTAAAATGATATATGAGAACTAAGTATTCCCAAGAGTAAATGTTTTCACATTTAAGATGAGAGAAAATTGAGATTTCCTAGATAGCCTTTGACCTAAGTTTTTGAGCACTAATCTCAAATCATAGAAGAAGTATGATTTTAAAACGGGAAAAGGGTCTGATATACCCCTCAACTTTGTCATTTAGAGCTGATATACCCCTTGTTATGAAAGTGGATCATATATACCCCTACTTTTAAACAAATGGCTCATATATACCCTTTTCCTCTAACGGAAATGAAAAAAAAAAATAATTTTAATCTAAATTTTTATTATTTTTTTCTAAAAAATATAATCCCATATAAGTAAATTTAATCCTAGTCAAACATAATTTTTTTGACTTTTTTTTATTTCAATGACTAATTTATAATTATTATTTTGATAATCAAATTTATTTATGTTTCACTAATATTCTTGTAAATCTTATTGTAGATGACCAAACTTTTTTCTTCGAATACAAAATTAAATTATAATACACACAAAAAAATAAGTTTAATTTTTTATTCTTTAAACTAAGGAATGAAAGAAAAAAATAAAATAACAATAAGAAATTCAAATAATTATAATAAAAGAAGTCAAAAAATAATTTATGTATGAAAAAAATTAAAATATACCTTGAACTTTGATAGAAGAATCATATATACCCCTAAATAATTTTTTTAAAAAAATTAGTAATAATAAATATAAATTAAAAACTAATTTTTTAACTTCCGTTAAATGAAGGGTATATGTGAGCCATTTTGTAACGACAGGGGTATATGTGAGCCGTTTGTATAACGGTAAGGGCATATATGAGCCACTTTTATAACGAGGGGTATATCAGCTCCAAATGACAAAGTTGAGGGGTATATCAGACCCTTTTCCCTTTTAAAACTAATGAGCTAAGTATATTTTGGAAATAGTATTAAGCATCGATATGGGGATGCGAGTTAAGATAACTCAAGTATCCAATCACTATGTAGTCATCATGGGTAGTAAAGGATCATACTTTTTAGATGATCACTTAAGTTAAGCTAGTGCATCCACTAAGTTAAGCGTTTTATATGACGGCAAAGTATAGGACAGTTCTGGCAGCGTGGGCAAGACGTAGTATCACCACTTAGGTTCATAGTGGTAGTGGTCGGTTAGAGAAACTCCCACAGTAGTAATTGCATGGTTCCTTAAGGGTTCTGCTTAGTATGAACGGGGGTATGAGAATTTATTTATGCATTGCACAAGTATACTTTGATAGAGAGCATGGTATGTATTTTATGATATTATCATATGAGTTAACATCATAATTTTTAAATAGTTTTTCTTTATATTGCACTTGTTTGAAACTTCTTTATATTGAAATGAGTTCAGTTAAATACCTTACGTTGAGTATCTTGAGTTGATATGTGATTCATTGAGTCGAGTATCTAATCTTTGAGTTATGTATCTAATCTATGAGTTGAGTATTTTATCCTTGAGTACTTCTGAGTTGATTAGGTTTGAGTTGAGTAAGTTTGAAAAGAGGTTAAGTATGTTTCCATTTTTATCAAAGTTCAAGCCTATTTTTACGCTTTAGATTTCCCGATGCATGTTCGTACATTCCATGTACTGATCCATTTGGCATGCATCTTTTGATGATGCAGACACATGTATTCAAGATCATCAATGGGAGCTTCGTTGATACATCCGAGAGTTCGAGTTAGCTATGGTGCGCCTCCTTGCTTCCAGAGGATTTCATTTACTTTTCAGTTTAGTCAAGATGTCATGGGTCTTGTCCGACTTCCATCTTTGTTATTCAGAGGCTTCATAGATAGTTAGTATAGTTGAGAAGTCTGTATCATCTATTTTATTAATTGTTTTGAAGACTTAAGTTGCCTATTTAATGGCGAGTTAAATATTTTTTTATTCAGATTTTTTTTTTTAGTTAAAGTTTTGTAAAGTTGAGTTTATTTAACTTTATTTCAGTTTTAAGCTTTTGCTTGCTTAAGTTAGTGTTTTGCTTGTAGTCAGCCAGAATGAGGGTTCGCTTGGGGACCAACAATGGTTCTTGAGTGCCATCCACGTCCAGGATGTAGACTCGGATTGTGACAAGTATAAAAAGGTATTTATATATTGTTGACAAACATTGGATACTTTTAGTGAATACAACTATGGATACAAAAAAGATCCAACAGGCTGTTTGCCTTTAGACTGTTCATGTACCGACAATGGGTCTTGTATCTGTATCCCAACAGGATGGAAACTCTTCTAGACATGATCATTGAAATGTTCTTCAACAACGAATTGAAATATACAATCCTAACAATATTACAATAATATATATTATGAGGTATCAACTGTTCAAATCTTTCACCATCCAAAATGATTTAGAACAATATTTATGTTAAACCTTTTTTATATTTAGTACACTTCAATCAGTTTACAGTGTCATCTTAAAATCGTTAATGTAATTATCTTTGCAATACAAGACTAATAAATAACTACTACATTGGTATTTATATATAATGGAGAGCTTGAAAGTTCTTATACTTATCAATTAGAAACTATTTGACAAAGAACCATACTACAACGAACTTGGCAGTTATCTAAAATTTTAACCACCCACGTCTAAACTAAAACAAAATGTAATTCAAGTATTACCTTCTTTGTATCAAAGTTAGGTCTATCCATAAAATCTGAGATCTAATTGTCGTCTTTCATCAAATTGTTGTTCGACAAATCAGGTACATGTATTGAAGATTTACTTCCATCTTCCTGTGTATATTGTAACATAATAATTTGTTTGTGACATGAGATAAACTGTATATGTGAATGTATTCTCGCAACTTAACATTGTTGTGCTTAACCTGAAATGGTGCTCCAGTTTGAGGACGGCTTTTGTTGACTGCATCCATGACTTGCTTAAATTTATTCCAGTATAAAAAAGTACAACTCCTTGAATTCATTAGTAACCTAATTATTAAAAAAATGTCAGAATATATCTAAATATAATATAAATTTTAAAATATATGTAACAAACATGCTTACAAAATTCTTGAAAGAGGCAAGATCCTGTCTCAGCACAACAATTTCGTCTGCCTTTATGTCTTGAGGTTGTTTCGAACTCCTGAGTGGTGTAATGTTGGAAGAAACATTGGGCCGGGTATGAAACTCATGCACTGATACATTATTCTCTTTCATGAGGGTTGAAATAGAAATTTAAGGTGTACTCTTTGCCTTCGGGAAACATGCATTACTGTTGGGGTTTTCTCCTTACAACTTCGAACTTGCATGGATATTGGTCCTTTTTATCGATGTGGACAATGGAACAGTTACATTTAGTTCTCCTTTATCTTTACTGTTTGGATTATGACTTGGAGACTTTGAAGTGAAATCGTCATCTTTTTCAAAAGTATTATCGGGGATCACATCATTTTTTGCTGGAAGATGATAAAATGCAATTTCCTTAAGTGAAAGATCAATGTTTTTATTATTTTAACTCTGCACAAAAACATTTGTAATTAATAACTACATTGAGAGAAAACTATGTTTATTAATACTTTATTCGAATAATGAAAATATGTTAAATTACCAGATTGTCGTTATCACTGAACATTCCTTGCACGAGAAATTCGTAATGTATTTTGTTTTTTCTGGTCCTCCAATCTCCTTACAACTTCGAACTTGCATGGATATTGATCCTTTTTATCGATGTGGACAATGGAACAGTTACATTTAGTTCTCTTTTATCTTTACTGTTTGGATTATGACTTGGAGACTTTGAAGTGAAATCGTCATCTTTTTCAAAAGTATTATCGGGGATCACATCATTTTTTGCTGGAAGATGATAAAATGCAATTTCCTTAAGTGAAAGATCAATGTTTTTATTATTTTAACTCTGCACAAAAACATTTGTAATTAATAACTACATTAAAAGACAACTATGTTTATTAATACTTTATTCGAATAATGAAAATATGTTAAATTACCAGATTGTCGTTATCACTGAACATTCCTTGCACGAGAAATTCGTAATATATTTTGTTTTTTCTGGTCCTCCAATTAACTAGCCTAGGAATACCATTGGTCTTCTTTTCTGCAATATCTGGATCAACATTCATGTAGCGAAAGTTACATAGAAAGAGGGATATCATCAATTCTATAGTACTTTTTCTTGGCATCTTTTTTTTTTGTTATGCTTTTGACCAATTTGGAGAAAACATCATTTCCCATGGGTATTCATGGTATCGGCCGCTCTCAATTAGATCAAAATGTATCCTTGAAGTTGATAAGCTCTTCTTCTCACCAGAGTAGATAAACGTACAAATAAGATACAAAATTGTCAGTTTAAAAACATCATCATCATTTACATCACCCCGTTCCTTGTTTTTTATACTTACTGGTCAACCCTGCCTTTCTAATAATACTTTTACCCTCAAAGTACTATTGGATGATTTTGTTCGGCTCGCTTGTGTCAAATAAGAAATCGTCTTCATCGGCGAAGCAATTCAAACTAGTGATGATAGCAAATTCTTAAATACCAAAACGGAGTGTAGTATGATTTACACGAAAGAATAATTCATCTGGGGAACTGTCCTCCAATTCACAAACCATTAAACACCTAAAGAATTGTGGTTGCGCCCACACATGCATTTTTTGATATAGACGCCAAAACATATATCTTTGAATCAATTAAATTGGGTCGGTGTAAGCTTCCTGTTCAGATTTGTAACTATGTTTATGGTTTACACAAACCTGCATGTGTGGGGGTTCGATCAGACGATTTAACACATACAAGTTGATTCCATATAATGACAGAATACAATACTATGAAAATCCGCTTAGATAACATTAGTAACTACTTAAAACTAACCAACACATTCGAAGTTTGGTAATAGCCAAACACAAATATAAAATATATTCTAGTTATATGCATACATAAGAAACATCATATTAAAATAAAGTGGCTGTGACAGGAAAATAATAGTCTGAAAAGTATCCACGTATTGATTTAACTACCAGTTACATTAACCACTTACATTTTTCAAAAACATAAATGACAAAATAAGTGCAAATGCATCAAAGGTATTCAATATGTATAAGTATGCCACAACCCATAGTATAACATTCATAAAAGTATTTACTCAATTATAAATCTTCATGTTCAACTTACACAGCCTTCGTATTAAAACAAACTATTGTCTAACATACATGGAATCTTATATAAATAGGTTGAACAATAAAAGAGTATTTATATATAAGAGAGAGCCCAATTTAATACAACATCTAATACAATAGAGGGAACAACTAAATGCATATTCAACATTATATAAATAATATATACACACCATAATTTCATCATCCTTATCTTCTTATATAACTCTTTCAACAAAGCTACTAGAGGCAACATTTTTGACTTTTTGTCTCTTGTCATGAATGTATTTCTCTCTCATTATAATTCTTTTTGTCTTTATGTTATTTATTAGTTCAATGCCATTGTCCCGTTCAAAATATATATTATTTACATTTGGTTTACCACTATCAGTATTGAACAAACCCATTGAAATATGACATATTGAAACTGGTACACTACAAGTATATATGTATACACGTATTCTACAATGTAAAAATTTGAAAAATATGCATACCTCTAGTTCTTCTTCCCTCCCTTCTTCTTCATTAACAACATATTTTCCGCTCCTACCAGAAACAATATATTTGATTTTTCTGCTCTTATCAGTTTTTGTTTCAATAATTGTTAGATTTGAACCTTCTTTCCTCTTAGAAGAACCATCCCTTGCTATTAAAATTCAACGTTATAGGTTTACATTTAAACTTTGATTGGTTCTCTATCTCCATCACAACAATGGAACCTGAAGAATTTTATTGCATTTGAGTTATACACAAATCAAACGAGGGTATTCCTTCAAAGCAATTATTCAAATAATGTGTACCTCCTAGGAGTATTGGTTTCTAACATTTTAATGTTGAAACCTTTCAACTTGAAACTTAAGATTATAGCATAAACATTTATCTATAAAGAAATCTTCACCGAAAAAAGAGAAAAAAAAAAAAGGAAATTAGAAGATACATGATGAATCTAAACCACAAATAACCTCCTAAAATCAACCAAAAATTATTGATTGTAATGATTTGATTGAGAAGAAACTGATTGTAAGGATACTGCGAAGAGATGAACTTGATTTGGGATAATGAGTGTCATTATCCCAAAATTACACTCATTATCCCCAAATCACCTCCATTATGCCCAAATCAAGTTCATCTATTTGTAGTATCCTTGCAATAACAATCTGTTTTCCCCTCAAATCCTTACAATCAGTGATTTTTTCTTGATTTCAGAGGTTATTTGTGGTTTAAATTCGTCAGGTATCTTTTAATTCCTATTTTTTTCCTATTTCATTGAAGGTTTTATGCAGATATATGTTTATGTTATATTCTTAGGGTTGAATTTGAAGGTTGTTTTCAATATTAAAATGTCGGAAATTAATACTCATAGAAGGGTCACAAGAGATCTACATTATTCCGATAATTATTTTGAAGGAATACCCTCGTTTGATTTGCGCATAGCTCAAATACAACCATAAATTGCAGGCTCCAATGCTACGATGGAGATAGAGAAGCAACCAAAGATTCAAAATAAACCTATAATGTTGAATTTGAATGATGATACAGAAAGGCTGGTTCTTCTAAAAGGAAAGAAGGTTCAATCGTGGTTGAAACAAAATCTGACAATAGCTGAAAAGTCAAAAATATTTCTGGTAGGAGTGGAAAACATGTAGCTAATGAAGAACAAGAAGAAGGTAGGGAAGTAGAACTAGAGTAATGTACATTTTTCAAATTTTTACATTGCAGAATACGTGCATACATATGTACTTGTAGTGTACTAGTTTCAATATGTCATACTTTAATGTATGTTCAGTACTGATAGTGGGGACCAAAATCTAAATAATATATACTTTGAGTAAGACATGAGATTGAACTGGCAAATAACATAAAGACAAAAAGTTACAAAGAAAGAGAAACATTCCCGACAAGAGATGAAAAGTCAAAAATGTTGCCTGTAGTAGCTTTGTTGAAAGAGTTATATAAAAATATAAGAATGATTAAATTGAGGTGTGTGTACATTATTTGTGAAGTTTTTTTTTTGAAATCGGTAACTTTGTATTATATCACAGGGTCATACTAAAACCATTATATACAGATTTCTCCATTCCACTTGTTTCAGTGTATATTAAGTCTAAAACATCAATTACTGATACAATATCATTGGAGTAAACTTGATTGCACCAAAAACATAACAATAAATTACAGTTTAACTTGACTTTCTGGACATCATTCTCTATGCTCTCAAAACACCTAGAATTTGTTTTTTTTTCAAATAGTCCACCATATACTAGGGATAATTCTCCATTGATTTGTCCTTTTCATTCACCCCTGCTGCCTCCCAACTCTTCAAAGCCTCTGAGACCTTCCTAAGCATGGTCCACGATATTCCTTTGAGATTCAAAAAAATCCTCCATAGTTGTTGGGTATACTTGCAGTGTAGGAATAGATGGTTCACTGTTTCTAATGCCTCCCCGCAAAGAAAGCAACTAGAGCATAAGGTTGTCCCTCTTTTCTTCAATTTATCTTGAGTCGGAGCATCTTCTTTGGTCAATAACCATATGAAGCATGACATCTTATGAGGTATTTTGTTTCTCCATATTTGTTTTTATGGCCAACTGTATGCTTGTCGGTTTGTCTGATCCATCAACTTATAGGTTGAGTTAACTTTGAATTCCCCTCTGCTATTTCCCTTCCACCACATAACATTTTCCCTGTTTGTAGCCCATTAAAAGCTTCCACAGTGTTGAGAAATTTTGCCACTCTTGTTATTTCCCAGTCATTGAATTGTTTTCTGAAATTGAAGATGAACCCCTGCTTTTTCCATAACTCTGTTATAGTATTGTGTTGTCCCAATCTTTATATGTCAGGGAGAAGAACTTCTAGGTTTCCCTTTTCATTCCACTCATCTTTCCAAAATCTTGTCTTGCTTCCATCTACAACTTTGATCCTTGTATTACTCTTAACTTCATCCCACATGTCTCTTATTAATCTCCAATATACTCACCCCATAAGGTGTAGTCACTTCTTTGATCATCCACATATCTTCACCTTCATATTTTACACTTATTACCCTTTTCCATAACATCTTATTTTCATTGGCATCAAACTTCCACAACCATTTCATTTGGAGAGCTTTACTCTGTACTTTCAATTTCTTTATCCCCATACTCTTTAACTTCTTGTTAGTTATAACTACTTTCCACTTCACCAAATAGAAGCCTTTCCTCTCCTTGTTGTCATGCCGTAGGAATTTTCTCCTGATTCTGTGCAATCTCTTGATGACTCTTGCTGGTATTGGAAACAAGATCATCATGTAAGTTGCCAAAGAATCTAAGACTAATTGATGAGAGTTAGCCTACCTCCGAAGGATAGGTATTGATTTTTCCATCTAGCCAATTTCTTTTCACACTTCTCCAGCACACCATTCTATATATCAACATAGTTGGAGTTTCCACCCAGAGGCATTCCCAAGTTGTTGGCATATTACCAATTTCCCCACGAAGGAATGTTGCTAGGCAGTTCATACTTGTAACTTCATTGACTGGATACACTAAGCTCTTCCTGTTATTGTTATAGTAACCTGTATTTATAAGGTTAACCAATGAACAGACACAGAAATAAGATGAAGCAGAAAATACATAAAATACAAGAAGTAATCCGAGTCCACACAAACTACTATGTGTCCTTAAGAAATTTAATCCCCTCACTGTACCCGAGGTTATTGATTAATTTCTCCCAAGATAAAACGGATTAAACATGTTAAAGAAATAGCGGTAACTCAAATTTCTTTAACTTCAACGAACTTCAGAACAGCAACAAGTCATACAGACTAAGTCGATCGATACTTTGATTTTATTTGAGAGAAAAGTAAATGCAGAGAAAGAAAATTTTCAGTGTTTGAAAAATCAAAAATTGACTTCCTTTTATAGCCATTTTCAGCAAGGAACGGTCTGTTCAGAGAAATATGTTCAGACCCATTTTATCCAGAAAGTTGTGTCTTTTGGAAAAAATAACAACTTTTCGGAAAAATGTGTCTGGTAGGAAAATAACGACTTTTTGGAAAGTAACGACTTTTTGGAAAGAGTAACAACTTTTCGGAATGTTACCGTTACCTGCAAATTTATAAGAGATAATATTAACAGGATTTATTTGATTTAACAAAAACTGATTAAATAAATTTTGTCCAAAAAATTTATCAATCAATCACATCATTTGCCAAATCCAAATCCAAATCCAAATCCGAAGAGGAAGCCGAGGCCGAGGCCGAGCGACGACGACGACGGCGCGAGGGGGCATCTTCTTCTTATCTCTTTAAGAAGTAATGGAAGTGTTTCCTTATATAAGGACAACAATTTCCCTTTTATTGCCGTTATGGGAGAAATGACTTTTCATTTACACTTTGCAAATGACTTTTCATTTTCTCTCCAAAATAGTTCCCTCACTTTTCATATTCTCTCTTTTCTTTTCCCATTCACACTTGCTAAAACCCAACAATCCCCCACATGAATGGGGAAGGCTATTGTTAAAACATATGCATGAAAAAACTTGTGTGTCTTGTAGGTAAAGGTTAATCGCATCTGGATAAGTAGGTTTCCCTTTAAACTTTCCGTAGTGAACATATATCGGATATACTCGGTCAATCGGTAGATTTGATATCTTTGAACCGTCGAGCTTTGGTGTATACCTAGACAACATATGTCACACAATCAACCCTTGAACTGTTCTTAGTTCTCATTGTTTTGTTCGTTTCAGCCATGAACACATCTTGGATAGTAAGTGCCTAAAGAACTGGCCTTACCGGATTCTCCTTGAAGCGGCTTACACTTCACACTTACATAGGGGATTTCTAAATGTGTTATCCCATAGATACACCATTTGATATTCCCTGTATCAAACTTAGAAACCATTAAAAAGTCCTTATGTCTTTATCCTGGTTACTAAACATTGTCTCATCATGAGAATGGACCATAAAATAATAAATTTTTTTTCTCTTGACAATGTTGAACTGTCATCAATGACTTTGTTTTATCTCCTTGAACCTAGATCTTGGGATCTCCAGTCTTCTAGGTAGAGTTACCGCCACGGTGACTTGTTCTCGGCCATAGTCCCGTTCCCGTCGATGATTTCTCAACTCCCTCTCTATTTAGGCCTTTTGTAAGTAGATCCGACACATTATATTTTGACTTCACATAGTCAATTGTGATAATTCCACTAGAGAGTAGTTGTCTCACAGAGTTATGTCTTCGTCTTATGTAACGAGACTTGCCGTTATACATAATGCTTCCAGCCCTTCCTATTGCAGCTTGACAATCACAATGTATGCATATAGGGGCAATTGGCTTGGGCCAAAATGGAATATCTTCTAAGAAATTCCGGAGCCATTCATCTTCTTCACCTGCCTTGTCTAAAGCAATGAATTCAGACTCCATTGTAGAGCGAGCTATACATGTTTGTTTGGATGATTTCCAAGATATTGCTCCTCCACCAATAGTAAAAACGTATCCACTTGTGGATTTTGTTTCAGTTGACCCAGTAATCCAATTTGCATCACTATATCCTTCAATAACGGCTGGATATTTGTTGTAATGTAAAGCATAGTTCCTTCAATTACGGCTGGATATTTGTTGTAATGTTAAGCATAGTTTTGAGTGTCATCTAAGTATCCCAAAACTCTCTTCATCGCCAACCAATGATTTTGATTAGGATTACTTGTGTATCGATTCAGTTTACTGATAGTGCAAGCTATGTGCGGTCGTGTACAATTCATAAAATACATTAAGCTTCCCAATATGCTAGCATAGTCCAATTGAGACTGACTTTCACCTTTATTCTTTGTAAAATGAAGGTTTACATCAATTGGAGTCTTTTCCCTTTTAAAATTCAAAAATTTGAATTTTTCAAGTATCTTTTGAATATAATGAGTTTGAGACAGTGCTAGACCGTTAGGAGTTTTAAGAATTTTAATTCCTAATATCACATCAGCAACTCCTAAATCTTTCATATCAAACTTACTAGCGAGCATACGCTCTGTAGCTTTTATATTAGCAATGTATTTGCTCATTATAAGTATGTCATCTACATATAGGCATAAAATAACTTCCTGATTTGGAGTATCTTTAATGTAAACACATTTATCACATTCATTGATCTTAAATCCATTTGACAACATGGTTTGATCAAACTTTGCATGCTATTGTTTTGGTGCTTGTTTTAGTCCATAAAGTGACTTAATAAGTTTGCACACTTTCTTTTCTTTACTAGGAACTACAAAACCCTCAGGCTGTTCTATGTAAATTTCTTCTTCAAGCTCTCCATTTAAGAAGGCTGTTTTCACATCCATTTGATGAATTTCAAGACCGTATATTGCAGCTAGTGCAATTAACATCCGAATTGATGTAATCCTAGTCACTGGCGATTATGTCTCAAAATAATCAAGACCTTCTTTTTGTCTAAAACCTTTGACAACAAGTCTTGCTTTATATTTGTCAATAGTTCCATCATCTTTCATCTTCCTTTTAAAGATCCATTTTGAACCCAAGGGTTTGTTCCCTGGAGGAAGATCAACCAACTCCCAAGTATGATTGCTTAAGATTGATTCAATTTCACTATTAACAGTCTCCTTCCAAAAGGTTGAGTCGCTAGACAACATTGCTTCCTTGAATGTTTGAGGCTCACTTTCAAGAAGAAATGTTACAAAATCAAATCCAAATGAAGTAGATGTTCTTTGACGTTTACTGCGTCTTGGACTTTCTTCATTAGGTTCATTCTCTTTTGGTTCTTCTCTGGGTTGTTTAGACCCCCCACTAGATGACTCAATTCTCGTTTTATACGGAAGATATGTTCAAAAAATTCAGCACTATCTGATTCCATTACTGTATTATCATGAATATCCGGATGGTCGGACTTATAACCAAAAATCGACATGCCTTACTGTTTGTGGCATATCCAATGAATACACAATCCACAGTCTTAGGACCTATTTTTACCCTCTTAGGTATAGGAACTTGGACTTTGGCTAGACACCCCACACTTTGAAATATTTCAAGTTGGGTTTTCTACCTTTCCATTTCTCGTATGGAATTACATTTGTCTTTGAGTGAGGCACTCTGTTAAGTATTTGATTTGCTGTAAGGATAGCTTCCCCCCACAAGTTCTGTGGTAAACTTGAACTTATAAGTAATGCATTCATCATTTCTTTTAAAGTTCAATTTTTCCTTTCTGCAATTCCATTAGACCGAGGAGTGTCGGGAGCAGTAGTTTGATGGGTTATTCCATTTTCTAAACATATTTCTGCAAATGGAGATTCATATTCTCCACCTCTATCACTTCTGATCATTTTGATCTTTTTATCTAACTGATTTTCAACTTCAGTTTTATATTGCCTAAATGCATCTATTGCTTCATCCTTACTATTTAGCAAATAGACATAAAAATATGTAGTGCAATCGTCAATAAAAGTTATGAAATACTTTTTCCCACCACGTGATGGTGTTGACTTCATGTCACAAATATCAGTGTGAATCAATTCTAAAGGATTTGAATTCCTTTCAACAGATTTATAAGAATGCTTAGCATACTTAGATTCAACACAAATTTGACATTTTGATTTATTGCACTCAAATTTTGGCAAAATATTTAAGTTAATCAGTTTTCGCAAGGTTTTGTTATTAACGTGTCCCAAACGTTCATGCCATAAACATTTAGACTCAAGCAAGTAAGAAGAAGCAAAATCTTTATTCATATCAACTGCAATTACATTGAGTTTGAAAAGGCCATCACTAAGGTAGCCTTTTCCTACATACATATCATTTTTGCTTACTACTACTTTATCAGAAACAAATACACATTTAAATCCATTCTTGGTCAGAACTGGAATTGAAACTAAATTCTTTCTCAATTCTGGAACATATGAGACCCTATTCAAAGTCACCACCTTGCCTGATGTCATCTTTAATAGGACTTTGCCAGTTCCTTCCACCTTTGCAACAGCGGAGTTTGCCATAAACAACTTCTCATCTGTAAGTGCTGGAGTAAATGATGAAAATAATTCTTTGTTGGCACAAACATGGCATGAGGCACCAGAATCTATCCACCATTCTCTTGGATTTGCAACCAAGTTACATTCTGAAAGCATTGCACAAAGATCGTCCATTTCTCCTTTGGATTCAGCCAAGTTTGCTTGATTCTTCTTTTTCTTGTCCTTGTTAGGACCCCGGCATTCAGTAGCCCTATGACCATGTTTACCACAGTTGAAGCAATTTCCATTGAATTTCTTCTTAGGGGGATTGCTTTTTGGACCAGATGCTTTCTTTCTTTTCTTTAATTTTGTAGGATCTTCTTCAACAAAATTTACTCCAAATATTGCTGAATTACCACGTGACCTCTTTTCTGCAGCCTTATTATCCTCTTCGATTCTCAACCTTACTATGAGATCTTCAACAGTCATCTCCTTGCGTTTGTGTTTCAAGTAGTTTTTAAAGTCCTTCCACAATGGAGGTAACTTTTCAATAATTGCAGCCACTTGAAAAGCATCTTTCACAATAAATCCTACATTAAAGATTATGTGAGTATTAAGGGGAAAACTTAATATTTCTAACATAGGCATTAAATAAATTTATACCTTCAGCAAGGAGATCGAGGATTATGACCTGCAATTCTTGAACTTGGGTGACGACAGTCTTATTGTCTATCATCTTATAGTCCAGAAATTTTTCCACAATGAATTTCTTCATTCTGGCATCTTCTGTTTTGTACTTCTTTTCTAAAGCATCCCAGAGTTCTTTTGAGGTTTTGACATTGCTCTACACATTGTATAGATCATCTTGCAGACCACTCAAAATATAATTTTTACACAAAAAATCTGAGTGTGTCCATGCTTCTGTTACCTAGAATCGTTTATCAGCTGGAGTTTCATCTGACATAACAGGAACATTCTCATTAATGAACTTCTGCAGGCTCAACGTAGTGAGATAGAAGAACATCTTTTGCTGCCATCTCTTAAAGTCGACTCCAGAAAACTTTACAGGTTTCTCAGCCGGTGCTAAGGCAGCATTTGAACGATTATGTGCAACCGATGTTGTTGCAGCACTTACTGTTGCAGCAATTACTGTTCCAGCATTTGTTTGACTTGAATTAGTAATTTTTTTTTCTTTTTTTTTATCTGTCACAAATGGCAGATACGTTAAGTATTTAAAATACTAACACTAAAGAACAAATCTTTACACAAACTGTTTTCTGATTTAACGATAAAATTTTTATGTTCTTTGAATCGTTAATCGAATGAATTTTAAAAATTCAAGCAGAGTAGAAAACCATAAAGGTTTTAATCTCCTGAAACCTCAAATACAGAAACTGTTAAATTTCTTAAGATTGTTATTGTTATAGTAACCTGTATTTATAAGGTTAATTAATGAACAGAAACAGAAATAAGATGAAGCAGAAAATACATAAAATACAAGAAGTAATCCAAGTCCACAGAAACTACTATGTGTCCTTAAGAAATTTAATCCCCTCACTTTGCCCAAGGTTATGGATTAATTTCTCCCAAGATAAAACGGATTAAACCTGTCAAAGAAATAGCGGTACCTCAAATTTCTTTAACTTCAACGAACTTCAGAACAGCAACAAGTCACACAGACTCAGTCGATCGGCACTTTGATTTTATTTGAGAGAAAAGTAAATGCAGAGAAGGAAAATTTTCAATGTTTGAAAAATCGAAAATTGACTTCCTTTTATAGCCATTTTCAGCAAGGAACGTGTCTGTTCAGAGAAATCTGTTCAGACCCGTTTTATCCAGAAAGTTGTGTCTTTTGGAAAAAAATAACAATTTTTCAGAAAAATGTGTCTGTTAGGAAAATAACGACTTTTTGGAAAGTAACGACTTTTTGGAAAGTAACGACTTTTCGGAAAGAGTAACAACTTTTCGAAATGTTACCGTTACCCGCAAATTTATAAGAGATAATATTAACAGGATTTATTTGATTTAACAAAAACTGATTAAACAAATTTTGTCCAAAAAATTTATCAATCAATCACATCATTTGCCAAATCCAAATCCAAATCCGAAGCCGAGACCGAGGCCGAGCGACGACGACAACGGCGCGAGGGGGCATCTTCTTCTTAGCTCATTAAGAAGTAATGGAAGTGTTTCCTTATATAAGGACAACAATTTCCCTTTCTTTTGCCGATATGGGAGAAATGACTGTTCATTTGCACTTTGCAAATGACTTTTCATTTTCTCTCCAAAATATTTCCCTTCACTTTTCATATTCTCTCTTTTCTTTTCCCATTCACACTTGCTAAACCCCAACACTTCCTCCAATTGATATGTAATCCAGACATCCCTTCAAATAGAATCAGTATAACCCGCATATATTTCATTTGTTGCTCCTCGGCATCACAAAAAATTAGGGTATCATTTACATACTGTAGGTGTGTTACCTCTTAACTGACACCACGCTCTCTTGCAACATCAAAGCCTTTTAACCCGGCTCTATTGTTTGTTGTTCTGATCATACTATTCAACCCCTCCATAGTGATTTGAAACAAAAATAGTGACAAAGTGTCTCCTTTGAAAATCCTGTAGGATCTCCATTCATAAGTAAGACTGGTCAACGGAACGGGACGTACCGGTACCGTTCCGGTTCGTCCTGTTTCGGTTGCCTAGGGGACGGAACGGGATAGTCTGAACCGGTACACGGAACGGGACGGAACCGTGATTTTGTACCGGTGTACCGTTACCAGTTCATCCCGGTTCATTCCGGTTCCGGTCCGGTCCGATTTTGATCCGGTTTACTTAATATGTATTATTTTTTTTATATTTTATATAATTTATATTTATATTTTCTATAAATTACATTTTATATTTTATATTTTATATTTTATATTTTATATAATTTCTATATATTAAAATTAATTACCCAATACCCACCACACCCTCCCCTTCCCTGACACTTGGCACGAGGCAACTTTATTAAAAGCTGCCCTGCCCGGCTGCCCGCCCCTGCTGTCCTGCAGGCTGCAGCCCCCTGCCCCGATTTGTCCTTCCCTTTTCCCATTTGGCCTTTCCTTTTCCCAACGGTCATTTTAAAACAGAAAAAATTAAAACGGCTATTTTTTTTGTTTTATAAATCAGAATTGATTTCTAAAAATTATATATACAATGTTACAACTTACAAACATAAGTTTGAGAGAATATATATTTCCATTCATATTTATAAGATTTAGCGATTACGGATTATAAATTCTAAATTTCAAATTTTCAATATTCAATTCAGTTCTAAATTCTTAATATCATTTGGTGATTTGGTCATTTGGTGTATTTCGGAGGAGGAATCTTCTTCAAATTTCAAGTTTCGACATCAATATTTTAATTTTCATTATAATTGTTTGTTCTTACACAAACGTTTGGTAACTTCGTTCCACTCTCTAATCTTATATTTATTTTTTGTATTTACTAATTGTAACTTGTAAGTTGTTCTTATTATATTATTATTCTTGTTAAGTTTCGTATTTTGTAATTTATAACTTTATATCATGGAGTCTTCTAAAAAAAGTGGAAGTAAAAAAGGTCTAGTAGAATCAGTAAAAATTTAGTTAAAAAACTAATAAAGGTGCTAGTTCTTCTAAATCTAAAATTCCTCTTGTTAGAATGAATACAGATGAATTTACGCATGTGAATGAAACTAGTTTTTCCCGTCCTGGTCCTATAAATATCAATTCGGATACTCCTATGATTCCCCATGAACTCTATGAAAGACATTATGGTATTAATCAAGAAAATGAAGAAGTGAAAATGGATGAACAATTAAATTTAGATGAAGAAGTAGATTTAGATGATACACCGACTAGCCCCGACCTCAATAATATAGGTGCTGAAGCTCCACCTCCGGTTGGAACTACTCGTCCCCCTATTATTCCAACTAGAGGTAAGACCAAGGTACAACGTTCTTTAAAATCACATGTGTGGAAATTTTGTTATTTGAATGAAGAAAAAACTTTTAGTATATGTACTATTTGTAAACAACATTTTAAATATACATCTGGTGGGACTGGAGGTTCAACGGGGGAATTAAAAAAACATTTGATTAACAAGCATAGTAAAGAGTGGTTTGCATATATGTCTTCTCTTGAAGTTGTTGAAAATTGTAATGTTGAAGCATCGGCTAGAGGATCAAATATGGTTCAAAGTGAATTAAAGACTTCGAACCCAAGTGGTCCTCTTACACATCGAACCTATAACAAGGATCGTGATCGTGAAAACTTTGCTAAAATGGTTGTTGTTTGTGGTTTACCTTTTAGTTTTGGAGAACATCCAGGTTTTATTGCATATATTCGTGAAACATATAATCCTAGTTATAAAGGTTTATCAAGAAGCATGATAAAAAGAGATATTTTTGAATTTCAAGAAAAACATTGTCAATATTTACGTGCCTATTTTGAACTAATGGATTGTAGAGTTGCTATTACTACTGATATGGGTCGTAGTCCTAATGGTTTTCATTATTTAACTGTTACTGCGCATTGGATCGATTATAATTGGAATTTACAAAAAAGAATTATTGGTTATAAAATTTGTCAAAAGAAAAAAATCGAAATTTATATTGCTACTACTGTGTTGAAAATTTTAGATTTTTTCGGTCTTTGTGATAAAGTCGGTAGTATTACTTTAGATAATGCTTCTGCTAATTTTAATGCTATTAATATGCTAGAACCTAGACTTTGTCCTATTAGTAAATATGTTTTTCATGTTAGATGTGCCGCGCATATATTAAATTTGGTTGTTAGTGACGCTGTGAAATTATTTGAAAATAGTTGTGATAAAATTGATAATGCTTGTTTTTACATTTTTCATATGAATAGTAGTAGTAGAATTAATCAATTTAAAGAACTTTGTAATGCATTTAAACTTCCGTTTAGAAAAGTTCCGAAGCATGTAAAAACTAGATGGAATTCCTTTTATGATATGCTTGAAGTTGCTTATGCATATAGGCAACCTATTACTACGCTATTTAATAATCATAATGCTTATCCTGAATTAAAACTTAATGATAGTGATTGGGATGAAGTAAATGAACTTAGAATATTTTTGAAATCATTTTATGATGCTACTAAAAATTTTTCTGGAATATATTATCCTACTATTTCTGAAATTTTAATACACATATGTGAGATTTCATCTATCTTTTCTGATTATAAAACAAATACTTTATTTACCTCTGCTATTGAAGTTATGATTACAAAATTTAAAAAAATATTTTTTTCCTATTCCTCAAATTTATTTAATTGCAATTCTTTTCAACCCCGAATAGAAAGAATATGGTGCAAAAGCTTTAGTTGAATGCATTTATCAGAATTTAGATATTTAACCTGAAGAAGAACCTGATTTGGTAACATGTCAAAATAGTATAAAATTCTTTGCTAAAGAAATGTATGATAAATATTCTTTCTTAGATAATGTTGAAAATCCTCAAACGTCTATGAATCAAGTAGGTGCTCATGGACGAGTGAAACATAAACTTGGTCTTGAATCTTCTAATAAATGTGAATTTGTTAAATATTTTGAACAGGGTACGGATGATATTACAAACGATGAAGGTATACCGCAACTATTGAACTGGTGGAGAAATCGTGGAACTCAATTTCCAAAACTTAGTAGGATGGTGAAGGATGTGCTTGCAATTCAAGGATCATCAGTAGCTTCGGAGGCAGCTTTCAGCGCGGCAAGATTTCAAATTGGAGAACACAGATATTTGTTAGCAGAAGACAGCTTGGAAATATCAGTGTTATTTAGAGACTGGATAAATGTTGAGCGTAGAAATCAAGGACTTCCAAAATTAGATAGTCAACTTGAACTTTTCATACATTCAGCTATTGGATGAGGTAGTGATGATGGCATCGAACTTCAAGATCGTCAACGAGCTTTACGAAGACCAGAAGTTGATTACAATCAATCCATAGCTGAGTTAGAAAGAGGATTTACGGGACTATACAACTATTAGTATTACATTCGAGACTTAGTTGAAACAGAACCCTTCCTAGAAGGTGGCTGCGTAAGCTATGTACTCTACTAATAGTTGTAAATTAAAATTGTAATTTGTTACAAATTTAAATAAATTAAATTGATATTTTTTAATTTTTGTAATTGTTTTATCCTTATTTTAATTTAATTTTTTTAAAATTACAAAATTTATTTATTTAATATTTACAAGACACAAGTTATAAATATAACTTATAAAATAAATATTAATGAATATAAGTAATAACTTATAAAGTATAAACTTCAAAAGATTTAAATTTTGAAAATTTTATGAGACTTTACTTGCAAACTTAACAACAAAAAAAAATTAATAAAATATCGTTAAAATAAATTTAAGTAAAAAATTATAGTATAAATTTAAAAACTATTAATTTATACTTAGAAAAATAAAAAAAATTATATTTTCGTAATCCCAAATAATATCGTCCCGTTTATCCCGTCCCGTTCCATCCCGGTCATTTCCGATTCATTCCGGTTCCATCCCGGTATATAGTGGAACGGGACGGAACCGATTAAACATCCCGCTAATTCCGGTCCGGTTCATCCCGGTACCGGTCAACAGGTTTCATCCGGTCCGGTACCGGTTCATTCCGGTCTGGTAAACTGGTTCCGGTCCGTTGACTAGTCTTATTCATAAGCACGGAAAACTTAACAGTTGATATACAATATTGTATCCATCTCAACCATTCATGTTTGAAGCCCATCCTTTCCAGTATCTTCAGCAAATACCTCCAGTTGACATGATCATATGATTTCTCTATGTCCATCTTGCATAGTATACCAGGCTTGTTCTATTTGATTCAGGAGTCTATAGCTTCAAATAAAATCCAAGATCTGTCTAGCTTTAAATTAATTACATGTCATCTATTGGGAATCAACCAATACCAATTACTCCTTTCAACCTTTCTTCTTTGGTATGAGTGCAATTGAATGCTGCATTAAAGCTTGTCTCAAAAACTTCTTGTATATGGAAGTTTTGAAAAGTATCCATTATGTCTAGTTTAACGATTTCCCAACACTTGATGAAGAATCCCATAGTGAATCCATTAGAATCAGGTGCCTTATCCACTGAACATTCTTCAGACATCTCAACACTTCACTCTCTTCAAAGTTGGCTTCTAAGTCTTCCTTTTCCTCCTCTGTTATAACTTGACTTTGGGCATCTTGAAGAGTATGCCTCCATTGAGCTGTTTTATTGTACAATTTTTTAATAGAAATCAATGATTTCCCCTTCAATTTTGTGTGGCTCTTGAGTGATTTCTCCGTGTACCATGAGCTAATCTAGGTTATAATATCTTCTATGTGCATTTGCTATTTTGTGAAAAAAACTTGGTGTTCTTGTCCCGTTCATTGAGACACGATGCTCTTGATTTTTGTATCCACAGACATTCTTCCTTTTCACTAGCTTTTCATACTCCAACATAATCTTTGCCTTCTTTGTTATCTCTTCCTCTGTGAGAATTCTATGTTCTCTATTTGCATCTATTACTGCCATTCAAGTAGCTTTTTCCACTGATTGCCCAAATTTCCAGCATCATATTTTCTCCATTCCTTTAGTTTAGTTTTAACAACTTTAAGTTTGGATGCTAAAACATGGTCAGGTCTTCCAGTGAAGTTGAAGGAATCCCACAATCCTTTTACTATGTCAACGAAACCTTCTATTTCAAGCCACCAGTTTCAAATTTGAAATAGTTCTTGTTTCTCCCCCAATATCCACCCAACAAGGCTAATGGAAATGGTCTAAACTCAATATTTGGAGGGATACTTGTTTCAAATTATTAAAGTTAGCATCCTATTCTTCTAAAATCAAGATCCTATCAATTATGGATTCTACTTCTTGTTGTTCCCATTTGAACCATGTGTAAGTAGCATCCGTTAGTTGCAAATCAATCTGCTTCATGTATTCAATGAATCTGAAAATTTGCTCATGCCTTTTGTTCTATTGTTGCAATTCTTTTTCTCATAATTGAACATTGATACATTGAAATCCCCACATAGAGCCCATGGTCCCTTTATCAGACCCCTCACTGCTCCTATTTTTTCCCAAACCAACCTCCTTTCCTTGTAGAAATTAGAAGAATTACACAAGTTATATGGCACGAATAACTTTATAGTTGGTATACAAATTTACAAAAATAGTATAAATTCCTATTTCCAGAACCTCCCCTTCCACTTCCTCTCATCCCACATAAAGAGAATTACCCCTCTTTTTTCACTTACATCCAAAAAAGCATGTCTAATCCATCTCCCTTCCCAAAGTTGTTGAACTATCTCTAAGATATCTCCTTCTATTTTTGTTTCTTGTATACACATTACATTGCACCCGACTCCTTAATCAAACTATTCACAACTCTCCTCTTTTCTCTATTGTTTAGTCCCCTAACATTTCATGGCACCAGTTTGACTTTAATTATTAAGAAGAGCTTGTGATTCTCCCTTTATTCCTACTCCTAGAACTTTTGAATTTGACATCAAATGAAAAAAGATTTGTCAATTCTTGAACCCCCTTGATCTTTGACTTTTTCCCTTCAACCTCTTGCTTCATTCTTTTTGCATGTCTATAACTATCAATCTATAGGAGTAGTTCTGCGGCCTCTTCTTCATGCCTTTGAAATACTCCGAAAATCTTCCCCAACTTTATTAAATGAAGTGTCTTTCTCTATTTCTTGATTTAGTGTTGTTGATGAATTACTATTGGATCCACTTCTTCTCCCTATTAACAAGTTGATTATTTTAATTTTGAACTGCAACTGAATTATCTTCTCTTTCGCTTTTTCTACTTTCTCCTATTTCGCCACTGAACCTCCTCTTCTCGACAAACTTTTTCCCCTTTGATATCTTTGTCTCCCTCATCACCATTGTTGCATAAGAGTTTCCCTTCTCTGTTTCCGTTGTCGCATGCAAAGCCTGTAGAACCATGGCATCAATGAAGTTGTCTTCTCTGATTTCTTCATGGTTTTTTTCTTCATGTATACTTCTTTTTTGGGGCATATTGCTCTTGGTCCTGGACAAGGGGCCCAAATGTGATCTTAAATTTAAATGATCCATGTGCAAGTCACATGTCTCATTAAAGCTTACCCCTCCATCTGTCTTTCTCTCACAACCCACATGTTGTTTCTGACTAGAATCCCTTAATTGATGGGATTCTAGTACAGAATCACAACTTGCACTTTGGGTAAAACCTTGTATTGGTTTCAACCTTGTTTCTTCTCCATTGGACCCTGGACTGATTCCAGTGTTACTTCAAACCTGGGTTTGCACTCCACCCATATTAGAAAGTGACAAATAATTTTGTTCCGCTCTATGTAGATGTCCTTGGGTATTTTCCTATTGTCGCTGACCACCATAATTCTTGCCCATTTCATGTGGTTTTTTAGCTATATTTGTTCCTCAATTGCTATCCATCCTCCACATACTTCTCCAGTTTCTTGGAAGACTTTCTGAGACCACAAGTGCAGGGGAATGCCTAGCACTCTAATCCAAGTTTCTTTGAAAATGTTAAGGAGTTTGGGAAGCATCCTACTAAAGGGTTCCACCATTCCACAAGTAATTTGCAGTTCTTCCATCTCCATTACCCTTGTAAGGTTTGCTCCGCCATGTGTTTGTTTGGAAATTTGAATAGAAATGAGTCGCCATTGAGGTCGTAGATGTTGACACCAAATGCTTTTTTCCTAGTTTGTTGAGGACCACCTTCTGATTTCAACAAGTGTTGGCTTTTCCTTGGGCTTTTTCGTAGTAACCAACTACACATCTCTTGAGTAGGCATTTTTTCATGATCGTCCATTCAATTAGTCACTTTTATGTTGCCATTCATACTCTTTATCACAGCAGTACAGAGACTTTGTCTCTTGTACAATTGCTGCAAATGGGTACTTGACATCCATCACCCTTATATGAGGTATTTCGTACCTTTCTCTTTTTCCATTTGATGAACCCTTCTATCTTTAATGAAACACCCATCCACTCACCATTCAATGTTAGCTCTGGACTAATTAACCAGACCTTTCCCCTTCATTTTGATGAGATTAGGCTTATGAATCTCCCGTGTTGATTGCTCTTTCTAGTGCAAAAAAGATCTGACTCCCCTCCTGAAAATATCCATCTCTTGATCTCCTTCTTATGATCTTTCGATGCCTTTTTCATACAAAAGCATATACACTCCATAGTTTTTCTGCTCACAGTGGACCTTCACATCATCTTCCTTATTCTTTCCACCCATTCAAACTTGCCATTTTCCACCTAGTGATATCAAATAACTTAAACTCTGCATTGAAATACATCCTGTTGTCCTCCATCCGAAATCTGAAAGAAGGAAAAATAAAGAGAGTTACCATAGAAGGTGATAACTCAGGGAGGTGAGAGAGAGATTTTCCGGTAAGAGTGTCGGAAAGGTGTCAAGAAAAGATGTTTCTCACCATGAAGTAGGAGAGAGACATTTTTTTGGTTTTCTCACAAATTCTTTGGCGAAGAGGTTATTTATTTGTGAATTTATATAATGTTGACTATGTATTTAGTTGTTACCTCTATAGTATTAGGTGTTGTATTCAATTGGCTCTCTTTTATACATAAATTTTCTCTTATTGTTCAACCTATTTATTTATATAAGATTCAATGTATGTTAGGCAATGGTTTGTATTCGTATGAATGATGTGTAATTTGAACATACAAAGTTTATATTTGAGTAAATACTTTTCTACATGTTATATTGTGGCATACTTATACATATTGATTACCTTCAGTATATTTGGAGTTATTTTGTTATTATGGTTTTTAAAATGTAAATGATTCATGTAACTGGTAGTTAAATGAATACCTGAATACTTTTAAGACTATTATTTGAACCAAATATATTTAAATGAATACCTGAATACTTTTCAGACTATTATTTGCACCAAATATATTTTGTGTCACTGCACTTTATTTGAATATATATTATTTCTTATGTATGCATATAACCAGAATATATGTTTTACATTTGTGTTTGGCTATTACTGAATTCCCAAGGTGTTGGTTAGTTTTAACCATTACTAATGTTAAGTAAGCACAATTTCATAGTATTGTATTTTCTCATTACAAAGAATCAAATTTTATGTGTTAGATCGCCCGATCGAACCCTCGCACATGCAGGTTTATGTAAACCATAAGATAATTACATATTTGAAGGAGAAACTTACACGACCCAATTTGATCGATTCAAAGATGCATGTTTTGGAGTCTATACCAAAATGCACGTGTGTGAGACACAACCATAAATCTTTAGGTACTTAATGATTTGTGAATTGGAGAACAGTTCCCCGATAAACAGTTCTTTCGTATAAATCATAACACACTCTATTTTGATATTCAAGAATTTGCTATCATCATTGGTTTGAACTGCTTCGCTGATGAAGATGATTTCTTATTTGACACAAGCGAGCCAAACAGAATAATCCAGCAGTACTTTGAGGGTAAAGTATTATCAGAAAGGCAGTGTTGATCAGGAAGTATAAAAATAAGGTATGGGGTGTCGAGAATGATGTTGATGCTGGTAAATTTGCAATTTTATATCTTATCAGTTAGTTCATCTACTTCGGTGAGAAGAGGAGCTCATCAATTTCAAGGATACATCTTGATCTAGTTGAGCCGCCAATACCATGAATAACCGTGGGAAAAAAATGTTTTCTCCAAAACGATCAAAAGCATAACAAAAAAAAAATGGATTCCAAGAAAAAGTACTACAAAATTGATGGTATGCCTATTGCTATGCAAGTCTGGCCATTTTCACACATAAAGTGTAGCTATTTATTTTAAATAGCATACCTATAGTTATTCCAATCTAATAACCTAAAACTATAGCTATTTTTGTAAGTTACACAAATTTAAATTGTATGAGAGGATAGATATCTAATACTTTCTAGCTTGCTATTCAAGATTGTTGAAATACTTTGTTGCTTAATAATCAAGATTCTAGACTTAATTTATTTTCAAAATGAATATAATAATATGTCGGGCAACTTTCACATATAGCAAAGATAAAATTTATATTTTGTATACTATAGCAAAGTTTGCATAATTGTGCTCCATAGCAAACATATATGTGTATAATTCGTCATACGTATACAATTGAGGTGAATTGTATAAAACGAAGTGTATAAAACGAGAAAGAGAAAGAGACTTGGGCAGAGAATTGTATAAAACGGAGTGTGCAAAACGAAGTATATAAAATGAATTGTATAATTATAAGTGTATAGGACGATTATATACAATTTGAATTTGTATAAAACGAGAAAGGGAGAAAGGCAAAAGAGACTTGGGCAGTGAATATACAATTGAATCGAATTGTATAAAACGAGAAAGAGAGAAATTATATACAATGTGAATTTGTATAAAACGAGAAAGAAAGAAAGACAAAAGAGGCTTGGGCAAGAAAGTATTTTTATTGTATAATTATAAGTGTATAAGACGGAGATATATGTATTAGCATATGTATATACAATTTTCTCTCGCTTTATACAATTAGAAACATAATTTATACAATTAGCTACTATATTTATTTTATATTATTAGTTTGTCATTCTATACTTAATAGGTTTCAGAGTTTAGGCAAAAAATTTAATGTTTCAGAATTTTACCACTTAATTTATAAAATATATTTTTTACATATAAATTTGTTTGATTTATTTTATAAAATGTAAACACTACCTAATTGTTCGGTTTAGTTATATATTTATGTAAAAGTCTACAACTCGCTCGAACTCAGAAAGAGATGAGTCTAATGATACTTGAGTACCACTACTACAACACTATAAAAAGCTTATTGGTATATTTGATTTTGGGTTTAGAAGTTACACCCCGAACTGCAGCATATTGAAATTGTAAATGGTCAGACACACAGGGAAATAAGGCAATGGAATCCTCTTTCCCTTTACAAGTGCAGAAGAAGGTCTTGGCAACATGCTTCAATCTTCTATGGAACAGAGTTAAATTAGAGGTTTCTCAGCATGGACAAGATACTAGGAAAGGCGCATTGCCACATTCTTTATGCAGATGATACTTTAATCTTGTGTGATCCGGACTTGAACATACACTAAACCGCAGGTTTTTGAGGCTCTCATAGGCCTTCATATAAACATGCAAAAAAATGACTACTGCTCGTAAATGAAGTTCAGAACCTCCAACAGTTGGCTCATATTCTTTGGTGTAACATGGGTCATTACCTTCCACATATTTGGGATTACCATATGGACGTAAACACCACCATCTCCGTATGGAATGGCATTATTGGAAAAATGTGAAATAAGGTTATCAAGTTGGAAGAGAATCTCTCTCTACAAGAGGAAACCTTAGTTTTAATAGAAAATAATGTATGGGGTTCACTTCGTATGGTCCATATTTATTACACCTACTTCAGTGATGAAAAAACTCCACAAGAAATCTTGATTATCTTTGGCAAGGAAACAGAGAAAACAAAACCTTCACTATAGTCAAGTGGAGATCAGTCTTGGAAGGCAATAATTTCTGGTAGGCTTGGTGAAAACACACAACGTCAATCTCCTGAATAAATTGGCCCTCTGTACCCAAACAGATGCACTGACCAGACAATGGTTTTGGAGATTCACACACGAGGAAGAAGAGAAAGGTCATTGAAACCAAATAGGATAATAAAGGCACCTAACTTAGTATCATAATAATCTGGGATGACTTCAGAGGCAAAACATACTTCAAAGATGGTGATGGTGAGAAGATTAGCTTTTGGCATGACGCTTGATTGTGACACACTCTCGCAAAGTTGGACTTCCTTCTTCTTTATATGCTGGCTGCCAAGCAGAGTGCTTCTGTATTGATACTACTCCAATCATGGCTGGAATGGGTGGGGGGGATTGCAATGACTGAGAATTAGAGAGGACTTGCATCTTACTTCAACTACTAGGAACCATTCCACAAGTTCAGACAAGAAAGACACCATTTGTTTGAACGGCAAGAAAGATGGCATTTTTACAGTCAAATCATGCTACACATTCTTATTGAATTCACAGAATATTGCAACATCAGTTTGGCCTTGGAAAAGTTTTGCTCCTTGTAAAGTTCAGTTTGTCACTTAGTGTTGGGTTATGGGTCTTTTTCCCTTCCTATGTGGATAAATAAAAGCCCAATTTGGACCAACCCATTTTTGCCCATAGGCCCATTCTTATGAGGCAAATATAAGCCTATTTAGGTCTTATTTTCATATACACAGAGAGTTTTTTCAGCAGCCAAAAAGAGAGAAAGAGAGCAGTTTTCGCAGTCAAAATTCAGCCCTAACAGCCAACTTCAAATTGCGATTCCCGCTTCGTTTCTTGTCCGATTGAGCTGATTTTTGGACAGCATATTATCTTCATCTCAATCTTTGATTAGGAACTGACAGAGTTGGATTTGGTGGCCTGCAGCTTCAGTTTTGCTGTCGTGAACAGTAGCTGCGAAATTGGTGATTTTGCTCCTTTAATTCTCTAGATTTGGTGCAATCTTATTTTGTTGTTGCTCGTTGTTTGGCACTTGTTTTGTGGCCAATTTTGGAGAACAATATTGTAACTCTTGGTGATTATAGTGGAGCTTTTTGTCCCGTGGTTTTTTACTCTTCACATCGAAGGGTTTTCCACGTAAATCTTGGTGTCTTGTGTGATTGGTTTATTATTGCCTTGTTATATTTGTTTGGTTGAATTACTTGCTGCCTTACTATCATATTGCTTGTGGTTGTTTGTCTTCTCTTGGTTCAAATCGAAAAGGGAAAGTATAGACTTGGGTATTCTTCCGCTGTTATCCTGTCAGGCATTCTTTGTTAGTGCCTTGTCTTTCCCAACAAAGTGGTATCAGAGCATTGGTTATTGTTGATTGTCGTTTTGAATGATGGAGGCAAATATGAGCAAAATGGTGTGTTTAACTGGTAGTAACTATCATATTTGGAAAGGCAAGATGAAAGATCTTCTATTTGTCAAGAAGATGCATTTACCTGTGTTTGCTTCTAATAAGCCTCAGTCTTTGAATGATGAAGAATGGGAATTTGAGCATCTGCAGGTTTGTGGCTATATTAGACAATGGGTTGAAGATAATGTTAGAAATCATATTGTGAATGAGACACATGCCAAAAGTTTGTGGGACAAGCTCGAGACACTTTATGCTTCGAAGACTGGCAACAACAAGTTGTTCCTATTGAAACAATTAATGAATATCAGGTATAAAGAGGGCACTCCTATTTCTGATCATATTAATGATTTTCAGGGTGTTCTTGACCAGCTGTCCGGAATGGGTGTAAAGTTTGATGATGAGATACAGGGACTTTGGCTTCTTAATACTCTGCCAGACTCTTGGGAAACTCTTCGAGTTTCTTTGACTAATTCTGCTCCCAGTGGTGTTGTAACCATGGAATATACTAAGAGTGGTGTCTTGAATGAAGAAATGAGAAGAAGATCTCAAGCCTCATCTTCTTCAGCTTCACACTCCGATGTTTTGGTTACTGAAGATAGGGGGAGAAACAAGTCCAGAGGTCAGAATGATAGAGGTAAAAGTAGAAGCAAGTCAAAGTCTAAATACAAGAATATTACATGTGACTATTGCCACAAGAATGGGCATATCATGAAATATTGTTACAAGCACAAGAGAGATATGAGACAACAAAAGAGAGAAGGCGATAATGAAAATCGTGTTGCTGTTGTTGCTAATGATGATCTTCTTGTTTCTTGTGATGCAAATGCCATTAATCTTGTTCGTGATGAGTCTAGCTGGTTTGTGGATTCTGGTGCTACTTCTCATGTCACGCCAAAGAAGGAATTATTTTCTTCTTATACTCCAGGTAATTTTGGAACGTTGAAAATGGGCAATAATCATGAAGTTGAAGTTATTGGCATTGGGACAGTTTGTTTGGAAAGTAACAATGGTTCCAAACTAGTTCTCAATAATGTCAAGCATGCTCCAGATGTTCGCTTGAATTTGATTTCTGTGGGATATCTTGATGATGAGGGTTATGTTAATACACTTGGTGTTGGCCAGTGGAAGCTTACTAGAGGTTTGATGGTTGTGGCCCGTGGTGACAAGTTGTCTAACTTGTATGTATTTCAGGGCTCCATGTCCAGAGACTCAGTAAATTTGGTGGAGAATGATACTTCATCAGAGTTATGGCATAGAAGGCTGAGTCATATGAGCGAGAAGGGGATTGATAGTTTGGCTAAGAAAAATTTGCTTTCTGGAGTGAAACAAGCAAAGTTGAAGAAATGTGTTCATTGCTTAGCCGGTAAACAGAAAAGAGTTTCTTTTCAGAGTCATCCGCCTTCAAGAAAGCTTGATTTGCTGGAGTTGGTACATTCTGATTTGTGTGGTCCTTTTAAGGTAAGATCTCATGGTGGTGCACTTTACTTTGTGACTTTTATTGATGATCATTCTCGCAAACTCTGGGTATTTCCTTTGAAGTCCAAGGATCAAGTACTTGATGTGTTCAAGAGTTTTCAGGCCTTGGTTGAAAGACAAACAGGGAAGACATTGAAATGCATCCGCTCAGATAATGGTGGTGAGTATATTGGTCCTTTTGATAGATATTGCAGAGAGCAGGGTATTAGGCATCAGAAAACTCCTCCAAAGACTCCTCAGTTAAATGGTTTAGCAGAGAGGATGAACAGAACTCTAGTTGAGAGGGTTAGATGTATGCTTTCAGATGCTAAGCTGTCAGATTCCTTTTGGGCAGAAGCACTTAATACTGCTGCTTATGTTATCAATTTATCTCCTGCTGTTGCTTTAGATGGTGATGTCCCTGACAGAGTTTGGACTGGTAAGAATGTTTCTTATGATCATCTTAGAGTCTTTGGGTGTAAAGCCTTTGTACATGTTCCTAAGGATGAAAGGTCAAAGTTGGATGTTAAAACTAGGCAGTGTATCTTCATTGGTTATGGTCAAGATGAATTTGGCTATCGTTTCTATGATCCTGTTGAGAAGAAACTTGTTAGAAGCCGTGATGTTGTGTTCTTTGAAGACCAAACAATTGAAGATTTTGACAAAGCTGACAAGGCTGATTTTCAGAGTAGTGAGAGCTTAGTTGATGTTGATCCAGTTCCTTTGACTATTGCACCGGAAGAAAATCTTCATAATGATGAAAATCAAGTTGATAATGAAGATGGTGATCATGTTCAGAATGACCGGCATGATGTTGTTGATGCTCCAGTGCAAGATGATGTGGTTGTCCAACAACCAATTATAGATGCTCCAGAGAGTTCTCTCAGACGATCTAGTAGAGAGAGAATTCCTTCATCTCGTTATTCTCCCAATGAGTATGTACTCTTGACTGACGGGGGAGAACCTGAGAGTCTTGATGAGGCCATGGAAAGTGAAGAAAAAGAAAGGTGGTTTGATGCTATGGAAGATGAGATTAAATCCTTGCATGATAATCATACCTTTGATTTGGTTAAGTTACCTAAAGACAGAAAAGCTTTGAAAAACAGGTGGGTTTTTCGGGTGAAACATGAAGATGGTAATCCAGTTCCACGGTACAAAGCTAGATTAGTTGTCAAGGGATTTAATCAGAAAAGGGGAGTTGATTTTGATGAGATATTCTCTCCAGTTGTGAAGATGTCATCCATTCGTGTGGTTCTAGGCTTGGCTGCAAGTCTAGATTTAGAGGTTGAGCAAATGGATGTTAAAACTGCTTTCCTCCATGGTGACTTAGATGAAGAAATTTATATGGAGCAACCGGAAGGTTTTGAAGTCAAGGGTAAAGAGAATTATGTTTGCAAATTGAAGAAGAGCTTGTATGGTTTGAAACAAGCTCCCAGGCAGTGGTACAGGAAGTTTGGTTCTTTTATGAGTCAGCAGGGCTTCAAGAAGACTTCTTCAGACCATTGTGTTTTTGTGCAAAAGTTCTCTGATGGTGACTTTATTATTGTGTTGCTTTATGTTGATGACATGCTTGTTGTTGGTCATAATACTTGCAGGATTCAGAAGTTGAAGCAAGAGTTGAGTAAGTCTTTTGCTATGAAAGACTTAGGACCAGCAAGGCAGATTCTTGGCATGCAGATTGTCCGTGATAGAAAGGCCAAGAAATTGGTATTATCACAAGAGAAGTACATTCAGAAAGTACTTCGCAGATTCAGCATGGACAAAGCTAAGGTTGTCAGTACACCTTTAGCTATGCACTTCAAATTGAGCACGAAACAGTGTCCTTCTAGTGATGATGAGAAGGAAGATATGAAGAAAGTTCCTTATGCTTCAGCTGTTGGTAGTTTGATGTATGCGATGGTTTGTACAAGACCGGATATTGCTCACGCTGTTGGAGTTGTTAGCCGTTTTCTTTCTAATCCGGGAAGAGAACATTGGAATGCTGTGAAGTGGGTTATGAGATATCTCTGTGGCACTTCTAGTCTGAGTTTGTGTTTTGGTACAGGGAAGCCTATTCTTTGTGGTTATACTGATTCAGACATGGCTGGTGATGTTGATACTCGCAAGTCTACTTCAGGGTACTTGGTTACTTTTGCAGGGGGAGCTGTGTCTTGGCAATCTAGGTTGCAAAAATGTGTTGCTCTATCTACTACAGAAGCTGAGCTTATTGCTGTCGTTGAAGCTTGTAAAGAATTGCTTTGGATGAAGAGATTCTTGGGGGAACTTGGTTGTGCTCAAGAGAGGTATGTGCTTTATTGTGACAGTCAAAGTGCTATACATCTTGGCAAGAATTCTACGTTCCATGGTCGGTCTAAACACATTGATGTGAGATACCATTGGATTCGAGATGTGTTGGATTCTAAGTTGCTTGAGCTTGAAAAGATTCATACAAATGACAATGGTTCCGATATGATGACTAAAGCTTTGCCAAGAGGGAAGTTTGAAGATTGTTGCATGGTCGCCGGGATGGCGGTCTCCTCCACATAGTCGTGAGGGGGAGAATTGTTGGGTTATGGGCCTTTTTCCCTTCCTATGTGGATAAATAAAAGCCCAATTTGGACCAACCCATTTTTGCCCATAGGCCCATTCTTATGAGGCAAATATAAGCCTATTTAGGTCTTATTTTCATATACACAGAGAGTTTTTTCAGCAGCCAAAAAGAGAGAAAGAGAGCAGTTTTCGCAGTCAAAATTCAGCCCTAACAGCCAACTTCAAATTGCGATTCCCGCTTCGTTTCTTGTCCGATTGAGCTGATTTTTGGACAGCATATTATCTTCATCTCAATCTTTGATTAGGAACTGACAGAGTTGGATTTGGTGGCCTGCAGCTTCAGTTTTGCTGTCGTGAACAGTAGCTGCGAAATTGGTGATTTTGCTCCTTTAATTCTCTAGATTTGGTGCAATCTTATTTTGTTGTTGCTCGTTGTTTGGCACTTGTTTTGTGGCCAATTTTGGAGAACAATATTGTAACTCTTGGTGATTATAGTGGAGCTTTTGGTCCCGTGGTTTTTTACTCTTCACATCGAAGGGTTTTCCACGTAAATCTTGGTGTCTTGTGTGATTTGTTTATTATTGCCTTGTTATATTTGTTTGGTTGAATTACTTGCTGCCTTACTATCATATTGCTTGTGGTTGTTTGTCTTCTCTTGGTTCAAAGCGAAAAGGGAAAGTATAGACTTGGGTATTCTTCCGCTGTTATCCTGTCAGGCATTTTTGTTAGTGCCTTGTCTTTCCCAACAGTTAGTTGGCAGAAATGCGTCTAGACTAATTTCTAAAGAAGATGTCCATATATTTGCAACAGATGCTCCCTATGTGAAGAACAACCAGATGACACATCCCATCTATTTCTGTATTGCAACACTATTGCACAATTTTGGGATATGTTTTTCAACATTTTGGGCCTAAATGGACAATACCTACAAACTTGTTGGCACAAAGAGGGGCTGAGGAACATATATTCACGGATATGGAATGCAATCCCAGGAACAATTTGGTGGGTTATTTGGAGAGAGAGTACTCCAAAATTTTGAATACATCATCTTGTGATGTTGAGGCCATGATTGACTTCATTAGTTCTCTACACAATCTATAAAAACTTCTTTTGATGTACCATGTTGTAATTGTCAACATAAGCTTAATGATGATACATATATAAAATTTTTGCATCATGCAAAAAATGCATTGTATGTTGTCATAAATATTGGTGTACATTTCAGCAAAAGGTAAGTTATAAATTTTTATATCTACACACATTCTCTATTTACTTGTAACTTTCTTCAAACATGATTATAAAGAATATGGCACTAAATCAGAAATCTTCCACCATATGAAGTATGATTATTTAACACTCAATTTTGATAGATCTGTGAGGACATCAAACACCATGCACTAGGGAAGTCTTTAAACACTCATCCACAAGCAAGCAAGACACTGGCCCTTGAGGATTTCCCAGTTATATATAAAACAAAAGAAAGACAACACTGGGCTAGTGTCTCAATAGTAACATGTACGTCAAATTATTACCCCCGAACAACATAATCACAAAAGATTCAGAAGGAAAAGAAGGTGCTAAATGTTGAAGGGAATCTATATCTAACCTTTCCACACACAATTTGGGAGCAGGAAGGATAAGTACTAGTGACCCACATGTACAGCTAAGACAGCAAGGCTTTCAGTTTAGCAAATAACATATGCCACCAGAAAGAAATACCACATAAAGAAAACAATGTAACAGCTGTAAAGTACAACAAAAGGGAGAAAGAAAAATTTGCGGCCAAATCTCGGTAAGGGGATAAGCTTTCCTCAAGTAACTTCCACTTGGCTGTTGGCACCAAATAGGAAACAGAAAAAGGTCAAGAAACTGGTAAAAGAAATTGAGATTACTAGAGCTAAAGACAACAAGCAAGAGTAAAGAACAGCATTAATTTTAGTTTCCAAAACGAAAACCTTTATACACTATTTCCATCATATTTTGTTAGTTTTGTAAACCTTCATACTAAAAATTTGTTTGTTTTGATGGTTACTACTCCTTTATACACACCCTTCTTATTGAACTAGAAAAGAAAAACATTTGAAGCACATAGATTTAGTCAAAGATATATGCCTCATAGCGAAGGTTACATCATAGATTTGCTACACCTGACTGTCTTCAGCCAATTAGGCCTTGAGTAACATGTCCCCGTTAGCTTGCCCATGTTGTATGGAAGACACAAAAGCGTTCTATTTAAAACATGGAGGTAAGAAGTCATGGTTCAATTGTCACCGTCGATTCTTGCCAAAGGATCATGAATTTAGGAGAAATACTAGCGCATTTTTAACGAATCAAACTGATTTTGAAGATCCACCTGCAACTTTATCGCCTGAGGAAATGTGGCATAGAGTTCGGGATTTACCTAAGGTAACAAACTCTCCATCATTTAAGATACTTGCTTATGGTGTTCCACATAATTAGAAAAAACAAAGCATATTTTGGGAGTTAACCTTATTGGAAGCATAACCTTCTTCGTCATAATTTGAATGTCATGCATATTGAAAAAAACTTTTTTGAAAACATATTTAATATTGTGATGGATATCAATAACAAGACAAAAGATAACTTGAAGGCTAGGATGGACTTAAAAGAATATCGTAGGAGAAGTGAGTTTTACCTGACATACCCTAACAACAAGATTCAGAAGCCCAAGACAAGTTACACATTCACTTTGGCTGAGAAGAGAGAGATTTGTGATCGGGTCAAGAATTTGAAGAAGCCTGACGGATACGCTTCAAATTTATCTAGATGTGTTGATATGAAAGAAGGAAAGTTGATGTCTATGAAAAGTCATGATTGTAACATTTTCATGGAATCTTTGATGCCTGTTCATTCAAGTCATTGCATGTAGAATATGGAAACCTATCGCAGAAATAAGCCTTTTTTCAACGAGTTGTGTTTTAGCACATTGAGGGTGGAGACCTAAATTACATGGAGAGTAATATTTTCCTAGCTTTAAATAAGTTAGCCAAAATATTTCCTCCTGGCTTTTTCAATGTAATGGAACCTCTCCGTATTCATCTTGTGCAAGAGGAGGTCCAGTTCAAGGTAGATGGATGTATCTAGTTCAAGTTTAATGCAGGTTTGCGTCATCATATCTTGGCTCACATATGGTTGCAGAATCTATTACACCATTCTTCAATAACGCTTGAGTAGATGTAAAGAATTTTCCTACAATATCAGAGAACAAATATGGAATCAATTTAAGGTAAAAATAAAATATATTCTTATGTCAGTTATCAAATTTTGAATTTTAAATCTAACGACATTTTGTTATGGTGTAGAAAGAGTGTGTATGACAGCCATGTTATGAGAAGAAAATAAATTTTATTTTTGAGAAGAATGCTCGTAAACCAGTTACTGAAATGTTGTTTGTAGCTCGAAAAAATAACGAGAAGCCTAATTGACTACGAGCAGACATATGGGTTAAATTTTTGGAGAAATGGAACACTCCTGAATTTAAGGAGAAGTGTGAGCGAGCAAAGGCAGCTCGGGCATGCGTAAAAGGTGGATCTTTACACATAGGAGGTTCTATGAGTTTCGCATCCCACAAAAGAAAAATGATAATTTTTTAATTGAATCTCCTTAACTTTAACTAAATGTGACTGAACATCATATAACTTTTATTGCAGACAAATTAAAAGGTGCAGAAATGTCTAATATGAGGTATTTGAGGAGACGCATAAGAAAAAAAATAAGAACAGTACAAGGGAAGAATGGATAGAGCCACATGCAAAGGAGACAAAAACAAAAGGCTGAAGAAGTGTTCTTATAAAATGGAAATCATGGAAACCAATTAACATTTTAATTTATTGTGTATTATGTCTGAAAGAAATAAGATTATTAATTTATATATACATTTATTTCAGGTTCGATTTCAGAGAGGCTTGGATGAATTGCGTCAGACACATCGTACTTCCTACTTCAGAGGCTGATTCCACATCATCTAATGATATTACATTAATATGAACAAATGTGACAGGAGGTGTGAAGAAAGGTAGAGTTTATGGAGCACAACGTTCCTCGTTTCATCCATCATCATTGTTGTCTGGTGCTTCTACTTCTCAATCATCGAAAAAAATGGAAGCAATGCGAAGACAAATTTCAGAGCTTACAAAACGACTTCAATCATCTGAAGTTATATTTGCTAAAGTGCATAAATTCATGGAGAAACTTATGGCTGAATCTGATGAAAGTGAAAAACCGACTCTGATGAAGAGTAAATTACTTTATGGTTGTTTGGATTTTTTTTATGAGATTTAGACGTGCTTTGAAATATTTACTTCCTTATTGAATAACTACTTAATACTTATTAGACTTGATTTTGATGATGCTTGAACTTTTAGACTCAATTGAATTGAATTGAATGCAATTTGAATGTTTAGGAATGCATTCGATGTTTGATTTTATTTTTGAGTTTTTGTGGATGAATGATAGTATTAATTTAGCAGGTGGTCTACCAAAAAAATAACATTTTTCAATAGTAAATGTAATTTTTTCGACTACAATAGTATGCAATATCATATAATTTATTTTAGAAAAAATTAAAATTGCTGACTATAATAATTGATAGATTACCTAAATAGTGAATAAATTTATTATATATACCGACTATAATAGTCGAAAAATGCTAATATGATTAACAAATAAATTATATGCTGACCACACTTGTCAGAATATATATTAGTTGATTATTTAATTGTTCAGCTATTACAACTACTATAGTCGGCATTGTTTTAATTATTAATTTATTATTTTATTAGGTACCAATTACAGTAGTCGGCATTCTTTTAATTATTAAATTTTATTTTTATAGTTACCGACTATAGTAGTCGACATTGTTTTAATTATTAAATTATTATTTTCATAGTTTCCGACTACAGTAGTCGTCCATTTAGGTACTTAATGGTCAGTTCTTGTTATATATTTCTGACTATCGTAGTCGAAAAACGTCGACTAATGTAGTCGGTAAAGAATTTTCGACGTTCAGGATATCGACTATTATAAAGTAGTCGGAAGATCATCGGCAAACTTCAATTTTAGACTACATTCCGATCAATTTTATAATCGGCAAATAACAAATTTCTAGTAGTATTATGTGAGGTTAAAATATTCTTTCAATCACTATTTGCCTCACATTTATTATTTATATATGTCCTTTAGATTATAAATTTTATGAATTTATACTAAATAGTGTATTTTATTTATAGATCTAAATTGATGTGAAATTAAAGAAGTTTGGAGCTTAAACTAATTAAAGATGAAAGAGTGAATATTATATTAATATTTTATATATATGGAAAGCTCACCGCAAGTTAAAAGAAATTAAATTGGTGGAAACTGCCCTTTTGCAACGTGGCAGCTTCTGAAAGCACTTGCCAATCAATGAAAGGCGTAATTTATGAGGCCGTTACAATTCGCACGGAGTCTTATTGTGTTTGATTTTGATGTTCGAATTTATTTTGAACTTAATTATTTTGTTTAAGGTTTTCTACATATATAAATATTTTATTGAAATGATTAATTTAGATATTAGCCAAAGGCGAAAATTAATTAGAGGGCATCAAAGTATAAAGTTGTCAATAATTTTTACTGTTCATTTCTTTCCTTTTTATTTTCTTAAAGATTAGTAGCTAAAAGATCTTATTCTTGTTTTTGGGCTATAGCTACGGATTGAACGTTAATTATTTAAGGTTTTTAAATTAATTCTTGATTGTCATTATAAGTTACTTCTATATTCTTATTTTAGTATTTTGTGCTTGATCACCATTAGATAAGTCTATTGTCTAATCTTAAAATCGAGAGAGGAGGGGTTAGATACACCAAAGAATATAGAGATCTTGATCGACCCATTAAGTAGAGGTGATTTGTGTTCCTAAGTGATGCCCTAACGGACAGGATGAAATATAAATACTCGCCAGTTAGGTTGTTTATTCCCGCTCAATGATGTAGTTAGACAACTAACTGGAGTAGGAGACGAGAGATGTGTAGCCCGACTCATACAATTAACCCTGTAAATTAGTAACTTGACAAATAAAATTAGTTCTAAGCCGATAATATGATACATGAAATCAAATACATGCTACAGTCCTGGATTTTCCATATCACTATAAGTAACTTTAGTATTTTATTCATGCATTCTTTTCTTTTGACACTCTTAAATAAATAATTAAATCAGTATAATTTAGTAAAAATAGTTCATCAACAAGTCCTTTGGATTTGATAATTTGATTCTTTTAAGACTCATTATATTACTTGGACAATCACGTACACTTGCTTGTGTAATTAGAAGCAATGTTTGGAGACAATTTTCAATGGATAGTTAATAAGTAATGATTGGAAGGTTATTTAATAATAATGGGTTAATGATTGAAAAGTGGTGTAAGGGTGGTGAAATGTAAATCGATCTGTTGTTGGGGTTTGGTTCATTTCTTCCTTTCGCGGTTAGAGTTACAGATGGAGTATTTAGGTTTAGTTTTGGATTTGATTATCAGATTATGATTCAAGTTTTGATATATTGGTATATATAATTAAATATTAGGTGTATTATAATTATGAAACTTATTAGACTTATATAGGAAAAATTGAAACTTAACCCTAGGTTTGAAAATAAAAAAAATATGGGAGTTGACATGTTAATTGACATCAAAATTAGAAATTTGATTATAGATCTTGGTGATTTTTGGTCTCTATACTAGAGATATAGTAATATAGGTGTCGTTAAGTGTTGAAATCTTATTGTGATTATTTATTTGAAAGGTTTGTTTTAATTTAGAAGCCCAAAGAAAGGGGAAAACTGAAGTATCGGAGTGATCATTCAATTATTAAAGGAAAGTGGATTTCTCGAGCTTTGTTATGTGTATAGAATCATGTATTTTCTTGTGGCATGTGTTGGGGAGTAATGATACTTGGTGATGCGTTGACCTGTCCATATTGAATAATTCTAATGATGAAAAGGAGGTAATAAAAGGTAGTGTGATTCATTATTGGTGTTTGATGTGTTGAGGATGGTTTGAAAGACTTAGTGATTCATAGTTGATGTTGTATTACGATTGTTTTGTTATGATTTGAGCGTTGTTATGGAATTGGTATCTCCTCATTATTTGTGTGAACATGTCATTTGGTTCCGAGACATGGTTGTGACAAGTGCTATGTGAATTGACGAAGAATAAGAAATTAAAGAGGATGCATCATTTCAAGGATATGTCGCATGTCGTGATGGATATTATGATTCGAAGGACGTATCGCACGCCACAACGAACTTTATTATCGAGGGTCATGTTGCACGCCGCAATAAATGCATTGACAGATATGTATCTCATGGGTCCTACACTAAGAAACACTGATTGTGTATCACTAGGTCAGATACGCATCACCATATTTGACATTGCATTGCATATATTTATCATTTGTGAACTTGTGATTGCCTTTAGTGGAACTTATGAATCATGAACTTGATTATATATGTTGCTGATCTATAATTGTTGGAATGTTGTTATTGAGTTGTGTGCTATGAAATCGTGAACTCTTATGTTGGGTTGGTTTTATGCAGGTTGTAGTTGTGGAGGTTCGGTTGGGGTGGTAGGAGTACCCGTATTCTATATACTTGATTTGTGTTTAGGAGTTCACTTGCTGAGTTGTGTGATTTGGTTCTCACCCTTGCTTCTACATTGTGTATATTATGAGCCTGATTTTCATGATACTCTCTCTGATCTTCTTGTTTGAGACTTCCAATGGAGATTTATGACGTAGTTGATTGTCATCTCAATAGACCTTTTCGCTCCTAGTTATGGTGTTGTTCTACTTTAGAGATAACATCATTTGAGACTTTTTTATTTCTTTCAAATCTTGTAACAACCCTCAAAATGAACTAGGATAATCTAGAGACTCCCATGTGTCTTAAAAGTTATTAACATGTTAATTTAGTGTGTCACAGCTTGTGATAGTCATTTTAAAGAGTTTGGAACTCAAACGTCAAGGGAAGACCAAGACGTCCTGAAACTAGTCTTTTATGTGTTAGTGTGTCCTCGTATGTTTGCCTTGTTTTTATGTGTTGTTTGGATTCTAAAAACAGTGGAGGTGACCTTAGTGCCTTAATAAACATTTTAAAGGTCAAAACTTTTGGGTACGACTCCCCGAGGACCACCCTAAGGTTCCTTGAGGAGGACCCAAACGTCGGACAAAGAAGCTGCCAAAGGCAGCGTGCAGAGGCAAGATCTAGAGCCCAGTCCGTGTCGCGCGCCTGGCACTCAACATGCCTCCCCTTTGCACGGCTTTCACGAGGCTCATTACCTAATAATTTGTGAGGCAAAATTGGGAGTTGCCTCCGCGACGCGCTACCATGTCCTAGATTCGGTTGCGTCATTTTAATGTCAAGTTTGACATGTCTAATAGTCCAAATAAGTATGGGGTGTTTTGGAAACTTTGGGAGTTGGTTATAAGCTGTTTTTATGTCATATTTAACCCCTTTACCAATTAAAAACCCCAATACCAAATAAAAATTTAAAAAATGCCAAAACTCTCTTCTCTTCCAGATTCTCTCAAACCTCCATTGGAGGTCAAACTCAAGCTCAATCTAGAACATGAATTTTGAAGTGCTTTCTTCTCTAAATGTGTGGTATTTTCTTCTATTAAGGTATGGTAACCCTTGATCCTTAGTTCACCTTTCAACTAAGGAGATTTTTCAAAGGTTTTCCAATGTGATTCTAAGGTCAAATTTCCTATCCTTTAATCTAGCCATGGGTTCATTGTGAAACTGATTACAAAGTCATTCTAATGATAGATTTATGTTTAATTACTGTTTTTAAGATGCATTTCAATACAATTCCATGAAGAACCCATGATCTCACTAATCTCTCAATTTAGCCTATAATGTGAGTCTTGCGATATTGATTAGATGATGATCAAATTGTGATTAGATTTTACTGTATTGTTTAATCCTAATTCTATCTATATCAATTTATTATGAATTTTTAAGAATTGTTCTATGGTGATCATAGCTTGGAGGATTGGTAAGTTGACCTAAATTCCTAGTTATAGTCTTGTAATTGATGTTGTATGGTATGGTGTACTTATGGTGGTGATGTTTATGCGATTTTGATATGATGATTATCAAGAGTCTGAAGCTTATATGTGTAGTCCTTAATTCTAGTATCATGATCTAGGTGTGTTCATAGTGTGAAGTAAAATGTGTATGTTAATGTTAGGGTAATGTATGGTCTACATTTTTGGTTGTGATAAGTACTATTGTAGAATGACCCCTACCTATGTGAACCCTATATGAATGTGTGATCTTATGTATGTTGGGAGTCTTCTATTCTAATGCTGAATATGCTCTTGTCTCCTATGATGTAATGTGGGTGTGTCCTAGATTTGCTAAACGTTCTATATGTGAGTTGTTCATGACTTGAGGGATACATTGTACATGTGTTGTAATCCTTTGAAGGGTGGTTTCATAAGTAACTAAGTTGTTGCTCTTATGTGATCATGATAACCAATATGAACAGACACACTCCATGCATTACTATGAGTATGATATATTTATGGTGTCAATTGAAAGGGTAGTTTTCATATGCACATTTATCTCATATAATTTATGTGAAGTATATGAATAATGGAGTATGATCATTTGTTCTTTAAAGGTGTTATGTGAAAGGATTTCTCACATATGTATGCACACACACATACACATGAATGCATGAACGAATAATGTTATGAGAATCTAGTGCAAGTGAGTCTTTTGTAGGGCTTCCCCAATTGTGCTTTAAACTAGATTATGTCATGAATGATAGGATTATCTGAAAGGACATTCTCACATAATATAGGTTCTATGATGAAAGTTCATTCCCATCCTAGAAACCTTTGAGCTATATGATATACGAGGGAGCAAGTCCCTAACCTATTTTATGAACTAATGATAAGTAAAGGCTTAAAGATTTTAAAGAGGGAGTTAACCTTAGCACTGAGAGGATATGTACAATGAGGAAAAGACCCCTCCGTTAATGCTATAGGCTGGGTCATCCAAGTTATACTCATGAAATGGAAGCCTCTTTGCTAATGCAATAGGTCGGTTTTCTAGAAGCAATCTCACCATCCCTTAACTATGTGGCCCCGTAGGTTCTAGCTAGTGGATCCACCTAGATAGTTATTATGTAGGTTATACCTTGGCAAGTAGAACGCCTTCTTTCGGTGTGGGGTTATATGACACTGAATTACATGTAGCTCACATGGCTTATGTCGGTTATGGCTAAGTCTCCCTAAAGTTTAAGAAATAAACTAAGATAAGATTATGAATATTAGTCATGATTCCTTAAAGGACTACTTAGTGTAGGTAGGACTATGAACCCTACTTATACATTGTACAAGTGGACTCTAAGAGAAGTTATGATGAGGTTCCTTTATGAAATAAGGATTACGGTTCATGTATGTAAATATGAATGTATGTAAAGGTTTATTTACTTATGTCAAGATATGAATTATGATTATTCATGTGAATTACACTAATGGATTCTAAATGGGTTTGCTTGGTATATGTGGGGGTATGGGACTCCATGTGTCCATAGCACAAGTAAGTTTGTGAAGTGGTTGTGGGGGGTGGTTTGCCTATGATATAAAATAAATGAGTTAAGACTAAGATGTAATGAATGAAAGAGTTCTTATGTGACCATTAATGAAGTATGTTGGTCTTATGTCTAAGGCTAAATACATGTGTGGTATGTTATCTGATGAGATGTGCCTAAGCCTAGAGTGACTTCTTAGGATCACTTGATGTGAGTAGTATTATGTGATGCTACTTGTACATTGAACTAGTGAGATTTGAAGGTTGTCTTAGGTGGTGGTTTTTATGTGTAGATGGTGCTTAAATGAATGCGACTTAAATGTGATAAAATGGCTTTAAGTATTGTTATGAGTGATATCAATATCTACATGATGTATGTGAACTATGTTGTGCTTATTGTAGCGATGTTCATGAAGTTTTACTATAAATACATGATGTATGATTTCTAACTAAATATCATCTTTAAGTCATGGTTTTGCATGGTTATCATACTTAGTGTATTCTTGTACTAATGTCATTGTTCTTCATCTTTTTACATAAAGTGTAGGTGGTGATGGTTAGAAGATCTTCCCTAGAATGAAGAGCTTGGATAGCTATTCCCAAGTTCAAGTGTATCCTTATGATTCAAGGACCTTCATGTCAAGATGTTTTTAAGTTCATGTAATAGTATAAATTATTCATCTCTGTTGTGAAAGGGTCGTGTCACTATTCTATTCTATTTATGTTGAGTCTAAGATGGCAAAAGGGGACTTAGTGTCTAAACTATGTACTTATGATTTTATAAATGAAGTGATGTTTTGGCATTATGTTATTCTAAAAAAAGGTTTTAAATTTTCCGCAAATTTTATGACAATGCGATGAATGAATGCTAAGAGGCTTGTCCAAGACCTCCGAGAGGTCGACGACGCCAGTAACTTCTAGGGGGTGTCCCGGTCGTTACAAATCTATTGTAATATAATAGAGGCTTGTACACACGACAACCAGGTTTTGAGGGCATATTTAAGTTGATTAGGTATTTTTGCATTATTTTATAGTAATAGACTTTTATTCTCATTATACTTCTACATTTATAGTATTATTTGAAGTTTTGGGCTAACTTTTATTGGTGGGATATGATGAGTGTCATCACATTCATTTTTTGATCGTGACAAATGGTATCAAATTCCAGGTTCATAGGTCTCATGTGTATACAAGTCAAGTCTAATAAAGTCTCGAGGATCAGGCGGAGACGTTTGTTGCTTATCTTTGAGAAGCTATGGTGACTTCTAGGAAAAATCTTCACTTCTTAAATCTCTATCATGTGTCCTTAATCCAATCTGGTTTATATCACTTCATTCGACTCTGTTTATTATAGTGATGACTCGTGTGTGATTCTTCATGTGAGTCGTTGGTATGTTGTGTACGAATCGTAGGCTAGATCTGATTTGGGCGTGATAGACTTATTGAAAGTATATATGGTCAAATTCAGAATGTTTAGCAACTCGAAGGTATTGAGTAGGTGATGGCTCGATGATGCATTTCAAGGATATTTGAATGATGAGGTTAAAGAATAATTTGAAGAACTTCATGAACATATTATCTTTTTAGGTTAGTTACCCAGCAGAGGGAATAGTACTTGTGTGGTATAGGAGAAAGCTGGAGTGTTTCGACATTTGAAAATTGATGATCAAAGGAACGATTAGATAATGAACACTGTTACTTTGAAAACTATAGTTTGTAAAGTTGTCATAATATGCATGTGTTACTTAGCGAATGATGAGAATGATGTTGCACTAATTTCGATCATAATCTCATATAAAGGAATAAGTTATCTGAAGAAAATCATAGAAAGACTATTCCATTTGGACAAAAGGAAGTAGGAAAATCAAAAGAATGTTGTTACATCGAGACAAGAGGAAATTGTTAATCGACATGAAGGAGTAGGGTTTTAAAGAAAAGAGAAATATGATGTAATAATGGTAATAATTATCATTTTCATCAATCGAATTTCAATTAATGATCAAGAATAGAGTTGTTAAGATTTTGCACAGAAAGATCTTAGATCTTGATTGGTTAAGATTGAACACTTTTTCTTTATGAAGAATGTGGTAGTTAATGAAAGAGTGATGTAGTTGAATGGGGAGTCATTCAATTGAATTTGTCTTTTCATTGTCATTCATGAGATATAGAAAGTACTTGCAACCAACCCGATAGAATGAGTATGTGATGGATTTGGTTTAGAGAATTAAGGCTCATTTTTATGACTCAATGAAAGAAATTAAAAAAATATAAGCATATGTGGAAATTATAGTGGAGTATCCATTAGTCTTACAAGGTGTGAATTTGTCCTAGAAAAATGTTATTAGTTATTTTATTAGGGTCTTGGAGCTTGAGTTGAATATTATCACCAATCCCACTTCATTATCTCATGTGTATAGGAATTCGAGAATGCTGAAATAATACTTAAATGTTATTGTAAGACAACCAATATCTACTCAGTCTTTAATAAATACAAGAAGGTTCATGGACCAAAAGAATACCAATAGTAAGCCTCTATTACCTACCGTTGGTGTCAATGATTGTAGTTTTTCGAAGAGGGTAAACATAAAAACTTTAAACTTAAAAGGAGATCAATGAAAAGAGGACAAAAGGGTTATGTTACTTTTTGCAATAAATAGTACATACATGAAAATAAGTGTAGAATTTCAAGCAATTTTATTTTTTTGGAAATGGAGGAATGAAAAAAGGTGCATGACTTGGTAGAAGAATAGGGTCTCGAATTACAAAATGAACAGAATGAACAACCAAAGTTGGGGAAACCTGTGGAACACATTTAGATCTTTATACATGCCTTAAGTGATTCTTTTGGATATAGAACCTTGAAGGTGACTAGTTACCATTCAAAAATGGGATTACACATACTAATTGACACTGAAAGTTCTCATAATTTCATAGACTCTGTTGTTCATCTTGTATTCCAAACATACTTAGAACAAAACTTTGAACATCTTTTTAAGACAACAAAGTTTAAGAACATTTTCACAACTCGAAAATTAAAACTAGTAGCGAAACTAGAATCAGAAACATATTTTAAAAAAAATATACGAAATATTTTTCTTAAAAAAGAATTTTTGTTAATATGTGTCTAAAGAATCTTACTGATTCCAAAAAACTTTGCAGAAACACGAAGTTACCAAGTTTAATGAACCAGTGAAGAACAAAAGAATACAAGAACTGAAATTAATTCACAAATCTAAAATTTGTAAAACACGTACTAGAATCTGGAAAATTTATAATAGGAAAAAGATCAAGTCCACTGAACTCACAGTGTCCCCTTAAGGAAATTATTCCCCTCTAGTATCTGAGGTTTGATTTGGAATATGACCTCCCAGGGTAAAATGATCTCAATCACCAGAGAATAGATACCAAAAACTCCGGTGTCAGCGAACCACTCAACGGCAGTAAAGTACACTTAGTACTAGATTTAGTAGTTGAAGAAGAAGTCCATGAATTCTATATTAAAATGAGAGAAAATCCCTCAATTTATAGAAAACAAAGGGTAGTGCGAAAAGGTTCTTATTGTGCCTTACCGGAAAAGTCACAATCTTTCAGAAAGGTCGTCACCTTTCATAAAAGTCGCAACTTTCCATATAAAAGTCACAAATTTTCATAAAAGTCGTAACATTTCATAAAAGTCACAACTCTTCATAAAAGTCGCAACTATTCATTTTCTATTCACACCTTTTTAAAATCCAACAATCCCCCGCATGAATGGGGAATGACTCGAAGACAAAGAAACGGACAAGTATGTGTACTTTACAAGCAAGAATTAATTGCATCTGGATAAGTAGGTTTCCCCTTGGACTTTTCGTAGTGAACATATGTCGGATATACTCGGTCAATCGGTAGATGCGATATTTTTGAACCGTCGAACTTTGTTGTATACCTAGACAACCATATGTCACACAATTAACCCTTTAGCGTTTATGGTTCTTACGGTTGTGTTCGTTTTAGCCATGAACACCTCCTGATTTCATGAGTGTATAGAGAGATGGGCTTTAGACAATCATCTTCTATGAAGCGGCTTACACTTCACACTCACATAGGTGATTCCTAAACGTGTTATCGCGTAGATACGCTATTTGGTTAACTCTGTCAAACTTAGCAAATCATTAAAACCATTAAGATTTATTAACTCATTAACAAGCCTTAATGTTGTATCCTTGTCCCTGAACATTGTCTTCATCATGAGAATGGATTGAGTTTGTTGACAATGCTGAACCATCATTTACAACTTTGTTTTTCTCCTTGAATCTAGCTCTTCGGATCTCCAGTCTGCTAGATAGAGTTACCGCCATGATGACTTGTCCTAAGCCATAAATTCATTCCCTTAGATGATCTTTTAACTTCCCCTCTAGTTAGAGCCTTTTTGTAAGTGGATCCGACACATTATCCTTTGACTTTACACAGTCAATTCTGATAATTCAATAGAGAGTAGTTTTCTAACGGTATCATGTCTATGTCGTATATGACGAGACTTTCCGTTATACGTCATGCTCCATTCCCTACCTATTGCTTTTTGACTGTGAAAGTGTATACATACTAATGCCAATGGTTTGGGCCAAAATAGAATATCTATCAAGAAATTCCGGAGTCTTTCAAAACTTATTCACCGACCTTATCTAGAGCACCTAGCTCAAAGATCATTGTAGAGATAGCGATACATGTGTCTTTTGAAATATTTCTAAGAGACTGCTCTTCCACCAATAATAAATACATATCCACTCGTGAATTTTACTTCATTCGTCCGATGATTCAATTTGCATCACTATATCTTTCAATATTGTTGGATATTGTTATAATGCAAGACATAGTTTTAAGTATTATTTTAAATACTCCAAAAACTCTATTTATTGTCATCTAATGAATTTATTTGGGATCACTTGTGAACCGACTCATTTTAAAATAGCAAATGCTATATCTGATCGCACACACTATATGATATACATCATGCTTCCCAAAACTCTAGCACAATCCAATTGTGAGTCACTTTTGTTTTCACTCTTTTGAAATGCAAAGCTCACATTTATTGGAGACTTGACAATATTGACATCCAAATATTTGAACTAGTTAAGTACCTTTTCAATGCAATAAGATCGTAAAGATGCTAAATATTATGGAGTTCTACGAATTCTTATATCTAAGATCGCATTAACAACAATAATTTCCATTTCACTTGCTTTATAGCATACGTTTAGTAGCATTTATGTCATTAGTGTCTCTATTGATGATCAACATATCACCAATATACAAACAGACAATGACCTTATGATTTTAATGTGAACACATTTATCACTTCCATCATTCTTCAATCCATTTGCCGACATGGTTTGATCAAATTATGTCATTGTTTGGGTGCTTCCATGATGTGACTTAACAAGTTCATACACTTTCTTTTATTTATCAGGAATCACAAAACCCTTGGCTTGTTCCATGTGAATTTCTTCGTCCAATTCTACATTTAAGAAAGTTCTTTTCATATTCATTTGATGAATTTGGAGGTCATATACCACACTAATAATTTTTGCATCCGAATGGATGTAAATCTAATTACTAATGAGTATATATATATTGAAAAGATCAAAACCTTGGTTTTTTTTTAAATCCTTTGACACAAAGTCTTGCTTTATATTTTTCAACAGTTCCATCAACTGTTATTTTCCTTCTAAAGATTCACTTTTAACCCAAAGGTTTATTTTCTTGAAGAAGATCAATTAACTTTCAATATTGTTTATTGACACCATCTCTCCAAAGAATGAGTTTACAGAAGACACAGGAAATGTTACAAAATCATATTTGAAGGAAGTAAATGTCCTTTAACATTTACTAAGCCTCTGAATCTCTTTATTATTAAGTACATTATCCTTTTCATTTCCTAGGCCTTTTAGACCCTTCTCTAAACTACTCAAGTCTAATTTTACAGTCCACAGTCATAGGTCCTATTTAATTCTTTTAGGAATAGGAACTTGGACTTTGACAAGATACCCCCACACTTTGAAATATTTCAAGTTGGATTTCCTTCCTTTCCATTTCTCATATGGAAAAGATTGTATTCTGATCAAACAAAATCGCTTTCTTTCTAAAAAGACAAAACTTTTTGTTGTTCCCTTTTGCAGTATGGATAGTTCCTCCACACAAGTTTTGTGTAAACTCGAACTTATAAATAATGCATCCATCATTTCTTTCAACGTTCGGTTTTTCATTAGATTGAGGTGAATATAGCAGTAGTTTGATGGATATTCCACTTTCCAAACATATTTCTGCACAATGAGATTTATACTCTCCATTCTTATCACTTCTTATATTTTTTCACACTAATTTTCAACTTCGATATTACATTGTCTAGACATTTCTATTGCTTCATCCTTACCATTCAGCAAATAGACATAGACATTTATAATGCGATTCTCAATAAAAGTAACATATACTTTTTTCCAACATGAGATGGTGTTAATTTCATATCACAAATGTCTGTGTAAATCAATTGTAAGGGATTAGAATTCCTTTCAACAGATTTATAAGAATGTTCAACATACTTAGATTCCACAAAAACTTGACATTTTTATTTATTGCACTCAAAGTTAGGCAAAACTCCTAAGTTGATCAGTTTTTCTTACAAGGTTTTGTAATTGACATGCCCCAAGTGTTCATGTCACAATCATTAACTCAAGCAAGTAAGAACAAATAAAAACATTGAGTTTGAAAAGTTCTTCGCGGGGTAGCTTTTTTCTCACTAATATTTTGTTCCTATTTCTTACAATTTTGTGTGATACAAACATTGTTTAGATTGTCAAATGTCCTTTTCAGAAGGACATTTCCATAACTTTCAATATGATTGTTATAGAACTACCCATGAACAAAGTTTCATCAGGTTAAATAAAGACAATATAGTTCAAATGTTATTTTTACAAAAACATAACAAATGACTATTCACCAATATTCATGTCTATGCAAATACTTTTATTATAATAGACATATCTTTTCATGAAAAATCACAACATTTTAAGTGATTTTTTTTCCATAAAAGAACACAATTATTTTGAACAAGTATATATATAATTTGGATGTTTCATGCTAGTCATACTATATACTAGTAATAGAGAAACTCAACAACCACAATACCAAATATACTCCAAGAATTTTGTGGGTATAACATAATACAAAAGTATCATTGAATTTCATATCTTTTGCTCCAAAGTTAAATTAGACACCAAGTCTAATCATAAGCAAACAACCCCCACATTTCAAATGTGATCTCAAAAATATTTTCAAGTATTTGAAAATAGTTTTTCCATATATTTTAATGTTGGAAACATTATTCTACGAAAGAATTATAGTGCTGCAATTCTCTTTGACAATGTTTTACAGAATGTCAAAGTTCTTTGCATAGAGACACAAAATCACAAATTCTAAGTCACTGATATTTTTCCTCTATCATAAATAGACATACCGCTTAGTATTTTAAATACTAACAATAAGGACAAAAAAAATTGTATAATTTATTTCTATATTATATTGAAGTTTATAGAAAATCAAAAGTACAACACTGACTTATTATGTGAAGTTTTCATATTTTTCAAACCAATTGCATAGTCCAATTTATCGAGAGTATAATACCACAAAAAGTTTTTAGTCTACAAAAATCAGACACACTAATATTTCTCATGGAGTACAAAACTACAAAAGTCTTTTTTTTTCTCCAAACAGAATAACATATATTCTTTATCACATAGAAATGTTTTTCTTATCAAATAGTCTTCCAACTATAACATTTTGACATACTATTTTATCAAACAAAAATATGCATCTCTCATTTTTGCAAACTAAAGAATTTTAAAAGCAACAATATTTGCGAAGTGAAATTCATTCCACAACATATGGTTTACAGATCTTTTTCCAAAGATACACATAATAAAAAAAAATCAAAGATGATAACTCTTAGAAACTATTTTCCTCCTTAGATAATTTAATAAGAAGGTTACCTGGTAATCTCTAAACGGAATACCATAAAAATTTTCTGTTTACATTCTCACTTCGACTTTGCTAAATAAAGCAACGAATTATGGAGAAGTAATGCATTTATCTTCTACTTCCATAATCAGATTCTCTCAATCAGTAGAATACAAAAAATACTAACAGTATAATAATTTCTTTAAGATTGTTGTTCATCTTATATTCCAAACATACTTAGAACAAAACTTTGAACATCTTTTTAAGACAATAAAGTTTAAGAACATTTTAACAACTAGAAAATTAAAACTAGTAGCGAAACTAGAATCAAAAATAGATTCAGAAAAAAATATACGAAATATTTTTCTTAAAGAAGAATTTTTGTTAATATGTGTCTAAAGAATCTTACTGATTCCAACAAACTTTGCAGAAACACGAAGTTACCAAGTTTAATGAACCCGTGAAGAACAAGAATAGAAGAACTGAAATTAATTCACAAATCTAAAATTTGTAAAACACGTACCAGAATCTGGAAAATTTATAATAGGAAAAAGATCAAGTCCACTGAACTCATAGTGTCCCCTTAAGAAAATTATTCCCCTCTAGTATCCGAGGTTTGATTTGGAATATGACCTCCCAGGGTAAAATGGTCTCAATCACCAGAGTATAGATACCAAAAACTCCGGTGTCAGCGAACCACTCAACGGCAGTAAAGTACACTTTGAATACTAGATTTAGTAGTTGAAGAAGAAGTCCATGAATTCTATATTAAAATGGGAAAAATCCCTCAATTTATAGAAAACAAAGGGTAGTGCGAAAAGGTTCTTATTGTGCCTTACCGGAAAGGTCACAAACCTTTGGAAAAGTCACAATCTTTCAGAAAGGTCGTCACCTTTCATAAAAGTCGCAACTTTCCATAAAAGTCGCAACATTTCATAAAAGTCACAACTCTTCATAAAAATCGGAACTCTTCATTTTCCATTCACACCTTTTTCAAATCCAATAGACTCTAAGTTAGTCAAGAAATTAGGGTTCAAACTGAAGTTTGAGATGGTAGATGCGTGTCACGCCCTTTTTTTTCTCAAAATTTTGATTTTATTTGTTTCTAAAGAAAAAATAGTTTTTTCAAAAGTGACATTTTGAAAAGAGATAATTATAATTCAGAGTCGTCACTTGGAATTGAGTTTTGGTGTAACAAGTCACCTTATTAAATCCCTAATCAAAAGGAAATTTGACTCTATATTTTTTATTGGTCTGCGAACTAGAAATTCGGGTAAGAAATTCTGTTGACCGAGGAGAAGGTGTTAGGCACCCCTCGAGTCCCGTGGTTATAGCACGGTAGCTTTATTAATTTTGATATGACTTGACTTAATTTTGGATATTATATTATTTAAACTTAATAATAAATTATTTTTACTTTGTTCTCTCATTTATTTTAAACCTATTAGAAGTTATCTTATTTATTTTTGAATCTATTGGAAATTATTTTATTATTTTCGATATGTGTTCATTAATTCGAACTCTGAAACACTCATATTTATTTATTTATTTTCCATTTTTTGTATATATTTTTTTAATGCTATATATATATATATATATATATATATATATATATATATTCCTTACGTTTTGCTACTTTTTCTTTCTTTTTTTTAATATATATTTTTTTATTAACGTTATGTTACTTTTTATTATTTTATTGTTATTTTATTATTATTTACAAATTTGTCTTTTTTCTTCTTGTTTATTATTTTATTTATTTTTGTATTAATATTTTTTGTTATTTTTCCTTTTTGTACGTTTTTTTAAATTCTTTTTTATTTTATTTTTTACCTTTTGTTTAATAATTTTATATTTTTATAATTTTTTTATTCTACTTCTCCCTTGTAATTTTTTTTTTCAATTTTTCATTTTTTCACTTACTTTTTTTTTCTTTTTTTTTTTGGTTTTCTGTTTCTGTTAAAGAAAATTTCTGTTATATTTTTTTTTTTTTCTTTCGTTGTTTTCTTCTTTTTTATGCTTTTTTCTTTTTTTTTTATTTTTATTCTTTTGTTCTCTTTATATAATTTCTCAACTTTTTTTTTTTTTTTGTAATTATTAATAATAAGTATCGCTATTATATCATGAATCTCTAGATGAAATTTATTTCTCCTTTTAATTAACAATTCTATTTAGATATTTTTTTAAAATCATTTACTAATTATTTTGATATCTTAATCTAACAAGTTAACAGTAAATTCAACAAAATCTTCTAAAGTGAAAAACTAAACGGAAAGATATACGAATCTATTCAAATTAAACAATATTATGAAGAGATATAAGTTACAAAGCGTATCTAAAAAGCATAATAACAATAATAATAATAATAATAATAATAATAATAATAATAAATATAATAATAATAATAACAATAACGTAACAATAATAAATATAATATATGCGATTTGAAGAACTTTATACTATTGGAATCAAATTTTCATACAAGTAATATTATTTAAATCACGCGAGAATTTATAGTTACCTCGCTGCGAAAATTGATATCATAAAAACAAGTTGTTTTCCACGAATTTGGAATCACGATCAAAACTTCTAACCCTCTCCTAATTCTCCAAAGAAAATTTTACTTTTTTTCTCTTGGCTTTTGCTTTTGCTTTTTTTTCTCTTTCTGTATTTCAGTCTGTCTCTGTATATATCTTTTTTTTCCTCCTCCTTCTTTTTTTTACTGAGCGTATATGTTTACAGTAGTTTTGGGTGAAAGTCTGGTGCTAATTAAAAGAAACGTAGTAGAGTGGGATTAGGATTTAATTTGAAAATTAGTTGAGAAAATTGGGGTTGAGATAAGGATATAAAAATAAAATAAATATATAATAATAATAGCAAATTAACAAACAAAAAAAATTGTGTAAACAAACACCAAAGAAAATCGTGCAAAAAGAAATAAAAATAAAAATAAATAGATAGGATGAGATTTTTTAGGAAAATAAGTTAGGAAGTTGGAAGTAATTAGGATACGGTAAAACAAATTTGAAATTATTTAGGACTTCTCTTTTCTTTTATTTTCTTTTTTCTATACTCTTTCATAATATTTTCTATATTATTATTATTTTTAGACTCGATAGAATTAACAAATAACTTTAAGTTCCAACTTCTATTTATCATTTTTTATTATTATTAAACTATAACTGATCTTATAATTTATTTTAATTATTTTATTATTTTATTTTAAATATCACACTTTTTTTTCAAATTGGTGTAAAATATTTATGTTTTGGTAAAAAATTAGGTGTTCACAATATGTCCTTCTTTGCTTGAAAACATGAAGAGTTTTAATGCAAAGACGTGAACAAAATGTGACTAATTTTTGAATGAAACATTTATGCCAAAATGTGAAAAACTAATAAAAGAGAAGAGGTTTGACTGCGTCCTAAATTTTGAAAAACTACCTATCCTGAGATGATGATAAGGAGTCAGACGTAGTTCCAATGAGTTAGATAGTCGAGTGAGATTTTGTCGAGATTCTGGTTCGTCGCTCCAGCTATTACATAAAAATTAAAATGCAGAAAGAGAGAAAGGAAAGTTATGAAATCCTATCTACTCCAATAGTGCTGAGTCTTCAATTTGAATTTTCGGTTATCTCTTCACCCTCTTTGATAGATTCATTGATTCAGAACTTTATTCTGGACATCTGAGTTTAAGATTTGAAACTTCATGACTTGACTTCAGCGATTGACGTTCTTCCGCATGATATTCTTGAATACTTATTTTCTTGAAAGAGTGAATTCTTTTATTCTTTGAACTTCCAATTTGTGTACTACGTAGAAACCTGCACACCATAAAACATAACAAACAAAACAATTTTTTTTGCCCAGTTTGCACTATGAAATTTTGTGAGTTATTGATGTAAACTATAAAAGTCTATACTAAGAATAAAAATATTGTAGCCAATGACAAATATAAAAATAAAACAAAAGGGAAAGTTGTGCCCAAAATGCAACGAGGGTTTTTATACCCTTGAAGACATGAAAAACAAGATAAGGGTTATTGTTCCCTATTTGCAACCAGTGGTTAATGTGCCCTGTGAAGACATGAAAATACGATAAGGGTTATTGTGCCCTATATGCAACAAGAATTATTGTGCTCGGTGAAGATATGAAAAATAAAATAGGGATTATAGTACACCATATGCAACCAGGGGTTATTGTGCTCTGTGAAAACATGAAAAATAGAATAGGGGTTAATGTGCCCTATATGCAACCAGAGGTTATTGTGCTCTGTGACAACGTGAAAATAGAATAGGGGTTATTGTGACCTATATGCAACCAGGGGTTATTATGACCTATGAAAACATGAAAAATAGAATAGGAGTTATTGTTCCCTATATGCAACCAGGGGTTATTGTGCCCTGTGAAGACATGAAAATAAAATAGTGATTATTGTGCCCTATATGCAACCAGGGGTTATTGTGTCCTATGAAGACACAAAAAATAAGATAGGGGTTATTGTGCCCTATATGCAACCAGGGGTTATTGTGCTCTGTGAAGACATGAAAAAATAAGATAGGGGTTATTGTGCCCTATATGCAACCAGAGGTTATTGTCTACTGTGAAAAATGATAAATAAAATAGGGGTTATTGTGCCTTATATGCAACCAGGGGTTATTGTGCCCTCTGAAGACACTAAAAATAATATAGGGGTTATTGTGCCATATATGCAACCAGGGGTTATTGTGCCCAGTGAAGACATGAAAAAATAAGATAGGGGTTATTGTGCCCTATGTGGAATCAGGGTTATTGTGCCCTGTGAAGACATGAAAAATAAGATAGGGGTTATTGTGCCCTATATGCAACCAGGGGTTATTGTGCCCTGTGAAGACATGAAAATAAAATAAGGGTTATTGTGCCCTATACGCAAGCAGGGGTTATTGTGCCCTGTGAAGACATTAAAAAATAAAATAGGAATTATTGTGCCTTATAAGCAACTAGGGATTTATTGTGCTCTCTGAAAACATGAAAAATAGAATAGGGGTTATTGTGTCCTATATGCAACAAGGGGTTATTGTGTACTATAAAAACATGAAAAATAGAATAGGAGTTATTGTACCCTATATGCAACCAGGGGTTGTTGTGCCCTCTGAAGACACTAAAAATAAGATAGGGGTTATTGTGCCATATATGCAACTAGGGGTTATTGTGCCCTGTGAAGACATGAAAAAATAAGATAGGGGTTATTGTGCCCTATATGCAACCAGGGGTTATTGTACCCTGTGAAGACATGAAAAATAATATGGGGGTTATTGTGCCCTATATGCAACCAGGGATTATTGTGCCCTGTGAAGACATGAAAAATAAAATAGGGGTTATTGTGCCCTATATGCAACAAGAGTTATTGTGCCCTGTGAAGACGTGAAAAATAACATAAGGATTATTGTGTCTTATATGCGACCATAGATTAGTATGTCCTATGAAGACAAGAAAATAAAATAGGGGTTATTGTTGTGACCTATATGCAACTAGGGTTATTTTATTTTTTTACCTATATCATTATTATTTAATATTATTTTATTTTTACTATGACATTGACCAATCTAAAAATGAAATAAAATCCCCGATTTAATTAAGAAAAAAATAATTCTTTTTTGTTGTATTTTTTTTTGTTTTTGCATATTATATGAAAGACAACGATTGAAAAATTTGTTATTGCGGCGTTTGTCTCTAGCGAATTACTTGCACAATTTGGCTTTATAGCTCTTTTAGGCTATAACTTTATTTCTATCTTGATTATGCTCATGCCAAGACGGAATGTCATCATTTGATCAATGATGTCGTTCGTGATTTTTTACCAAGTAGACATTCTTATTTTTTTACTGTTGTCTTATGGTTCTCGTGAGGGTTTTCACTTATACGACCATCTCATTTTTTTATTTTATTTTTTTGTAACATACCATAGGCTACAGTGTAATGTTTCAACCCTTAGAGATTTGAAATAACATGATTATTATTTTATCGAGTGATTAGATCAAACTCAATGAAAGGCTGCCTACGTATCATCTTAGGAATCAGGTCGAACCTAGTTTAATAATAAAATACTATTTTTCTTTTTCTTGATTTATTTGTAGAAATATAATGAATAAATTGGAAAAAGAATCATTTAATGTTTGATAATGTCTTGACTTTAGTTGATACCAACAATTAGTATTGCGGAAAAGGGCCTAAAATACACTTGAAGTATCATAAATGGTACAAAATTACCCTTTATCCACCTATTGGCTCCAAAATACCCTTTTCATCCACCTTTTGGCTCAAAAATACCCTTATCATCCACCGTTGGGTTCAAAATTAATCACTTATTTAATGATTTTAAATTTATACTATTTAAATATTTTTTAATACACGACGCTCAACTATTTGTTATAGTTTAACTTATCAAGATAATTTATTAACCAATCCACTATCCATTCATTACTAATTAAATCATAGCCAATTAATAAACCCGCTCCATTACTAATGCACAATAAGAAAGGTACTACAATAAGTGTTTCTAAAAATTTGAGGCGAAAATGTCTGTAGAAGTACATTACCGTACATTCAAGTCCTTAATCAAAATTATAATTCAAGTGTCTAAACAAAAATTATCGATAAACTTAAAAGTCTGACTATATTCATCTTAATTATTCATTCACCTCAATTATGTAATGTTACTTAATAGATAACTTTTTAAGAAAAGAAAATATTAAAGTTTTAATATTTAAAACAAATAATAAATATTTATAAAATTATATTTAAAGTGCATGAACTAATTCGAGAGGTGCTACTTATTTACCTTTAATCATAAATTTTGTATTCAAGTTTGAAACAAATTCTATTGAAAGTTTCCTCCTAAATAAGCGACTCAACCTAAATTTAATTGGGGCTTCAATTCAGAATCAATAATTTTGAATGTCATTTTCAGAAATCGATAGTTTCATCGTGCTTTAGTAGTGTTTAGGGTGATTTTGATATTAGAAATGGTTTATTAATTGGGTGGGGCTTAATTAGTAATTGGTGGGTAGTGGTTTGATTTATAAATAATATTAATAAATTAAATTATCCCATAGTTGAGCGCCAAGTATTTTAAAAAATATTTAAATAGTTTAAATTTGAAATCGTTAAATAAGTGGTCAATTTTGAACCCAAAGGTGGATGACAAGGGTATTTTGGAGTCAATAGGTAGGTGAAAAGAGTATTTTGGATCCAATAGGTGGATGGAGGGTAGTTTTAAACAATTTTTAATACTTCGAGGGTATTTTAATAATTTTTAATACTTCGAGGGTATTTTAAGCCCTTTTCCGATAGTATTTTGCATATGAACCACATTCAACTACTTTCAAACAAATTTGAGGTCAACTTTGAGTAATTTATATTGTTTCAAATTGTATCTTAAATATGCCTAAGTAATTACAAGATCAATTTATCTTGCCAAAATTAAGGGATAGAATTATTCATATCCTCATGTTTCAAATACACTCTCAACATATGAAAGTCCTACTTCACAAATAATTTAGATCATAGGACATTTTCGAAAGTCATCACACTCAGAAAGATATCAATGCATGAGATTGAGATACCATAAGCTTGACCCTCGTGTAAGCATCCACTAAAGTGAGAACATAAAAAATGAGATCAAATAGGACTTGTCATTGACTTGTAATGTAGTCTTAGGGAAAGCTAGGATATTTATTTTAGATAAAGTGATTATTTCCTCCTTAAAATTTGCACAATGCTTTCAATATTTTTTTTCATTTTTGCATTTGACCTTTGTTTTCTTATAAGGTCTTTTTAAAAAAAATTCTCTTCATTTTTTTGATCTTCTCTCATTTTTATTGGAGATTTTTTTTCATTTTTTAATTCTATCTTTTTTTTTGACATATTTGGTCTTTTTCACTTTGTTACCCAACTTAGGTTTTTGGTGTTATTTAGCTATTTCATAGTGCGCTCAAGAAGGTGACATAAAGGGATTATGCATTTATACACTCAAAAGGTATATGCTAAGATGTGGTTATTCAAATAAAAAGCTTTCAAGGTCGAAATGGGAGTTCGATGGATAACATGTCATTCGGTAGGTTTGAAAGGCACAATCGATTCAAAGAAAACTATAATCCTTTCTCAAATTAAATATTGCTCAAAATTTCGTCTCAACCAATATTCAGACCAAGTTCTAGATCAACAAAATCATGTTTTTGAATTTTACGTCTAAAGTTCACCACACAATGCATTTGAAACAATGAGGTCAAATTTATTTTATCCATAACTTTAAACAAGATAATTTCTCAAGTATGACATAAATATATTGAGAGATGACAATAGAAGTGTATAGATCACAACAAAGTTGATCTGTCTTGCCAAATAGTTTAACACTTTATTATTTTTTTCTTATGCATAATCCTAAGCATGTTGTTACCAACCAAGTCAAAGAAAAAAACTATATTTTTTTTGCCCCAGTTTGTGTGACGAGGATTTTTAAAATTTTTCTAGGTTGGACCTAACCTCACAATAAGGTTGCGTACGTATCTTGTCAAAGCAAGAATCAGATCAAACGTATTTCAGAAATATGAGTAAAAACATTTTTGTTTTCTTAAGGACAAATTTCCTTTTTAAAGGATACACATATTATTTCATTTTCAAAATTTTAAATAATATTTAAGATATTTTTTTAATTTTTTTAATTTTTGAATAAGGATCACTGAACCCAAAGAAGGTTGCCTACGTATCTCATCAAGGTGAGAATCAAGTGTGCATAGTTCTTTCAGATTGAATACTTAAATAATTTTTGTTAGAAATTTGTTGACAAATGCAACTTTTTTCTTCGTTTAGAGTGATATAAGAAAAGTTTTAAAATTTCTTTTTTGTGAACTTTACATTGTAAAAGAAAAAATATTTTTCTATTGTTCTGATTTTAATTTAAAATGGTAAATTGAGTTATCTATCCTAGATAGATTCGATCATATGTAAAGTCTTTCATTAAATCATATGTAAATGATTCAAATAATGAAGTCTACTAGGAACAATCATATTTGGTTTCAGTTATCAAGCTTAAACTCGTGGAGAAAAATATTTAGACTAGCTTTAAAACGAGATGACAGCTTGAGTTAGGGAGTATCAACGTACCAGTAGCATCTCTTTCCGATTTTGTGCATGGGTGCTCCCTATCCTAAATATGTGTGACTAAAAATCTTTCACCATGGACTGAAGATCCACTGGCTATCTTGACAAAAGTGGGGTGTAGTTGCAATTCCCATTATATTATTATAGAAGACTCAGTAAAATGCGCGAAAAAAAGACAATTTATATGAAGTTCAAATAATATCAAACATTAAATAAGTAGACAATTAGCACTTTAAGACAAATAAATAAAATATCCAAAAACATAAATAAATAAATCATAGTCATACATAAATCAATATTTAAAGCTCGAATTCTAGTTAATCCCCAGCGGAGTCGCCATCTGTCACGCCCCTTTTTTTTTCTCAAAATTTGATTTTATTTGTTTCGAAAGAAAAAAGAGTTTTTCCAATTAAAGTGACATTTTGAAAAGCGATAATTATGATTCAAAGTCGCCACTTGGAATTGAGTTTTGGTGTTCCAAGTCACCTTATTTAAATCCCTAATCAAAAGGAAATTTGATTCTATATTTTTATTGGTCTGCGAACTAAAAATCCGGGTAAGAAATTTTGTAGACCGAGGGGAAGGTGTTAGGCACCCCTCGAGTCCCGCGATTCTAGCAAGGTGGCTTTATTAACTTTGGTATGACTTGACTTAATTTTGAATATTATATTGTTTAAACTTAATAATAAATTGTTTTTACTTTATTCTCTCATTTATTTTAAACCTATTAAAAGTTGTCTTATTTATTTTTAAATCTATTGGAAATTGTTTTATTATTTTCGGTGTGTGTTCATTAATTCAAAATCTGAAACACTCATATTTATTTATTTATTTGTTATTTATTTATTTATTTTATTTATTTATTTTACATTTTTTGTATATATATATATATATATATATATATATATATAT
>NC_028641.1:24631917-24651116 GCF_001406875.1 Solanum pennellii | reverse complement strand
ATTTTCGTTACGTTTTGTTATCTTTTTCTCTCTTTTTTTTAATATATATATTTTTATTAACGATCTGTTACTTTTTATTATTTATTGTTATTTTTTTATTATTTACAAATTTGTCTTTTTTTTTCTTATTTATTATTTATTTATTTATTTATTAATCACTTTTGTTATTTTCCTTTTTTGTACGTTCTTTTTTTTTTTACCTTTTGTTTAATTATTTTACATTTTAATAATTTTTTTTATTCTACTTCTCTCTTCTATTTCTTTTTCGATTTTTTATTTTTTCACGTTTTTTTTCACTTCCCTTTTTTTACTTTTTTTTTTAATTTTCTATTTTTGTTTTTAAAAAAATTCTGTTATGTTTTTTTTTTATTTCTTTCATTGTTCTCTTTTTTGTGTGTGTTTGTGCTTTCTTTTTTTTTTTAATTATTTTGTTCTCTTTATATAATCTCTCAAATTTTACGTTTTTTTAATTACAATTACTAATAATAATTATTACTATTTTATCATGAATCTCTAGATGAAATTTATTTCTCCATTTAATTAACAATTCTACTTAGATATTTTTTTTTAAATCATTTACTAATTATTTGTATATCCTAATCTAACAAGTTAACAATAAATTCAACAAAATCTTCTAAAGTAAAAAAATCTTAACGGAAAGATATATGAATATATTCAAATTTAACAATTCAATATCATGAAGAGATATAAGTTACAAAGTGTATCTAAAAAGCATAATAATAATTATAATAATAATAATAATAATAATAATAATAATAATAATAATAATAACGTAACAATAATAAATATAATACATGCGATTTGAAGAATTTTATACTATTGGAATCAAATTTTCATATAAGTATTATTATTTAAATCACGCGAGAATTTATAGTTACCTCACTGCGATTGATACCACAAATACAGGCTGTTATCCACGAATTTGGAATCACGATCAAAACCTCTAACTCTCTCCTAATTCTCAAAAGAAAATTTCACTTTTTTTCTCTTTGCTTTTGCTTTTGCTATTTTTTTCTCTCTGTATTTCAATCTGTCTCTGTATATATATTTTTTTCTTCCTTTTTTTTTACTTAGCGTATATATTTATAGTAGTTTTGGGTGAGAGTATGGTGCTAATTAAAAGGAATTTAGTAGAGTGGATTAGGATTTAATATGAAAATTAGTTGAGAAAATTGGGGTTGAGATAAGGATATAAAAATAAAATAAATAAATAATAATTATAGCAAATTAACAAAACAAAAAAAATCGTGTAAACAAACAACAAAAAAAATGGTGCAAAAATAAATAAAAATTAAAATAAATAGATGGGATGAGGATTTTTAGGAAAATAAGTTAGGAAGTTGGGAGTAATTAGGATAAATTAAAACAAATTTGAAATTATTTAGGACTCCTCTTTTCTTTTCTATTTCTATACTCTTTCATAATATTTTATATATTATTATTATATTAACTTAAATTTCCAGCTTCTATTTATCATTTTTTTTATTATTATTAAACTATAACTGATCTTATAATTTGTATTAATTATTTTTTATTTTATTTTAAATATCACACCGCTTTTTCAAGTTGGTGTAAAATATTTATGTTTTAGTAAAAAAATTAGGTGTTCACAATGCGGATGCAACTAATGATAGTAAGATGTTGGAAAAGATGACTATTGTCACATGATTCTTACTAGTAGATAAGTATTCTACTAATTTTTCATTGTCACCTATGGGATCTTACAGAGTTCTACTAAGGATCAAATGGCTATTAACACTAGGTGATATAATATTAATTTCATAAACTTACAATGAACTTTTGGTATAAAAGAAGGAACCCCTTACTCAAACGATCCGACATTCAAGTGTTGACTCGTACTACTAAATAATTGACCAATTAGCTTTTTAGAGGAGTGATGAAGTCAAGTGGCACCCATTATGATGTAATTCTCACTATGAATTACGGATAAAATGCAGAAATTTAAGACAAAAAATGAAGATAGATAGATAGATAGATAGATAGATAGATAGATAGATAGATAGATAGATAGATAGGCACAAAAAGCAACAAAAAGGTATAATAAACTTTAAGACCTCAATTCGTTGATTCTAAAAGAAGCACCTAACTCTTACGAAGACCTTGAGAGAATTAAATTCACCTCGCAACCAATATGTCTAAGCAAAAGTCAATACAAGCTTGTACAAAGATCTCAACACTCATACAAGATTTCAAATATCAATATTCAAAATAGTCTACCTAAAATAAGACCCCCAAACTATCTATTTATAGTTTTAGGCATTTATTTCCATACGAGGCCCAAAAGCGTCCCAAAAAGGATAGAGGGAGAGCTTGGTCATGCTCGCCAAATGAACTCGGCGAGTCGCTAACTAGGTCAGCAATGTGAACCTTCCTTGAAAACATTATGTAAATTTCAGTGATATAAGTCGTGCTCGCCTAATGAGCTCAGTGAGTTGCCAACTAGGTCGGCGACATGACCCTTCCTTAGAAGCGTTGTGTAAGGTTCGGGATCTAAGGTCCTCGCCCAAACCATTGTGCAATTTGCCAAACGGCTCATGCTCGCCTAAAGTAGCAGTTTCTTCAACTGCATTCTCTTCACTTCCCCAAGCAATCTTCAAAACATGGAACCCTTTCTTTGCCATCAATCAAGCTCAAGGACCTCTAACTTCATGAGCAAACCTTGCATTCTCTGAAGGTTTTGAGCTTGACTTTGAGTGAAAAGCCTTGGTAATGGTCTTGGTGCAATCTGAATTGCATCATTCTCTCCTCATTGAAAAGAATTTGTTCTCAAATTTGAAGGATCATAATCATCATCAAGAGTTGAAAATGTATAAAGTTCACAAACATTGAATGTGTTGTAAGCTTTATACTCTGGAAGAAGGTCAATTGGGTATGTATTGTCATTGAGCCTTTCAAGCACTTGAAATAGATAGTCACCTCTTGGAATCAACTTGTCTTCCGGTGTGCCCATACCCACTCACACGGTTCAAGCGCATTCCTCTTGTGACCCTTGTTCGCCCTTTAGGCTCTTCTTTTCTAAGTGAAGTTTCACCTCTTATGAAGTTCTTCATCGATCTCTCTCTTTTTATTCCATCTAAGCTTAAAACAACATCTCGATAAAGAGGATCAATATCCAAAAGGTTAGGGGATTAAAACCATACACAACTTAAAATGGATTATGTCAATAGTTCTATCAATAACTCGATTATAAGCAAACTAAATTAAGGGAAAATATTCCTACCATGAGGCCAACTTTCCATGCACCATAACACGAAGCATCAAAAACCAAGGTACGATATACCACTTTAGTTTGTCCATCAGTTTGTGGGTGACAAGAAGTTGAGAACAACAACTTGGTACCAAGTCTACCCTACAACTCTTTCCAAAAAAGACTAAGGAATTTTGAATCTCTATCACTTACAACAGTGAGGAATTCCATGAACTTTTAATAACATTTTCAACAAAAATAGATTCCACATTGAAAGAATCATCACATTTATGCCATGGAATGAAATGAGTCATCTTTGAAAATCGGTCAACAACAACAAAGATGCTATCTCTTCCTCTTCTTGTCCTTGGCAAACCCAAAACAAAATCCATTGAAATATCAAGCCAAAGTCTTTGAGAGGCGGGGAGTGAAGTGTATAAACCATGGGGAAGGAAGCATGACTTAGCACTCCGACATTCAATACATTGGTCACAAATTCGAGCAATATCTTTGTGCATCTTAGGCTAATAGAATCGTTCCTTGAGAATTCCCCTTGTTTTACAATACTAAAATGACCCATTAATCCCCCATTGTCTGCCTCCCTCTCAAATAGTTCTTTCCAAGAGCTCATAGGCACACATAGTCTGTTGCCTTTGAACCAAAAACATCATATTTAGAATAGGGAGTAAAATATTTATCCTTAAGACACTTGTCCCTTTCCCATTCCTCACAATCTTGGAAAATCTGAGAAAACATAGGATACATTGCGTTCAAACATTCAAAGCCAAGTTATTTATATAACAAAGTATTTATCAACACATGTTTCCTAGACAATGCATCAGCCACCACATTTTCCTTCCCCTTTTTATATTGAATTACATAAGGAAAAGTTTCATGGAATTCAATCCATTTAGTGTGTCTTTTGTTCAACTTTCCTTGGGCCTGGATATGCTTTAGGGCCTCATGGCCAGTCTGATTGACAAATTCTTTGGAACACAAGTAGTGTTTCCAGTTACAGAATGCTCTAATCAAGACATACAATTCAAGACCATAAGTGTAATAGTTCAAAGTTGTGACTTTAAGCTTTTCACTAAAATAAGCAATGGGATTTTGGTATTGCATTAAGACGGCTCCAATGCTTACTTTACTAGCATCACGTTCCATTTCAAACATTTTTCTCAAAATCAGGTAATTGCAACAAAGGAGTGGAGCTAAGCATTGATTTTAAAGCCTCAAAACCTTTGGCTTGATCCTGACCCCACTTAAAAGGATTATCCTTTTGGATTACCTCGATCAAGGGATCAACTATGGTACTACATCCTTTGACAAACCGTTTAGAAAAACTAGCCAACCTATGAAAGGTTCAAACATCGCTTATGGACTTCGGAATTAACCAATTTTAATAGCGTCTATATTAGACTTATCAATCTAAACCCCACTTGAACTCACATCAAACGCACATCTCAAATGGTTTATATGTTCATGCATGGTTTTGTTATAAATCAATATATCATCAAAATAGACAACCACAAACTTTCCTACGAAGGGATTCATCACATGATTCATTAGACACAAAAAAATAATAGGAGGATTAGAGAGACATAGAGACATAACCAACCATTCATAAAGACCAAACTTGGTCTTTAGGCAGTTTTCCATTTATCACTGTGATTTATCCGGGTTTGATGATAACCACTCCTAAGATCAATCTTTGAAACATATGCAAAAACTATTGATATCATCAAACATATCATCTTATCTAGGGATATGATGATGATACTTCATTGTGATCTTGTTGATGTCTTGAGAATCAACACACACACGCCACACTCCATCTTTCTTTGGAACCAATAGAACATGAACGGCGCACAGACTCATACTTTCTCTCATATAGCCCTTGTTGATGAGTTTCTCAACTTGCCTTTGTAGATCTTTTGTATCCTCTGGATTACTTCAATAAGTTGGTTTGTTTGGAAATTGTGATCCTGACGCGACATCAATTTGGTGCCCAATTCCCCAAAGAGGGGGTAATCCACTTGGGTTCCTTTGGAAGACTTCCCCATAATCCTTCAACTGAAAAGAAATAGAATGGGGGAGAGAATAATGATATTGGTTAGTTTGCAAAACATGATCCCTATGTGTGATAAGGACCAAAAAACTTTTGGCCTCCACTTCCTCCCTTATCTCTTTGTAGTTAGCCAACAACACGTGGGTCTTTCCCCTCAACTTCTTCATTTCATCCTATTCATTGCCCTCGACCTCCACATGTTTTTCCTCAACCATCTTTTTGTCCCTCAACTCACTCATATTCTGATATATAGGATGAAAGATATATTTATGATCATCCAACACAAGTGAATATTTGTTGGTTATCCCCTCATGTTTGGTTGAACGATCATATTGCCAAGGTCTTCCGAGTAGCACATGATAAGCTTGCGTTGGTACTACATCAGATGGAACCTCATTATGGTACTTCCCAATTTTAAACTTAATCAACAATTCTCTATGAACCCTCAATTTTCCACACTCACTCAACCATTGAAGCTAGTAAGGTGCAGCATTCTTAGTGGTAGAATGTTTCAAGAATTCCACTAAAACGGTGCTAGCAGTGTTTACACAACTCCCAATATCAATGATCAAGGGACACACATTATTTTTGATGAGTCACTTGGAGTGGAAAAGATTCTCTCTTTGACTAATTGGATCAACCATGCCCATGTGAATCATAACTCGCCTCACCACATATATTGGTATGGTGAACTCTCTTTCTTGAGGTCAAGATTCTTCAGTTGGGGTCTTTCTCATCAAACCATTAGGAACAATGACATTTTTTATTTCATATGGGTCTTGTTCCTCATCTTCATCGCCTTCAAATTTCCTTTTCTTGGATTTTTTCTTCACAACCCTCTTCTTGATTTACCCCTCACCAAGATACATTTCCCCTCATTGAAAGAAAACATTAAACTGATTAGGATATTCATGCATTATTTGACCCCATTATATACGCTTGTGACATTGAATTCCTTTAGGAAACTTGGTTGGGTCATTATTACCTACTTTATTGATGGGCTCTTTGGAGTGTTTCCTTCAAAGGCTTCTTCTCATAAGGCTTCTTGAAATCCTTATTCTTGTTCCAACCCAAAGATGTTTGAGCTCCCCTTTTGTTCTTACTCCAAGAATTTGACGATGATATAGCTTTATACTTAGGTACTTTCTCCTTTTCGAGTTCTCGCATACCTCATTTGCCTCTTTGAAGATGTCACTCAAACTAGAAAACTTGTGAATAGTCTTCTTGGAAGATATCTCCTTGTTCAACACCACCTTGAATCGAATAACGACATGCTATTCATTCTTGATGTATTCTAGCTTCAAGATCAAATTTTTGAACTAATCATAGTAACTCTTGGTGATATATTTCTGGGACATACTTGACTCTCAAAAGGGCTTTCAATTCGTCCATGGTGGGGGTTGTCTATCGTGAAGTAATAGATGATACATTTTCATTTATTCCCACCACGTAATAGAAAACCCTTCAAACTGATCAATGGCAAAACAACTCTTCTTGATTTCAATCAAATCATTGATTTGGAAGATTCTTTCACATATGACTCCCATTCTAGATAAGCATCGGGATTGCATTCCCCTTCGAAAGGTAGGAGACTAGTCTTGGTAGAGTTGATCATAATATCTCGGCCTCCATTTCCACTGTGGTCATTTTTGTAGTAACCTCTTTGGACGTCCCTTTGATATTGGTTACCATGTTCTTCTCTCAATTCTTGACCATACTCTTGATTGGCATAGGCTTCTCGTGGTCCTCCACCTTGAGGTTGGTTCCCATATTGTCTTCTTCAATGTGACATAAAACCAAATCTGCCTCCTCACCCTGTATGCCCCATTTGATCTCTTTTTCGATTCCTTGGAGTTTTGTTCCATGGTGCTTCTTTACCTTCACCTTCATATTCCCCTTAGTAATCATCATTCATCACCTGTACTACTTGGATTGGTTGGTTTTTTGGTATTTGGTCGGGTGGACTTAGGTGTAGTGGTGCTTGATAAGATCGGATTTTGTTTGGTGGAGCTTCTTGATGGAGTTGGTATTGGAGTGGTCGATTGGTATTTTGGACATTAGAAACGAAATGGATTGGTGTTGGGTTGAACGCTTTATGGAAGGCTCTGGATATAGTATTAGGAGAAGTAGTTTGGGTATGTCTACTTGTGGAAAAACAAAAAGTAGCTTGTCTAGTGGAAGTAGAAGAGTTAAGTCGACCCTCCACATTGACCATTCAACCATCCATCTTCGACATACTACCTTGCATGGTGGTCATTTGTCCTTCCATTTTCTCCATCCTCCAACTCATATTTGTAATCGCGTCCATTATAGATTCCAAAGTAACCCCTCCTATTGGTGGTTGGGTTTAACTTTCGCTGTACATGGTACTTAGCAATAAGAAATACACAACAAACTACAAACAACAAACAATGTTAGCATCGGTAAAATGAACTCACAAGCACTCGTGTTTACAAATTTTTTATTGTCTCTCAAACTGGCTCGACTAAGGTTGAAGATTGCTTATACTCGGTTGATCACATAGTGTCAATTTCTACTCTCTTCCGGAATGAATTCTTGTTTTGAGAAAGACGAACGACTCAACTAAAGCAAAATGGAATAGAATGAAAAAGTTAACTATAAAGTAGAACGAATAAAAGCACGACAAGAAGTGACACTAACAAAGAAGAGAATTCAATAACCAATAATCAACAAGTAGATCAATTATGAGTTAAAAAATAGTTTAGGAATCTTTAGAAGGATTGAAAATAAATAAAAGAAAACTAAGGAATTAGAACATGAGATTAGGGGCACGAAAGAAGTTTTTGATCGTCAAATGTATTATTTTCTTCACCAGAGTTGAATTCAGCTCTCCAACTTCATGTTTAGCTTACCAAAATTTACAGATTATTAAGTCAATTCAGCGATATGAGGGTCGATTCGGCGAGTCTCCCTTTGGACTTTGGCGAGCAAATTCGAACTTGTCGAAAGTTCCAGTGAGTTCACCAGAAGACCTCCGAATTTTATGCTTTTGTGGTCCCCCTGTACACCTTCATTTATTCCTTGTCCCTTTTGGTAAATTTCCTTTTGTACTAACACTTATCCACTTTCTCTTTCCTTTCCTTTTTGGATTGGAACACCATTTTTTAAGATTCCTCCTTCTTGAAGATTTGAATGTTCTTCAAGAACACTATAAACAAGATGAAGACCCAAAATAAAACCCTCATTGATTTTAGCTTGAATTTCCACGGTATTTGAGATATAGGTTTCCCTTGATGTAGGAAACAAACCCTAATACATTTTAGCTTTCAATTCCTTGCCAAAATTTTCAAATTTCAAAACTCATTTGCATCTCTTTTAAGCTCCTTCAACAACAATGGTGGAATCTTCAATACTACTCCAAACTTCACCAAATCTCATATTTATATTGAAGCAAAGTTGGGGAATACTAATTTGTATCTATAAAATATTTTGGGATTTTATTCAAAAATGATTTGTCTCTCTTTTTTTAGCAAACTCAAGACTAGAATCTTAGGAATGAATCTAAGTGCAGCTCTGATACCATATGATGTAATTCTCACTACGAATTACGAATAAAATACGAAAATTAAAGATAAGAAATAAAGATAGATAGATAGATAGACACAAAAAGAGGAAACAAAAAGCAACCAAAAGATATAGTAAACCTTTAGACCTTGTTGATCCTACAAGAAGCAACCAACTCTTCAGAAGACCTCGAGGGAATTGAATTTACCTCTCAACCAACATTTTCAAGAAAAATTCAATTCAAGCTTGTACAAGCTCTCAATACTCATACAAGAATTCAAATATCAACATTTAAAATAGTCTACTTAAAAGAAGACCTCAAACAAGATATTTATAGTTTTAGGCATTTTTACATATGAGGCCCAAAGTGGCCCAAAAAGATGAAAGGGGGAGCTGGGTCATACTCGCCTAATCAACTCAGCGAGTCGCCAACTAGATGAGCGACGTGACCCCTCCTTAGAAGTATTCTGTAAAGTTCGGAGATCTGGGTTGTGCTCGCCTAATGAGCTCGGCGAGTCACAATCTAGGTTCGCGGCGTGACCCTTCCTTGGAAGCGTTTTGTAAAGTTCGTCGATCTAGGTCTTGGCCCATGCCATTGGGCGATTCTCCTAACGACTCTTGCTTGTCTAAAGTGGTAGTTTCTTCAACTATCATCCCTTCACATCCCCAAGCGATCTTCAAAACATGGAACTCTTTCTTTGCCATTAATACAAGCTTAAGGACCTCTAACTTCACATACAAATCATGCATTCTCTGAAGGTCTCGAGCTTTACTTTGACTGAATGACCTTGGTAACGACCTTGGTGCAATCCGAATTGCATCACATTAGAAGTTGGAAAGGATCATAAAGAAGACCCCGATCTACTACAGGTATTATTAGAATTCTCTACATCATTTGAAGAACTTATTGGTTTGCCACATTCTAGAGGTTTATTTAATCATAAAGTTGCGTTTGTAATATGGTGTCGAACCTGTGAATAAGAGACCTTATAGATATTCTTATGTTTAAAAGTATAATAATGAGATTCTAGTACAACTGATGGATCAAGGGTCATTCAATCTAGCTGCAGTATTTGTGTATCACAAGTTGTGTTAGTATGCAAAAATAAATGGTACATGGAGACTATCTGTAGACTACACGGACTTGAAAAAGTTCACTAAAACAAGTTCTCAATCCCTATTTTAGAAGACTTATTGAATGAGTTTGGAGGGAGGGGTTAAATATTGTTTATAGTAAACTTAAGGTCTAGATACTATCAATTGAGAATGGCAAAAGAGGATGTGCCCTAAGACTGCTTTTAGGATTCAATTTAGATATTTTGAATATTTAGTTATGCCTTTTGGTTTATCAAATGCCCAATTACATTTCAGGATTTGATGAACTCTATGATTGAGAAATTTCTGAGGGAGCATGTGTCGATATTTTTTGATGATATATTGATATAAAGTAGAACTATGGAGGAACACATATTGCATTTGATATCTATTTTTATCTAAATGATAGACATTAATTGTTACTAAGAAAAAATAATCTTCTTTAGTGTCCACAAAACTGAATACATTGGTCACTTTATCACATGAGGTTGGTATTTCTATTGATCCTCATAAGATCAAAGTTGTGAAGGATTGACCTACTTCAACTACTCTTAAGCAATCAAGGGGTTTCTTGAGACTAGTTGATTATTAAATGAATTTCGTACAAGGTTTTGGGGTTACTTTTAAATCTCTGGCTAATCTAACTAATTTAGATATTTCTTTTTTAAACGGAGGCAGTACTAATTTTCCATTCATGTTAATTTGAATAAACCTTTTTAATTTACTACTATATCAAAAGAAGGGCACGACTTCTTCACATTTAGTCCAACATATTTCTACATCATATTAATTTGTTTATCTTGCTTTTTAGTATGTTATATATTTAAAAATTATGTAAAAAGATATTATAAATCATAGTAATAATTAATAACTTTAAATATTAAAAGACATGACAAATTGATTGATTATTTGTGTCACATAAATTGGAACCAGGGGAGGGGGTTAATATATACTATTTGAAAATTACGTAAAGAAATACTATAAATCACAATAATGAAGAAATTAAAATATTTTAAAATATATAAGTATTTGAATGACTCTCCAAATGGACTCTGTATCACATAATTGAAGCAAAAACAAGTAGGGATAAGGCACAAGTATCCTCTAGATTATAATCGAAATTTCAAAGACACATCTAAACTTAATTAGGGTCCTATTACCCCCTCCCCCTCCCCCCAAACTAATTTAAAATGGGTTGAGGGCGTAATAGGACCTTGGTCAAGTTTAAATGCGTCTCTGAGATTCCGGTCATAGTCTAGGGCTACTTATGTGAAGTTGTGCTGTTACAGATTCCTATATCTAGTACTATAATAAGTGCAATGAATTGTATAAAAATTAAATAAAAAAAATACAAGTTCAAATTGATGTATGATAAGCTTATTTGATTGATATTTATTACATTAATCATATTGAAGAATTACCATTAGTGATTTGAAATGTAATTTTTAACCTACAGTTCATTTCTGCCAATTTTGTAATATTAGAGCATAATTTATTATTTTTTATACGTCTATTATACATAAGTTAAACATGAGTTTAAGGGAACACTGACAATGGTACAATAATAATTCCATGCCTTGAAGTTTTTGCCTTATTTCTTGAAAATTGTAACCTCCTTTTTATTGTTGCACACATTAAAATAAGTTATTATCGAATGGAAGTAATGTTTTGTAGAAGTAGTTCGATCAATGTACGTTTATTGACCGTTGAAGTTAAGATGAAGGTGTGAATGAATAATAGAAAAATATTTGTAGCTTTAAGTACATTTTAAATCGAAATTTTCTCCTTCATTGATAATAAAGAGAACTTTTGTGTTTATATATAGAAAAACTTCTTCCGGCTCTTAAAGTAGTTTTGTTAATTCCTTGAAGACTGACTTTGGATGATAATATTATGAGCTATAAGTTTGTTAAAAGGCTATGGGAAAAATGGAACATCACCCAGGTGCATGATAAAGTATATATATAAAGGGCTTATGACACAGTAAATTGGGTTTTTATTGAGCAAACTCCTAGAATTTTGCCCTTTGCCGACTGCAAATTTAGTCGGAATGTAGTCGGAAAATAGAGTTTGCCAACGACTTTTCAACTACTTTTGAGTAGTCGGCAGATTGAGCATCGAAAATTACTTGCCAACTATAATAGTCGGAATTTGCCAATCACCGTAATCACAATATATAAATTAAAACTCAATCATTAAAGTAACTGAAATGCCAACTATTATAATCGGAACACTAATAAAATAATATTTCAACTACTACCGACTACTGTAGTTTGAATACTTGTTAAATAATAGTTTATTAATCTAATAATGTCGACTTCGGCTGTCAGAATAGTTAATTAATTAATTATATATGCCGATCACCGTGGTTAGCATTTATCATTCATTGAAGTACTCTTCCGACTACTGTAGTCGGCATTTTCAATTTTCTCGATTACTGTAGTCCATATTTTTAATTTTCTAAACAAAATTCTATAAGAAATCCATATTTTTAATATATAGAAAAATGTTGTTTATTTTGGTACACCACCTGCTAAATTATACTATCATCTGTAAAAATTTAACGTAACAATAAAACCAAACATCAAATACATTCCAAAACAAGCATAATCAAAATCAAGTCTAATAAGTATTCAGTTGTTATTCAAACGGAAGTAAATAGTTTAAAACAAGACTAAATGTCATAGAAAGTGTCTAAACAACAAGAACATAATCTACATTTCATCAGAGTCAGTCTCTTTTTCGCCTTCATCAAATTCAACCATATGTTTCTCCATGAACTTCTGCACTTTAGCATAATTAGCTTCAGATGTTTGAAGTCGTTCTGTTAATTTTGAAATCTCTATTTGCATTTCTTCTAAAGTTTGAGAAGTAGAAGCACCAGACAACAACGGTGACGGATGACATGAGGAAGGTTGTGCTCCAAGCCCGTAAACTCTGCCTTTCTTCACATCTCCTGCCACACTTGTCCATATAGAAGTAATATCATCAGATGTTAATTGGGTTATGGAACCAGAGAAGTAGGTTGTGTTTGACGCTATCCATCCAAGCCTCTTTCAAATCCAACTTGAAATAAACGTTAAATAACCAATAACCCCATTTCTTTAAGACATTAGCAATACATAGTTAAGTAGGACGAGATCAAATATGAGTGACTGCGTAGCTATTGTCTGTACTGTAAATTGCAAGGTCATTCTGAAAGTAAGTGCAGAAACAAGGCTAGGAATGAGAGAATTAAAGCTCAAAAAGAAGAAAGCAGGAAGAAAAAGAAAGCAAAAAAGATGATGATGGTTTTTAAACTATTGACAAGAAAATAGGTTTTAAGTATAGGAAAATGAACCTTGATCGACATAATGGATTAAATAGTGATCATAATACCAATAGATCATCTGAAATTCAAGAACATACAAGCACTGAACAAACTGATATACATAAGCAGTCTAACAATGGTCATAGTGAGATCCCAAAATAACCCATCAATCACAATAATCCCAACAAAAGCATCATTATCCAAAAGTCATCTGAAGCTAACAATATAATGTTCCTATGTTGTAACAGGCACCAGGTAAAGGGGTAAAGATAATAACGATAGTGATGTAAAGGTGGATGTGGGCATAATTGTTGATCTGGAAACAGAAGTGGGAAAAATAATGCACATATCAATCTACTAGCTCTTGAAGATTATCATGTCAACCCTAGTCGTGGTGCCATAAGAACAGTTCCGCATATCAGGGATTCAATGAAAGATGATGTTGAAGCAGAATCAGCTGGTAAAAATCAGCTCTAAGCTTTACCTATGTTAAACTAGCATTATCGTTTGAGGAAGTAGTTTCAACTATATGCCTACTTATTATTTTAATTAACGTAATGTCAAATTAAACCTTATAAATTTTAAGTGTTGTACATATGTACTCTCATCATGTAATTTCAACCAAAACCTTCCAAAGAAGTCCTTGTGTTGCATTATCAATAAAAGATATGAGGGGATAATAAATGTCTCAAGTTCTAAGCTGCAATAGAGACAATCCACTCAATGACACATCCAGTGGGCTAAATTTTACCAGACAAGAAATTCTTACTCTTCTAAATGGTTCTGGCAGAGTAACTTGGTCCTCCGATTCCACTAGACATAGGCAAAATCTATTAGCACAACTCCTTGATTCAGGCATTATTGTTGTTCGAGATGCAGACGAGGATCAGCCTCAGAACTACCTGTGGCAAAGTTTTGACAATCTAGGTTACACAGCTTTACCTGGATTGAAGGTTTGGATTAATCTGAAACTGGTTTTCATCGTTCTCTTTTGTCATGGAAGAGCACAAATGATCCTTTCATGAGTGAGTTTACCTAGACATTCGATACTGGTGAATTCAAACAAACATTCGTTTTGAATTGTTCCATTGAACTCTATAGAGCTGGACCATGGACTGTCCGAGTTTTTCCTAATGCACCATCTCGTGACACATCATGGAATGGTTATAACTATACATACTTATCTGATCGTAATGAAATATTAGTTATGTATGAACTTACAGACATCTCTATTATTGCAAGGGTAGTGATGGAACTAAATGGATTTCTACAGCTTTCAGAATGGAATAATCAGAACCGAAATTGGGACAATGTTGTCAGTGCACCAACTGATAATTGTGACATTTATGGACACTGTCACTCATATGGTTTGTGCAACAGCGGCAATTCCCCAATCTGCATATGTTTGGATAAATTTGAACCCAAAGATCTGATTGTATACTCCCTCCAGCTCATTTTATACAAAATATAGTTTGACTTGATAGGAAGTTTAAGAAAAAAAATCTAAAATAAGTGATAAAGACACTTGACTAAAAAAGTCAAAGAATCAGGGTAATGCAAAATTATTGTAGAGAATAATATATCTAAGCACGATGATCTCAATCAACACTAATACAACATATTTAAAATGTAGAAATACAACATATATTTAGCTTACATAAAAATTGGAGAGGCAAGCTTACAATTTATGATTCAGGTTGTCATTTTCTCTTTGTATAACTGACGGAGTAAGTGGTATCATTATCACATTTTGATTTCTTGTATGAGACTCGTCTACCACGAAGGGTTGTTGTCTATTAGGACTATGAACTTCATCAGCAAATTTGTTGGGGCTTGGTGTACTACTTTTTATTGTTGGAAGTGGAGGACCTGAAGTATACTTATATCGCCCATCCTCACGAGGCAATGGTGATATACTTTCATCTGGTTTTCTAGGAAATGTATCCTCCACGATGTCATAGGAATTTCCAGTCCTTACTTCCTAAGCACGAGAGCAGCAACAACAGAAAAGCCATACTGCACAATCAGCAACATAAGGTTTAGCACAACAAGAATTGTAAGGAGGCAAATTGTATCTTTTTCTCATCCAATCATTCAAAAGCCACCAATAATTACCCAAACAGAGAGAGAAAATTTTCGGTAACACCTAATACCATCTTAACAGTATCTCTGTCAGTATTAACAACAGCAAAATTGATGAACCAGAAAGGAGCCATACAGAATAAAAGTTGCAATATGAACATACATATTTCCAAACCCAAGTCTCTCCATATTCCAACCAAAAACACAAAACAACAGAACAAAGAGAGATGTGTCGAAGAAAGATCATCCCAAAATCAAGAATGCCTCCACTCAATTGTGGTCTAGTTTCGAAAACTCTCCATTTAACTGATGCAAAAGAAAATCTCTTTTTCAATGGTGTTCTTCTCGGTTGGCTAGCACTGCAGCAATTTTTTGAACTTGTGATTCCTCGTCTAACTCAGTATAATCATTTTTTTCCTAGAGAGTTATGTGTACAGTAAACTCCAGCAATGGCAGGTGCAAGAAGACACATATGCCTACCTCAATAGCTGGTCTTTCTGACCTCTTTCAACCCCAATTAAGCCCACACAGAGCATATTGAGAAAAACAGTTGAGCAAAATTAAATACAAGAAAGCACAACTTTAAATTAGAATTAGCAAATCATAGAGAGCGCGAAGTAGCGAGGCAACAATAATATACACTACCTCAACAAAACTGAAACGAGGGGGAGAGTTTAGGGTACAAAATTGAAACCCTAAAGAAGGGGAAGAGTTGACCCTCAATCAAATTGAAATCCTAAAGAGGGAGAGTGCTTACATTACCTCTTCCAAAAAATTTACAGTACCTCAATAGAATTGAAACTAAAACCTTACACACTAAAAATTATTGAAATTAAAACCCTAAAAAGTGTTTACATTATCTCTCTAAGACGGTGTCAGTAACCTCTGCTAAGACGATGGCACTCTAATGAAAATGCTAATTCAAATCGAAGAGGCGAAGCAGTAAGCTCTCTAAGAAGTTTTTGTTTCAATAAAAGAGTGTGCCATTTTAAAATAATAACTATTATATTAGTTGAAAATAAATCAATTTTAAACGCAAAAATATTGTTAGAGGACCGACTACTGTGGTCGCAATTTAATAAATAAGTTTTCGATTGTTGTAATTGGTAACTGTTCAATTACTTTTTTACTTTATTTTACAAAATCTTATAATTTTAGTAATCGAAATTATGATCGAATATTATTATTAAAAATTAAAAAAATATAAATTTTAATTTTTTTATTATAATAATCGACAAAAAATATAATATTTGTAATCGAAAGTTGTAGTAAGATAAAGCTTTTTTCTAGTAGGTAATTATTATTGCATTACTTGATTATCTCATGGTGTTTCGTAAATAAGTGATGACCTGTTTGATGACAATATCAAACTAGGATTCATGATAACAGGAAAAGAAAAAAGTGAAGGCAAAACAAAGAGTTTCTTGTTTCATGATAACAGAAAATAAGGATTCATTAACGTGCATAACACCCTTTTATAGTTTCATGATTTTTAATTTTAACTTTTGATTTTTTATCGCGTGTGGATTTTCAACTAAATCCAGATCACGCTCTGCAGGGCCTTTTTGGGGGTGGCGCATCCAACAGAATTATCTCCATATCTAGGGCTCGAATCTGAGACTTGTATTAAGAGTAAAACACATTAACCAATGCACAACAACCCGTGTCGATAGTTTTATGATTTGCTACTTATGATGTGTTCATCTTTCTAATTAACATCCTATCATTTGCAACATCATACAATACATTTGTGATGGGACCAAAATAAAAGTAATACATTTTAAAACCATTATACCACTATGAAGGGAAATAGGCATCTGTCCAACAAATGATAAAGTATAGGGAAAATTTCATATATGGCAAACGAATGTTATGAAATTACATTTCATGGGTATAGTTTACATAATTACATTCCATGGGTATAGTTTAGTTTGTTAGGTGATTCTAAATTTGTATAAAACATTTTTTTTAATTAAATACAAAAAAATTATTTTTCAATAAATGGTAACAGTAGCACAAAAGATGCTAACAATAAATTCACATAATCCCATGATTTAAACAAAACATTCAAAATCAAATATTTCTCCGAAAAAGAATTCTAAAGCTATAGAAAGACAATACCAGTTCAAAATCAAATATTTTTTTGATTTTTTTTAGATAAATCTATGAAACACATAAACACACACATAGATATATTTATGTATAAATTGATTATATTGTATATATTTGCGAAATTGTATATAATTTTTATACAATATTTGTGTGTAAATTGATTTTGTGTTTTAAACTGTATATGACCATCATATATTCTTTTAATTTTTTTTGGGTAATCTGTTTGTATACAATATTTTATTATGTTCCTATTTTTTCTTTTGTATAATTCTACGAATTTGTATAATGTAGAATAATTTTGGTATATTTATTATAGTTATATATGTGCATCTGTGATTTCATGTTTTTGTTTTTTTTAAAAGAAAAATATTAATGATTAAACTGATTGTATATAATATTCATTTGTTAATTGTATGTATGGTAAGCTTGAAATATGTTTCTATATTTGAGGGTGTAACGTTTATATATACAATATTTTATTATGTTCATAATTTTTTGTATATATCGACGAATTTGTATAATGTATTATAATATACAAAATTAAATAATTGTATACAAATAGCTATTGCCTCATAAGACTTTGTATATGTTACCTTAATATACAACCCATTATATACCTAACTTTAGTAATTGGTATACAACTAATAGAATATACAATTAAGAACTGTTTCATAATACTTTGTATATATTAACTTAATATACAAATCACTATATACATAACTTTGTAATTTGTATATAAATTACACTACCTGATGTTCCCAATATTCTTCAGATCTGTCCAGTTCTGATGAGGCAGATTCAATCTCTTCTGAATCAATGTTTATGATTTTTCTCTTACTTCCACCTTCAACAATCTTAATGCCGCTAGATTTCGCGTTGTTGATGACTTTATGAATTGCCATTGGATCATTTTTTTTCATGGATCTCAATTCTTCAATAGATTGTTCAACTTAAACTTGTTTATGTTTTGCCATAGACCCTACATTAACCCAGAATCCTGAGTTAACCCAGTTGAAACGAAGGTGGATTATCAACAACATTGACATGCAATGACATACCTCTCGTAATCCTCATATATGGATAGAAATCATCTATTCTGATTTTGAAAGACTTGTAATCTGATAAGTAATAAAGATTTTTTAAAAAAATATGAAAAAACTAACAATCATACTACATATACAATTGTTGTAGAAGGAATCAAGAAAAAAAATATTGAAAGCCATGAATTTGGTGGTTACCTAAGAAAAGTGGAAGAACATCGGAGGGAGAAGGTCAAAATTTTCCCAATGGAAATTCAAATTAGAAGGGAAGAGTAATTTTAGGAAAAGATATGAAATGAGAATAGGAGAAATAAATTTGATTTTGAATAAAATTATATAAAAATCTTTGGATGACTATTTTTATTCTGTATACAAATAGATAGTGGGTCCCATTAATTATGGCAAAAAAATTAAAACTGTATTTACTGACAGTAAATAAATTAAACTATACCCTAAAGTATATTACTTTTCAAGTCCTATACTTTCCTTCCCTTTATAATTTTATAGTAAAATATAAAAAGTGACCATATTTAAGAACTAGTATAGACTATTAATTTCTCTTAATTTCCCTTAGCTCATCATCAATATTATTTTTATTATTTCCTTAAATCACCTTTTCTCTTTTCTTTGTTTATTTTAGTTTAAATATTTATTCCTAGAAATAAGTTGTTATTATAACATAATAAAAATAGCAAAACGAAATTTACAGAATTTATTTATTTATATATATATATATAT
>NC_028641.1:24629934-24631599 GCF_001406875.1 Solanum pennellii | reverse complement strand
TATATATATATAAAATTAAATAATGTGATGACACCCTTTTTATTCTAGCATTTGATATCTATTTATTTATATCAATTATTTCGACATTTTAAATACATTTTTATTAAAATAATTGCACAAAACATGAAGTTACTCTTTAGAAAATAATTATGCCTCGATATTCATTTTATTTTAATAACATTTTTCCTAATTTTAAAATATGAACAATTATTCGTAAAATAAAAATACCATCATTATTGCTATTAACTTCTTTTTACTTTCTTGCCTTAATCTCATTATTGATGTAACTTATATTATTTCCTTGAATCACTTCTTTTCTTTTATATTTTGTGCTTTTTATATATTTATTTTTTTTCTAGAAATATGCTATTATAACTAATAAGAATCGCTGAACAAAATTTAATGTATATTTATACGAGTCATTAATAATTATAACTTCTTACGAGTTATATATAGAGAGAAAGAAATTAATATGTCATATCTTTTAGATCATTTCTCCTACTAATAATTTATATTTATATGCAATAATATCACCCTTCTTAGCCTAGCATTGATATTTATTTATTCATTTATATCAATTCTTTTGATATTTTTTTTCACATTTTTTATTAAAATAAGTGCTCAAATATATGAAGTTACTCTTTAAAAAAAATATGCATCCATATTTGTTTTATTTTAATTACATTTTCCCTCATTTGTAAAGGCTGAAATATTAACATTAAAATTTTATAAAATATAAAAAATAACCATATATAATACCTATGATCATTAATGCTATTATTTCTGTTACTTCCTTCCCTTAATCTCATCATTAATATTATTTATATTATTTCCTTAAATCATTTATTTTCTTTTTTTTCTTTTCCTTTCCTTTTTTTTATTCATAGAAATATGTTATTGTAACTTAATAAGAATTACAAAAAATAATTTTACAGAATTTGCTTTGCCTTTTGACAGTCAAGGTACTTTTCTTTCTCTCTAAGTTTAAGGGTAAAACATGTATTTTAGTAATGATAAATGTAACCATCCTCAAAACGTTTTATGAATTTTACCTATTTTTTCATATAAATTTTTCTCATAATTTTTATGTGGTATTTTTAATTTGCAAGATTGAGTTACACTATTCTTGAATCAAAATAAGAGTTATTTAATCTTTAACACACAGAAAAAGAGTTAAAGAAATGGGTAAATCCCAAAGAGGATAAAAAAAGAAAATAATATAAAAGGAGCAAACAAAATTGCTTTTTAAAAAAAATAGAAGCACGACGTAGAAAAATGAAAAAGTTATGCAGATAATGAACAATTCTTTTATGCGTTTAATCTTTGCCTTTTTCGTGAGATTTTACGTGTTTATAAACATTTTTTAAAAAAAATAATTAAAAGATATAAGTAAAGATAAGTACAAGTACGAGTGGCAAATTGGATAAATAATATGGATATCCATTTATATTACTCATATTAAATAAATTGGGTATTCAACTCATTTGAAAATGGATAAAAAATAAGAAATACTCATATTATTCATTTAAAAATGAATAGTTAAATGGATAAAAGCAAATAAAAAAAATGATAAAGAATTAAATAAGAAGAAAGTTTTTTAAAAAAAATAAAAATATTAAAAAAACATGAAACTTTTTTTTACTTTTAATTGGGATATGGTGGGGG
>NC_028641.1:24626994-24629483 GCF_001406875.1 Solanum pennellii | reverse complement strand
GGGGTGAAAATTTTTTTTAAAAAAAATTAATGAAATTTTTAAAAAAATTTGTTAACTTTTTTGGGGATGGGGTGGGGCTTGTAAGGGTAGGGGTAGGGGGTGTGTTGAAATTTTTTATTTTTTTAAATTTATTTTTTACATTATTTTTTTTTGGGGGGATGGTGGTAGGGGTGGAGTTAAGTGATAAAAAAAATTGTGTTTTTAAAACTCAATTAAATGATACAAGTTTATTTTATTATTAGTAAACATATTTTTAAAAAAATTCGAATTTAAACTCGAAGGCTCAAGGTGACTTTCTATTTAAGTCAAAAATAAATATAACAATATTGATATTGTTAAAATTCATATTTTTATGAGAATTATGTATTGGAACAATTTTTTACCATCAGAAAACAATGAAAGAAGAAAATGTTCATAAATTTACGCTTAACTTCAATTCAAGACAAGTAAAAGTTTCTTATTTTGTGAAGTGTTAATTAGGCGGTACAGGTTCTGAAAGATGAATTTTAATTTCTGCAAAAAAAAGTTGAAAACATCAAAAATTAAAAGATCGGAATTAAAAAGGCTAAAAGACCAAATTACCCTTATACAGAAATGGCAGTTAAGGTGTACTAACAAGGGCAATTGTGGAATTACAATAGGCTATCAGAGGTATTTTATTTCATTGTTGTTTGTGGGCTTAACAATTTTGCAGTTAATGAAATTTGGTGGATATTTGTAGTAGTTCTCTGTTCTTTTAGATACTTTTTACTGAATTTTTTACATGTATATTTGTATTTGTGTTTGATTTATAGGTGTTCAATAATATGTTTAAATATCGAATTTTTCACACGTAGGGCATGATTTTTTTGAATTAAATATGACATCAAATTAGTGTGTAGTATTGGATTTTCGATATTGTTCCAATTTCATGTACTAGGGATTATTTAGATCCATTTCCATTATTAAAGTGATTTGTTTGAAAATTTTTATAACAGTTTTTTCTTTGTTATGTTGTTACAATGAAGCATGCATCTTCCATATACATGCTTAGTTACTCAATGTAATATAGGAATAACAATTGGGCGGGTTGATTAAAATTTTGGTGGGTTAAACTAGGTTATGATCCAATCTAACTCAAATTTATTTGGACCAAACTAGATAGGTTCAAACGGGTTATATACAAAAAAAAAAAATTAAAAAAAAGATTTTTAGAAACATTCTGACAAGATTTCGCAAAAAATCAATTTGGATTGAGTTATCTATCAATTCCTTTTTTAATGAGTTGAAATGAGTTGAGTTAACAAATGAGCATGTCAATATCTAACCCAAACCTAAACGGATTAGGTCGGATTGGATTCGATTTTGTCACCCTTAACTTAATACATCAAACTACAACATAATAAAAATGTATATCCCAAAAAATTTGTTTAGCAAAAGGTCAAAATTCTGATAGTGGTCATGTTATTCTTGCTATATATATAATGCTTATGTATAGAGACTAGAGTTTATGAACTTTGAAAGCTATCTAATGATCATTCAGTAAGAATTTTCTTTTACTATATGCCTTATAAGTCATCAGACAATAGCTACCTTTTCAATAATGAAGAAACTATAAGATAACTTTATATTCTTAAAAAGATTATGAGGCCTCAACTTTCAAAATTAGAAATTTAAGTTCTTAAGTTTTGAACATATTATAAATTACAATCAGAAAATGTATTTATGTTGCAAAATATTATAATGTGGATGTTCACTATACCAAGAAGTTACTCACCCATTATCTCCACTAGTTTTCTCATTATGAAGATGATCATAACCTCCATAACCTCCACCTTTATAACCATTATTCTTATAACCTTTCACTTTCATAACCTCCCCATTATATTCATGTTAATGTCATATTTATGACTAACTTTTTGTACGCCTTTACATTACACTATAAATTGAGGCATAAGGGTTCATATTGTATACACTTGAAGATTTGATAAATACTTGAAAGAAAGAAAATTACCTTATATTGTTCTTCTATTGTCTTATATTCTTCTTTTCTTCATTTTGTTATTGTTCGTTTGTTCTTAAGTTTTATAACAATTTACTACTTTTAAGTACTACGTCACATAAGAATATATTCATCCAAACACTACTATCAATTTGTGGGAGAAGAAAAAGCTAAGAGTAATGACAAAATCATTTTCTAGCCTAAGTTAGACATAGGTTGAACAACAAAATCGAGATTTCATGGTCTACTTGGCCACAAGACGAAAATTCAGGTTCAATAACTCAAAAAGTTCTTCACAATCTGTGTTGCACATATATTTAATTTCATAACTCTCAAGTTTGTAATAACAAGTAAAGTAGGATTATTTAAAATATCCTTATTTTGTATGTTTCTATGATGTAATTCAGGACACTTAAATTGTAATAACTAAGAATATATTTGTGAATAGCTCAAGCACGCGTAGAACCTCCCTCCCTCCCTCTCTCTCTCTATATATAAGAACCCCCCC
>NC_028641.1:24607938-24626879 GCF_001406875.1 Solanum pennellii | reverse complement strand
GACCCCCCCCCCCCTCCCCTTCCCTCCCCAAAATTTGAACAGACAGAAATGAAAGACAAATTGTCATGCAAAAAAGAAAATTGAAACAAGGATAATCTTTTTGTAAAAATATCACATATTCTACGATAAGATCTCCTTAAGCGACTTTATGGCAAATATAGTGAAAATCCACATCAATGTTTGGATCGGTCATGAAGCACTTTGTCACATTCCTATTTTTCCTCAAAATTAATATATTTGAGATAAAAGAGTTTTTTCAATTAAAGTGATGTAGACAATAAAATTCGCCTCGAAAAAAAAAAAATCAAGAACGAAAAATTATAGCAACAATCGATTTGTTATTTCAAGTGCGAGTATTACAATTTCTATTGTTTCTCTAAATTCGTCTTTTCAAATAAAAATTCAAGGGATTTAAAGTTTGATATTGAACTTGTGATTTATCTTGATATTGATCTCTACCTTGATCTCTTGATCTTGAACTTGAACTTGAACTTGAACTTGGACTTGATCTTGATCTTGGACTTGAACTTTATCTTGATCTTGACTTTCTAGTTGAATTCAAGGGCTTGGAGCTTGATCTTGAATCCGGTGGTCTTGATCTTGATTGTTCTTGAACTTAATCTTCGAATTGAACTTGGCTTGGACTTGGACTTGATCTTCATCTTGATTTGAAGTTTATCTTGTTCTTGACTTTCTAGTTGAATTCAAGGGCTTGGAGTCTTGATATCGATCGTTTTTTAACTTTATCTTGACTTCTTCAAATCTTGAACTTGAACACCTGAATTCTTGAACTTGTAGAGAAATTTATGGCTTTTGATCCACGAGCATTCTCTAGCTTCTTGTTCAAAATTCTTGGTTCTCTTTTCTAAATTATGAGACCCCTATTTATAGTTTTAGAATAGAGAAGTTGCGATTGGAACAACATTCCCTTCGGCCAATCAGATTTAAGTGAAATATCATATGGGCTTTATGGATCGGGCTTTAATTAAATTCATATTTATCTGAATTTAAATAATTAAATCAATTATATTAATTCATAATATTTATTTGGACTAATATATTCATTAATTTAATATAATCCGAACAACTTTATTAAATTTATATTTAATAAATTTTAAGTGACTACAAATGCCCCCTTCTTCAAGTCTTGTCGAGATATTTTATCTTTCAAAGACTAGGCTTGAAGAATTTGAAACTTCAACTTGCATACTTGGGGATTTTAAAACTTCATCTTGAAACAATTTTATTCATAAGGGTTTGCCCCCATTGAGTCACCACCATTTGGTGCAAGTCTGAAGTTTTACGAAAGCTTACTAATAGCTTTAACTCATGTAACAAATCAAGTGGGAACATTTGGTTTTTTGACACTTATGCAACTGAACTTAGAATATGATTCTAAGTGCCTACGTACTTCGATGAAGAGGATCAAGTCACAACATAGTTTTGGAGGAGTGAGTGATTTTTTTTTGCTTTTTTTTTTGTTGTGTCGTATACAGTTTATACTCTTGCTGGGAGTGACATGCTGTTTAGGCTCGTACCCTAAAGAGCATTTTAACTTGAAGATTTAACTCAAATTTAAAGAGCTTTATGATATACAGTTTAGACTCGTGTCTTAAGGAGCATTTTAACTTGAAGATTTAGCTCAAATTTAAAGAGTTTTATGATATACGTCTTAGGCTCATGTCTAAAGGAGTATTTCAACTCGATGATCTAACTCAAACTTGTAGATTTAAGTGATACAGTTTATGCTCGTGTTTCAAGAAGCATTTCAACTTGAAGATTTAAGTAACATACAATTTAAGCCCGTGTTTCATGGAGCATTTCAACTTAAATATTTAACTCTAACTTGAAGATTTAAATGACACACAATTTAAGCTCAAAGAGCATTTCAACTTGAAGATTTAAGTCAAACTTTAAGATTTAAGCGACATACAGTTTAAGCTCGTGTTTCAAGGAGCATTTCAACTTGAAGATTTAAGTGATATACAACTTAAGCTCGTGTTTGAAGGAGAATTTCAACTTGAAGATTTAAGGTAAACATTAAGATTTAAGCGACATACAGTTTAAGTTCTTGTTTCAAAGAGCCTTTCAACTTGAAGATTTAAGTGACATACAGTTTAAGCTCGTGTTTCAAGGAGCATCGTAACTTGCAGTTTAAGCTCACGCGTTAAGGAGCGTTGTAACTTGTAGTTTAAGTTTATGTGTTAAGGAGCGTCTAGATATGCATTGACTCTTCAAAGTAATCTTCGGATGTAGACTTGCCCCCATTTTGGAGTTCTTCTATATCTTCATCTTCATGAGGTTCATAGACATGAGATTGTTGATCTTCTCTTAAAGTCATGCTTAATTCCATGTCATGTGCACGAGTTGCTAATTCTTCGAATGTATTGGATTTTAATCCTTGCAAAATGTAGTAAAGACCTCAATTCATACCTTAGATGCACATTTCAATACTAGAAATTTCACTAAGGCGATCATTGCAGTTGAGGTTTAGACTTCTCTAGCGATTGATAAAGTCAACAACTGACTTATCTTTACCTTGACGAGCCTTTATAAGTTCCATCATACTAACGACACGTCTCGTGCTATAAAAACGATTAAGGAAATCTTGCTCTAATCGCTCCCAACTATTTATAGAATTAGGTTCAAGATCTGTTTACCAATCAAAGGCATTTTCTTTGAGTGATCGAACAAACTCTTTAACAAGATAATTACCATACGTCCCAGCAGCATTGCAAGTCTCAATAAAGTGCGCTATATGTTGTTTGGGATTTCCTTTGCCATCAAATTATTGAAGCTTACGAGGTTGATAACACTCAGACATTTTCAAGTTATCAATCCTTTGTGTATATGACTTTGCATATATTGGAGGAAATTTGAATGAAGACTCAGATTTATCTTTGATGGCCTCTACGATAAAGTTTTTTAATTGATCAATTGAAATCAAAACTTCAGCTGAGATATGAATCTTTTTGATCTTTGTTTGCTCTACGCAAGACTCTCCTACGTCTTGAATTTTAGAAAGCTTCAAAGGTGATTGACTTGATCTTTTTTCAATCATGTTATCCATCTTATTTGTTAGCTTGAAAAGTTTAACATCTTGTTTGTATGCACACTTTGTCAAGCCTTCAATTTCTTTGGCTAAGCTTGCTAGTTGTTCTTCTATGGTGGAAGACATTTTGATATTAAGCCAATTGTCTTTCACAGACACTTTTAGTTTCTCCTTTTTCATTTTATTATCATTTGTCTATTTCTTTTATTTGTTCCATTTCTTCTCAAATTTGTAGTAATATTTTTAATGTTGGAGTGATTTCTATTGCTATATTTTCTTTGTGCTCTTATCCAATCTTAGTTAGATTAGATTTTGTATGCACTAATCTAGATTTCTGTCTCATTTGCTCATAGCAATATAGGAATGTATAGATTGAAAAACAGATTGTTAAACAAAAGAACAGGCTGCACACTTTTGGAAGATCTCCATTGATGGAGCTTAAGGAAGAAGAGAAGAAGAAGTGAAAAAGAAGAGATAGAACTCTTCTGTGATCTGAATTGATAAAAGTTGTGGAAAACACAATACAAAGTAATACTTACAATGAATCTGCAGTAGCCATTTATATAGCCAACTAACAGAGTATTAACAACTAACCAATTTCTAACTAACTAATGGAAATGTAACTAATAACTAACTAATGGAAATATAACTAACTAATTGAAGAGCTGTAACTAATAACTAACTAGTTGTTTACATATATAAATATCAACACCCCCCCTCAAGTTGGAGGTGTAGCAAGCAGATCCAACTTGCTTAAGATTGCTGAATGCTTTACTCCAGTGAGTGCTTTGGTTAGAATGTCAGCAAGTTGTTCACCAGTTCCAATATGATGCAATGAAATTAATCCCTCCTGAAGCTTAGCTCGCACAAAATGGCAGTCGACTTCAATATGCTTCGTTCTTTCATGGAACACAGGATTCTTGGCAATTTGTAATGCTGACTGGCTATCACAGAAAACAGGAAAAGGACTAGCACATGGCACAGTTAGCTCTTCAAACAATCTGCTTAACCATACCAATTCCCCTACTACTTTTCTAATGGACCTATATTCAGCTTCAGCTGAAGATAGGGATATAGTTTCTTGTTTCTTCGATTTCCAGCTGACAGGACTTGATCCCAACAACACAATATAACCAGTAACAGACTTCCTTGAGTCAGGACAGGATGCCCAGTCTGAGTCACAAAAGGCTTGGACCTGGTAATCATTAGTAGAAGACATGAGTAAACCCAAGGTTGGATCCTTTTTAAGGTACCTAAGTAGATGATATGCAGCCTGCAAATGAGGCTCTCTAGGTTCCTGCATGAACTGACTCAGATGCTGTACTCCATATGCAATATCTAATCTTGTATTGGTGAGGAAATTTAACTTTCCAATCAACTTTCTATATGACTTAGGATTCTCCAGAAGTTTCCCTTCATTGGCTTTGAGCTTGATTGTAGAGTCAAGAGGAGAAGCAAGACTAGAGTATGTTGTGCAGTCATACTCTTTGAGAAGATCAAGTACAAATTTTCTCTGAGAGATAAGCATTCCAGCTTCTGTATATAATACTTCCAGGCCCAAAAAATAGTGCAGCTTTCCCAAATCCTTGATTTTGAATTGGTTATGAAGATAGTTCTTTAACTGATCAATTTCTTCAGCATCATTTCCAGTAAGTAGAATATCATCTACATATACAGCTATAAACACAGTGGAAGGACCTTGTTTTCTATAGAACAAAGAGTAGTCATTTAAGGAGTTAGTGTATCCCCTAGACTTCAAGGCATCAGACAACTTAGCATACCACTGTCTGCTGGCCTGTTTTAATCCATATAGGGACTTGTTGAGCTTACAAACCATGCCTTTAGTTGTAACATCCAATCCCTGTGGAATATCCATATATACTTCTTCATGCAGCTCTCCATGAAGAAAGGCATTATTAACATCCAACTGGTATATATTCCAGTGCTTCTTTACAGCAGTGGCTATCAAAACTCTCACAGTTGTCATTTTGATAACTGGAGAGAATGTCTCTGTATAATCTACTCCATAATGCTGAGTGTAACCCTTTACAACTAGCCTTGCTTTGTACCTTTCTATACTCCCATCAGCCTTATGTTTTACCTTATAAACCCATCTACATCCAATAGCCTTTTTACCAGTAGGAAGTGGCATAAGTTCCCAAGTATCATTGTCATGTAATGCAGTCAACTCTTGTGTCATTGCATCTTGCCAAGCAGGATTCATTGCAGCCTCATTAAATGATGATGGTTCACAATCATGTGACACACTCAATATAAGTGACTGACTGTCAGGATACAAGGATGTAGAAGCTATATGATGGTGATGTGAAAAAGAGGCATGTAAAGAGGTCATATAGTCTTTAAGATAAACTGGAGGCTTATGAGATCTAGTAGATTTTCTGATGGGAGGATCATATTCTGAGGGTGTGAGGTTTGGTGAAGGAGAAGTAGTCAAAATGGGATCACATTGTTCAGGTTCTGGAGAAGTGAGATCAATATTATCATTGTCAAAAAAAACATTATCAAATGTAGAACTTAACTTGACAGGAGAATTGAACATACTGGAAAAAGGAAATACTGTTTCATGGAACACAACATCTCTAGAAATATGTATTTTCTTGCTGCTCAAATTTAACACCTTATAACCTTTAACTCCAAAAGGATATCCTAGGAATACATGAGGTGTAGCTCTAGGTTCAAACTTATTTCTTTGATGTTTGGGTGTAGTAGGAAAACAAAGACAGCCAAAACTTTTCATGTGAGAATATTGGGGTTCTTGATTATACAGTATAGAAAAGGGACACTTATTGTGAAGATATGCAGAAGGGAGTCTATTGATTATATATGTGGCAGTAAGAATGCATTCTCCCCAATACTTAGTAGGTAATTTGGAATGGAAAAGAAGAGCTCTAGCTGTTTCTAGTAGATACTTATGCTTCCTCTCTACCACACCATTTTGTTGTGGTGTATAAGGACAAGATTTCTGATGTAATATTCCTTTGGATTGAAAATAAAGGATAGATTCTTGATTCACAAACTCAAGACCATTATCTGATCTTATTGTTTGAATACTTGTTTTAAACTGATTTTCTACCATATTAACAAAAGATTTCACAATGTGTAAAGCATTGCTTTTGCAACTCAACAAATGTGTCCAAGTAGTTCTACTAAAGTCATCAACTAAGGTAATGAAGTATTTAAAATTGTCATGAGTAGGCACATGATAAGGACCCCATAGGTCTATATGCAGAAGTTCAAAAATCTTTGATGTATTATGAGTCTTAGGTGGAAAAGAAAGTCTAGTTTGTCTGGCCATAGGGCAAATATTGCATGTAAAAGGCTGTTTAGATGAAAAAACTACAGGAATGGATGTAATCCCTTTCATCTTTATAAAAGGTACATGCCCAAGTCTATAATGCCATAACAAATCATTACAAGAATCATGAGATAAAAGAGGTACAGAATCAGAAAGTACATTATCAGTGTCACTAGGAATTGTGTTCATTACAGCTGATTTAACATTCTGAGAATTGAACAAAGGATAAAAAGAATGATTGATGGTACTGCAAGAATGAGAGAAACATTGACACTGAGAGTCTATCTTATTGTTGTGAGAAGAACAAGACATTGAAGATGAGACCTGTGAAATGAATGGACTGTCTTTTTTCTTTTTCAAACAATCTGAGCAAAGGAAGTACAATCCATCTTGTTCTCTACCAATCTCCAGAGGCCTCTTCATTGAAGGGCCCTGCAAGGTACAAGATGAGTTAGAGAATGATGCAGTACAGTTGAGATGTAGAGACAAGGAACTAATAGAAATTAAATTGTATTTAAAGGAAGGGATAAAAAGAACTTTGAACAATGTGATCATGTCATTTATTCTAACATCTCCAACTTTAGTCACCTTAACTTTGTATCCATTTGGCAATTTAACTAACAGAGGATATGGTAGATTAGTAATATGTGAAAGATGGTTGATGTTAAAGGTCATGTGGTGTGTAGCTCCTGAATCCAGTATCCATAAGTCAGTCCTTGATTTGAGACAACCACACGACAGCTTATCAAAATCAATGGATGAGTTGCAAGCTATCATACCTGCAAAGTTTGCAGCTCCACAAGTCACTTGTTCCTCAGAATCAACATCTTCAGGCTGTCCTAATTGAATGTGTTGCAACAGATTAATAAGTTGACCACATTGTTCATTGGTGAGATTAGCACTACAGGCTGTATGAGCATCAGCTTTTCCCATTGATGATTCTGCAAAGACATTAGATGCCACCACTCCTTTACCTCTAGAATACCTATTACTTGCATTGTAATTGGTCTGTACCCTTTGATTCTGATTAACACCTTGACCATTAGATGAGTTATTTTGATTGGGATAGCCATGTAACTTGTAACATTTATCAATAACATGCCCTGATCTCTTGCAATGTTCACAAAAAGGTCTAGGCCTATTGTTTGCAGGATAATTGCTTGGTGCATAATTTGTTCTGAACACTCTTCCTCCTGTTGAGTTTGATGAACTGGTATTGGCAGAATTTAACCTTCCACCTGATGGATTAGATGAACCACCACGTATGGATGAATTCATTGAACTTCCTTCAGCAAACATTTGACTATGTGGCTTAAACTCCCTTTGTTTCTCTTCTTGTACAAGTAATGCAAAGGCTTGAGCCATGGATGGTAGTGGATTCATCATCAGAATATTACCTCTAATAACAGTATAGACTTCATTAAGCCCCATTAAAAATTGAATCAATCTTCGATCTTGTTCAGCCTTGTGCATAATTTCTTTACCTCCACAGCTACAAGCACAACTACACTGGTTTTTGATACTCAGATTACTCAACTCCTCCCAGAGCTTCTTCATCCTAGTGTAGTACACAGTAACATCAAGAACTCCCTGACTTAGATCATTTATATCCCTTTGAATTTGAAACAATTTGGCACCATTCGTTTGATCATATCGATCTTCTAACTCTTTCCATAGTTCTACTGCATCAGAAACATACTCTACACTGTCTGCAATATCTTTGCTAAGAGAATTTAGGATCCAAGATATTACCATGTTATCACATCTCTCCCATTGACAATATTGTGGAGATGTTGAAGAAGGGCGTTTGAACTCTCCAGTAATGAATCCTAATTTGTTTTTCACAGATAACGATCTCATCACACCTCGTCGCCATGATCGATAACCAATTCCTTCGAAAGCTACTGGAACTAGGGTCAAACTTGGATTGTCAGATGGATGTATGTAGAGAGGGTTACTAATATCAATTATGTTCCCTCCTGTTCCTCCTGTTCCTGATGTGGAAGATTGGCCAGAAACTTCAACCATGGTGAATTCGATTTACAGGAAACAAAAGACAGAGTACTGAAGAAATCAACAAGAAGAAGATAACAGAACACACTGAAATCTATAAGAAGAGGAATTCGATCTTCAGATGAGTGCAGAAATCGATAAGGAGATGAACTCGATTTTCAGAGATGAGAAGAACAGTGATCTACACCTGCTCTGATACCATGTTAAACAAAAGAACAGGCTGCACACTTTTGGAAGATCTCCATTGATGGAGCTTAAGGAAGAAGAGAAGAAGAAGTGAAAAAGAAGAGATAGAACTCTTCTGTGATCTGAATTGATAAAAGTTGTGGAAAACACAATACAAAGTAATACTTACAATGAATCTGCAGTAGCCATTTATATAGCCAACTAACAGAGTATTAACAACTAACCAATTTCTAACTAACTAATGGAAATGTAACTAATAACTAACTAATGGAAATATAACTAACTAATTGAAGAGCTGTAACTAATAACTAACTAGTTGTTTACATATATAAATATCAACACAGATATTTAGGAACTCTAGCATTGCGAAAATATTTTGATATTTGATTGGATTAACTATTTCAGTAGGAATCGACAACTATCGTTTTATTTCATTGTTGTTGTTTGTGGGCTTAACATTTTTTGCAGTTAATGAAATTTGGTGGAAATTTGTAGTAGTTCTCTGTTCTTTTGGATACTTTTAATTGATTTTTTTACATGTATATTTGTATTTGTGTTTGATTTATAGGTGTTCAATAATATGTTTAAATAATTGATGCTCTTTTTTTTTTTAAAAAAAAAATCTTCTCTTCTGATAGATGCTCTTCAGCTTGAAGTTAGTTATTTCACTTTGCTTAATTTGATTTTATTATTTTGATTAGTTGAATTTGATATGAAGTGTAGCTGATGGATTTGCACTCCTTTTTTGATTGATTGATCATTGCACGTAGGGCATGATTTTTTTGAATTAAATATGAGATCAAATTAGTGTATAGTATTAGAATTTCGATATTGTTCCAATTTCATGTACTAGGGATTATTTAGATCCATTTCCATTATTAAAATGATTTGTTTGAATTTTTTTTAACAGTTTTGTCTTCGTTATGGTGTTACAATGAAGCATGCATCTTCCACATACATGCTTAGTTACTCAATGTAGTATAGGAATAACAATTGGGCGGGTTGAATTAAATTTTGGTGGATCAAAATAGCTCATGATACAATCTAACTCAAATTTATTTGAGTCAAAATAGATAGATTCAAAACGAGTTATATATAATTTTTTTTTAAAAAAGGTCTTTTAAAAATATTCTGACAAGATTTCTCAAAAATTAATTTGGATTGGGTCATATATCAATTTCTTTTTTTAAAGAATTGAAATGAGTTGAGTTAACAATTGAGCATGTCAATGTAATACATCAAACTATAATATATTAAAAATGTACATCCGACAAAATTTGTTTAGCAAAAGGTCAAAATTCTGATAGTGGTCATGTTATACTTGCTATACATTATAATGCTTATGCATAGAGACTAGAGTTTATGAACTTTGAAAGCTATCTAATGATCATTCAGTAAGAATTTTCTTTTGTTATCACATATGCCTTGTAAGTCATCAGACAATAGCTATCTTTTGTTTGTTATCGGACAAGGGCCTAAAAATACCCTTAAAGTATTAAAAATGGTACAAAATTACCCTTCATTCACCTATTGGCTCCTAAACGCCCTTTTCATCCACCTATTGGCTCCAAAATACCCTTATCATCCACCTTTGTGTTCAAAATTGACCACTTTTTAATTGTTTTAAAATTAAACTCTTTAAATATTTTTTAAAATACTTGACGTTCAATTATTGATTATAATTATAATTTATTAATATAATTTATAAACCAACCCACTACACACTCATTACTAACTAAACCTCACCCAATTAGTAATCCAATTATAATATCAAAATTGTCATAAATACTACTAAAACACGATGAAATTATAGAATTCTGAAAATGACATTCAAAATTATTCGAGTCCGAATCGGAGCCCCAATTAAATTTAGGTTGAACCGCTTATTTAGGAGGACACTTTCTTTCAAAATAGAATTAGAAATTTATGATTAAAGGTAAAGAAGTAATACATCCCGAATTGATTTATGCACTTTTTTTAAATATAATTTTATAAATATTTATGATTTGTTTTAAAACTTTAATATATTATTTTGAAAAAAAGTTACCTATGAAGTAACATCACATAATTGAGAAGTAAGAATAATTAAGATAAACACAGTCAGACTTTTAAGTTTATTGGTGATTTTTATTTAGCCACTTGAATGTATGATAATTTACTTCTATAATTTTTAAAAACACTCAATTGGCAGTAGCTTGCATTAATAATGTGACGGGTTTATTAATTTAGAGGGATTTAATTATTAATGGGGTGGGTAATGGATTGATTTATAAATTATACTAATAAGTTAAATTATAACATATAGTTGAGCACCACGTATTTTAAAAAATATTTAAATAGTTCGGAAAAGGGCCTAAAATACCCTTGAAGTATTGAAAATGGTACAAAATTACCCTTCATCCACCTATTGGCTCCAAAATGCCCTTTTCATCCACCTATTGACTCCAAAATACCCTCGTCATCCACCTTTGGGTTCAAAATTGACTACTTTTTAAATTGTTTTAAAATTAAACTCTTTAAATAATTTTTAAAATACTTGGCGTTCAACTATTGATTATAATTTTAATTTATTAATATAATTATAAACCAACCCACTACCCACTCATTACTAACTAAACCTCACCCAATTAATAATCCAATTATAATATCAAAATCGTCATAAACACTACTAAAACACGATGAAATTATAGATTCGTGAAAATTACATCCAAAATTATTCGAGTTCGAATCGAAGCCCCAATTAAATTTGGTTGAGCCGCTTATTTAGGAGGACACTTTCTTTCAAAATTGGATATAAATTTATGATTAAAGGTCAAGAAGTATATACATCCCGAATTAATTCATGCACTTTTTTTAAATATAATTTTTTAAATATTTATGATTTGTTTTAAAACCTTTAATATATTATTTTGAAAAAAAGTTAACTATGAAGTAACATCACATAATTGAGACGTAAGAATAATTAAGATGAACATAGTCAGACTTTTAAGTTTATCGGTGATTTTTAATTAGCCACTTGAATGTATGATAATTTACTTCTATAATTTTTAAAAACACCAATTGGTAGTAGCTTGCATTAATAATGTGACAGGTTTATTAATTTAGAGGGATTTAATTAGTAATGGGTGGGTAGTGGATTGATTTATAAATTATACTAATAAGTTAAATTATAACAAACAGTTGAGCGCCACGTATTTAAAAAGTATTTAAGTAGTTTAAATATAAAACCGTTAAATAAGTAGTCAATTTTGAACCAAAAGGTGGATGACAAGCGTATTTTGGACCCAATAGATGGGTGGGAAGGGTCTTTTGGAGCCAATAGGTGGATGGAGGGTAATTTTGTACCATTTCCAATACTTTAAACATATTTTAGGCCCTTTTCGGGTTTGTTATCCATATGCCTTATAAGTCAATAGCTGCCTTTCTAAATGGAAAAATGTACGAGTAACCTTAATCTATATCCAAAATGTCAGACATAAATCATTGGTCCTCTCTTCTCTCCGTCGCGCTGCTCCGACTTGCGAGACAGCGAACACCACCCTCTCCATCCTCTTCTCCCTTCACTGTCATTCCACCCTTACCGGTGGAGACTGTCGCCGCTCTCTCTTCTTGCCATCTCCACCAGAGAACGGGACCAGCACAATACGATCCTACTGTTTCCCTCCCCCGTGCTGGCAAAACCCTTTCTTCTCCTCGGCGAAGTCGATAACAACAACTTATCGCTACTGTTGTTTCACCTCCCGACCAGCGAGCCTTAATGAAGCGAAATGCCGACGAGAACCTTAAGATAACTGCGGTCAATAACGACAACAACCATGGACGGAAAGCTCTATGTAAAAATATTACTTATTTGATTAGTGTTAAAATGCTCCAATCCTGGAAAAGAAAAGGTAAAGATTGAGATATTTTGATAAACTTGCCAGTAAGAAAGGAGCTGTCAAGTCCAATTAATCCAAGAAGTTGATGCCAAGTATACCAGAGAACTATCAAGTTACAAATTTGGCTCTTACACTTGAAAAACACTTTCTGACTATAAATTTCTCAAAAAGAAGAAAGGCAAAAATATACTTTAGCATATTCTCGAGCTCTCTCTGTTTTGGCTCACTGGTTTGGATTCTCACATCAAGTTTATCTACTAATTATCTGCTTTATAGTGCCCAGGTTAGTCTTTTCCACTAGTTTGATTTCAATTCTTGCATTAGTATTTTACTTAAGCTTCTGTAGATAATTTACAATACTCAATAAATATATAAATAAAATGGAAGCGTCCAGGTTAGTCCGTATCCTTCTCTATATGTGTTTTTTGTTCTGTTGTTTTTTCTTAAATATGTACATGTTATCATCTTCTCTGTTTGTTTATTGACGTGAGAATTACTTGGCCGTTGCATATTTTTGCGTTATTGGTATGTTGTTTGTATTGGCTTGAACATAAAGGTTCAGGGCATGAAGAGTTCGCCAGGGACCACTGTTTTCTAGACATGATTATTCCTTTTCTTTTAAGGATTGTGTTATCTTTAGTTTATCCATTTTGATCTTTAATATTTTCTATTAAACACTCTCTCTCTTTATATATATATATAAACTTGGGGATCTCTAGAGGGAGAGTGCATCATTATGTGCTACCTGACATTAAGTGTATTATTATTGAGTTGTATTTTTGTACCTTAGAAAGCATGCCTACGAATTGTTGTCTGATCATATGAAGAGGCCTACTGTTCTAATTTGTCATGTGGCTTATGTTAGATGTTTACAAAAACTAGTTGCCGAATTTAAGTATTTCTCTACTGCCATTATGCTTATAAATCAATGTTGCATATTCATTTATGTATAAACATGTGGATATCAATGAATTGAGTTGCAAACTTCAAGCCGTTTTCTCGTCTTTATACAAGCTATTAGACAATAGGTTAGTAGAGTTAAAGAGCATGTTAACCAATATGTGATTACTTCCTTTTTTAGGGTACTATAGAATTCTCCCACTCTGCTGTTTTTGATATTTCTGAAGCTCACAATCTTTATTGACTTTGATGGCTGAAATACTAAACAAAATAAATCACAACTAAGGAATTTCATCTGATTTTTCTTTCTGGAGTATTAGAAAAAAACTTTTTTTGGCTTCTTTCGTTTGTATATTTGTGATGGCGAGAAGACATAAGCATCATTGGTAATAGTTGGGACATCTTCCCTATGTGCTTATAGAACTAGGCTACTGTCTCAACTCCATGGGGCTATGTTCTTGTGGTGAAGTATTTCCATTTGAGTGTGTTGGTTGAATTTTCTAATTAACTATCATTGACAAAAGATCTGGTGATTATGTAGAGACAATTTTTTGTTTATGGTATTACAAGTAGTTGCAAGACGAACACTTTGCAGGCAAGTTACTCATTTTGAGTATCTTCTTTTTTCTTGAATTTGAGAGAAGCATTGTTGACTTCTCCTTTTTGTGACTTGCTTCTAGAGGAAGTATATCTATCTATAGATACCAATAATTTACAAAGCAATGTACGTAGTTACATTTACAACGAAAAAAATAATGAAACTTTTATGTGAGATCCTTGAAATAAGAGACAAGTACGGAAACTATTATTAGCTCTATTTTGGCGCTCTTAATTGAAATGTGTGATTTTAAAGCTTGCAAAAATCTATTGCAATCAGTTTCCTACTGTTGTTGGCTTGCATTTGTTAATTATTCTATATTACTTGTTATTATTGGACTGTACATAACTACATATTGCTTTTCAAGTGCATTCATCTTTTAGCTGCATTTCTTTAGGAGGAAGGCGAAGATAGACAGATGATGAGGATGGGAAAAAGGTTGCTTCGTTCTCTTACATTTGTTTTTGGTTGTATAACTATTTGCATCCTTGGTAATGTTTTCTGTCAGAGTAATATAACCCGACTGTTCAATTATGAATTTCAAAGTTATTCTCTTCATAGATGAACTTCTGGTAATAGATACCCGTCCTCGGCATATGAAGATGAGAGTTCAAATTTATCTCCACGTTCTTCTTTTGCGTTGCATTTTGTATGGCATAAATATCATCTCTATCGGTGTTTTATCTTGCGAAAATGTCCAGTGTTGGACTTATTTTGACACATCGGATTTCCATGTTACTTTGATGCTTACCATGTGGTTCACAAACAAGCCTTCATAGTGTGTCCACCCTTATTGTCCCAAGTTATTTTATCGTTTATGTTACTCAATACCACTCTTTTGTTAATCAAGGCTTAGAAATATGCAAATGACATTCTTCTTGCTAGTTTTTCTTCAAATTTAGGATACATACAAATCTATGTGATTTTTCCTAAAAGAAGGAGTTATTAAGAATCATATAGTTTTGTTGCTCCACCAACAGACCTGTTCTGCTATTTGAAACATTAGATGATTAATTTTTCTTTAATAAACGAATCCATTTGTGATTTTGTGTGGTACTTCATACTTCTTCAAGAGACACCTCAATATTGAACTTATTTTCCACTCCAGTCGATTTTGCTTCTTTTGAATATTGACAAACTTTACTTGGATGCAATAGATTAGGTCCTAGGTTTTGCACCGTCTAAACTATTGTGGAACTTTTTCTTTGAGCATTCTTCAGTCAACTTCGGGCTCTCTAATAAGTGCATCCGCCAAATATGTAAGTTGTCTCTTCATTGGTGTATCATTTTAAATTGAATTGAGAATTATAATTTTTTAATAAGGTGGAAGGCATGAAGTGTATATATTGGACTTCAGAGAAGCTTTTTGCAGTTCATTCATTGACATCTCTCATTATAAGCAAGGTCATCTGCTCGGGTGGATACCTTGTTTACGATGCTTGTTTTTATATTGACCTATCATCTTTATCTCACCTCTTAGGTTTCATATTTCGTAGTTAAAGGTTGAATACATATTAAACATTACTCTGTTAAAATATCTTCCTCTATATTCCATTTTTTCAGATTTGACTGTTGTGTGGAGCTAAGTGACTTGTAATTTGGTAAACCTTGTATGCCTGTTTGAGGAATGCGTATCCTGAAGTTGAACTATTCTTTTACGAACTTTTATATTAAACTGATGCAATATTTGAGAGATCATATAATGAGCATCTAGTCAATGTTACCTTGTGTTTTGCTAGCAATATGTAATCACGGTGTCATAATATTGGTGAATGATTGCACAATTTCACTGAAATCTATGGGGATTTAACAGTGTTAGTATTGATCGTAAACCATTACATATGTGATCAGCTTCTGATGGGGTGTTGCTATTGTTTCTTGTGTTGAATGGTATCAGCTTACTAAAAATTAGTTCTCAATTGAAGATGTTGATTACAAACGGGAACATATCAAGAGATTGATCTGTGAAATTACCTATTTATAGAGCTCAGAAGATTTCTCTGACTGATTTTGTTGACAATTGACAACTTGTCTTTAAATTGCTTAGAAGAGGAAAATTGCAATGTAATAGAAGCATGTCATGGTGATGATAGAGTTCACGTAAGGGTGAACTTCCTGTAGCCAACCTTGTTAGGGGTTTCGAGAGTGCTGGAGTATCATAAGTGGTTTCTAGAGATTTGCCTCGAGCACCAAAATTCAGCATAGAAACTTACGGCTTTTATTGGCTATATGGGAGAAGGCACGCATCACTGGATCCATTTAGGAATGTCATTTCTTTTATAGAGGTATTGGGCTTAAATTTGCTATTTCTAAAGAAGCGATGATAGATTTATCTAGTTGAACATAACTGCATGGATAGTCATTCAATTCTCTTTTGTGGGATTGTTCGTGTTCCAAAAAATTGTATGACTGTTCTAACTGCAGGTAGTGCCCCCTCCATCTTTCTTCTGGGGTTTGCTTCCGAAAGGGTCTTAGACCTCAGCTTGGGAAAAGCATGGTTTAGGTAATTGATCTACGCGAGACCTTCCATTGATCTAGGGAGCCTGGTGTAGTTTCTTTCCCAAAGAACTGACAGAAGTGGCGAAGACAATAATTTAGTGAACTTCATTATTTTCATATGTTAGTGATCGTACCATTTCTTTGGATGTTGGGTGATGAAGATTGGATTGGTATGAGACAAGGTAGTGCAAGTAGTAAACAAGTCTTTTGCAACTATACTTGCAAGTAATGTTTAGTATATTTTTCAATTAGATTTTCTTGTTAGTGGATATGTTTTATTTTTATTGATGGAGTTTGTAATTAAATATTACTACCTTAGTATTTACTTCTTAATTATGTGATCATGAATGTTTTTTATTAAAAAAAAAAATCTCGGAGATACATTTATACTATACTAAAGTTCTATTACCCTCTTAAACTTATTTTATAAGTACTTTTCTACCCCTTTTCGGCCTACATGACACTAACTTGAAAAAAAATCAAACAGGTTTGGGCCCACAAGATAGTGCCACGTAGGTCGAAAAGGGGAAGAAAATTATTTAAAAAATAAGTTCAGGGGGTAATAGGACCTTAGTAAAGTATAAGTGTATCTCTAAGATTTCAGGCATAGGTTAAGGGATACTTGTGCATTATTCCTTTCAATAATGAAGAAACTATCAAATAACTTTATATTCTTAAAAAGATTATGAGGCCTCAACTTTCAAAATTAGAAATTTCATTTCTTAAGTTTTGAACATAATATAAATACATTCAAAAAATATATTTATTTTATAAAATATTATAGTGTGGATGTTCACTACACCAAGAAGTTACTCATCCATTATCTCCACTATTTCCCTCGTTATGAAGATGATCATAACCTCCATAACCTCCACCTTTATAACCATTATTCTTGTAACCTTTCACTTAATAACCTCCCCATTATATTCATGTTAATGTCATGTTTATGACTAACCTTTTGTAAGCCTCAATGTGTTACACTATAAATAGTGGCATAAGTATTCATATTGTATATACTTGAAGATTTGATAAACACTTGAAAGAAAGAAAGTTACCTTATATTGTTCTTCTATTGTCTTATATTCTTCTTTTCTTCATCTTGTTATTGGTCGTTTGTTCTTAACATGTTATCAGCACAAGTTGCTCATTCTCCGTCAAGAATCAATGGTAGGTGATTTTTATGAATTATCCTAGTAATTTTTTTGATTGCATAGTATACTTCATATCATATATATTATTTGTACTAACAAAGCTTGTTTTGTAGTTATTCTAAAATGGTTAGTAAATTATAATAATCTTCATAAAAATGTTGATAGGGACTATTAAAATGTTTGAATTTATTTTAATATGGAACTTTTATATGTTTCTAACATGTTGTTCTAATTAATTGATTTTGTTCATTTTTCTTGTATATTAAGTCAAGTTCAAATTTTTTTTATGGTAATGCATTTGATTTATTAAGGCATTGGTTGAGGGTAAGACGGTGAATTCAGGTTTCACCGCACCAAGTGAGTAAAAATCGAGTTAAAGACTTGGTGCATCATGATAATAAGAAGTTGGGTTCAAGTCCCATTGATTTATGATCAAAGGCGTCTTTATATGAGTAAGACATTGGGTTGAAGTCCTAATGCACTATAGTGATGATATGATGATGACTAACATATAGTTTTATACTTTGTCTGAAAGTCATGAAATTTACCCAATTACTTTGCTCCATTCTCTTATGTGAATATGGAGGCAGTGTATTAATTTATCTAAAAAATGACAAGTGGTTGAATGTATGAACATGAGCATGGTAAAATGTTAGTGGTCATCATTGTGTTAATTAAAAGGAAGAACATTATGGGTTCTTAAGATGTTCCTTCAAATGTGAAGATAATTTTGTCGATTAAAATTGTATAAAAGGTTATTGGACACATTGTTTCTTAAGATGGTCCTTCAAATGTGAATGTAATTGTTAAAGGTAACTTTTACCCATCAAAGTGGTAAGAGAAGTTGGGGATGTTCCTTCAAATGTGAAGGTAATTTTGTCGATTAAAATTGTATAAAAGGTTATTGGACACATGTTTCTTAAGATGGTCCTTCAAATGTGAATGTAATTGTTAAAGGTAATTTTTACCCATAAAAGTGGTTGATACACTCAAACTTACTTCTCAAATAAGAAGTAAAGCAGTCGTGTCAAGTAAATAACCCAACTAGTAAGGTTGGGATCGTTCCCACGAGGAAAATAGTCTAGACTTAACTTCAACCTGTTATTACTATTGTTTGGTCAATGACTTCCTTGGAAAGTAAAAACATAAAAAGGGGGGTTTCTATTTCTAAATGAGTGAAAATAAATAACGAACTTGAAAGAGACACTTAACAGCTTTGACAGTTGGATTTTAATCAATTAATCAAAGTAACTAGGGTTTATGTGTTCCCCACAGGTTCATAACTTGATAATTCTAACTATAACAATTCTTTCCTAGTATCTTGCATGCAAAGTGATAAGTTATGTAT
>NC_028641.1:24607032-24607614 GCF_001406875.1 Solanum pennellii | reverse complement strand
CTTTCCTATTATCTACCTCCTTGGTCCGGAAAGTGGCATTAAGGCGAGTTCTAACGTTGGCCATCCTTTAAAAAGACTTCTAAGCGAAAGAATTATTAATATATGCAAGACACTATTCTAGAATTGTTATTTTAGTTAGGGTTTATCTCATTATTTGCCTATGGTTCCCACAACCCTAGTTATGGAGTTTAGTTACTCATAGTCATAAACACAATATTCAAATATATTAAATAAGAGTTCATGTACTTACTTCAATGAGAAAGAGTAAAATCCAAAAGTTTGCTTGATTAATCACCAAAAATCACTTGCAAGAATTCTCAAAGTAATCAATAATCTCACAAAAAGTCTAATGATTACCAAGAATCTCACAATACAATGTTTACCAATACGGAGTTTAACAATCTAAGAGTCTAACTATCTGGTGTCTAACCTCCAAAACGAGGTTTTTCGAACTATTTATAAAAAAAATAAAAACCTAATTAAACAAGGACTCTGTTTGCTGGAAATCTGCGAAAATGCGGCTGGGTTGACGGACCTCGCGACGGATCGTCGTGGTCACGACGGACCGTCATGGACTCCGTC
>NC_028641.1:24599056-24604300 GCF_001406875.1 Solanum pennellii | reverse complement strand
GCTTCCTCGGACCATGATACTCCTAAGGAGCCAGACGCTCCTTCCTCATTTGTGGCTGACCCAGAGGGTGTGCCGGTCAGTGTGCGCTCCTCATCAGACTGGGAGGCAGTGACTACGCCGGACGCCACCTTTTTGGGTGTGGCTCTGGGAGCACGCGCAGCACGGGAAGGGGTGGAAGTGCCTGGGGGCACGTACTCAGGGTCACGCTCATCATCAAAGCCGATGACCATGCGGGCAGACAGGGCGACAGACTTCGATCGCCCGTGTGCGTAGATGCGGTCTTGCTTGGGTGCGATAGTAGATAGTACCTGTAAAGGATCAATATTAGTACGAGTAGTGGCAAACAAGACAAGAAAAACCATACTTAACAAAACATTGAAAATAGTAGGTAACTGCTATAGAAACAGTGGCACACGACGGGCCTGGTGACGGCCGTCGTGACTATGACGGACCGTCATGAGGTCCGTCTTGTATTACTCGGACTGTGTATATATAGAGAACCCTGAAGGAGAGTCTCTGACTAGCATGACGGTCTGTGCAGGACGGACCGTCACAGGTACGACGATCCGTCGTAGAACACTTGAAAAAAAAAATGGAGACCCTTAGGGGAGGGGTCTCTGACCGGCATGACGGTCGTGCAGGACGGACCGTCGTGGGTATGACGGTCCGTCACATGTGTCCGTTGAAGGACACTTGAGAAAAAATGAGAGACCCTTAGAAACAGGGTCTTTGACAACCAGAACGGTTGTGCAGGACGGACCGTCGTGAAGACGACGGTCCGTCACATGTGTCCGTTGGGACAGGGTGCTAGGGCTTTTGCAACGGACCCTACGACGGTCCGTCGTGGGTACGACGGTCCGTCATCGGGGTCTCGTTCTAAATAACAGTGATAGAACTAAGGGTACCCTATGCATCCCCGATGAACCCACATCAAACTTGTAGTAGTTTTGACCTACATTTGTCTAACCCAACTACCTAGGAAACTAGCAATGCAAAAGCACCTATGTCTAGGGTTGTAAACATGGCAATTTTCGAACATTTTTAACCGAAGTTAGATAGAATCGTATAAAAGAAACAACATATGATGAAGAACTAAGCTAATACTAACTAATAAACAAAAATGCAAGATAAATGAGTAGAAATTCGAGACACATACCTTAGAAATGGAGAAAACAACTGGACAAGTACTCGGTGGCTAGGCAAACACCCACAACAGCAACTCCGACTAATAGGTTAACACTTTTTAGGGCTTTGGAGAATTTTGGGGGAACAATGATCGAGGGGGAGAATATGGAAGTTGAAAAGAGAGGGAAGTGGGAGGAATAATGAATGAATGGGGTGAAATGAAGGGTTGGGGGGTTTAAACGGTCTAATTTTGAAAAAGACTTTAGCCGGGTCGGGTCGGGTACGACTCATTAATCACGCGACGGTTCCCCGACGACGGTCCGTCGCAGTTGTGACGACCCGTCGTTGGTTCCGTCGTGTGTGCCCTAGTTTGAAACTAACAGAAAAAACGTACCTGGTACGACGGAGGCATACGACGGTCCGTCGCAGGCGCAACGGTCCGTCGATATATCCGTCAGTGACTGCTGCAGAGTAGTTTTCTGCAGAATTTCCTGGTGATGTGCCTGCGAATTTAAAAACCCATTAGTAGAAAAATGCTACCATTACTAAAAAGACTATAAGTATTGGGTTGCCTCCCAACAAGCGCCTGATTTAATGTCGCGGCACGACTGGGGACACTTGATTACTCAGCCTTCATCAAGATGGTTTGCCTCTATTACTTTATTCCCCGATGCTTTATGCCCAAAATAGAGTTTTATTCTTTCTCTATTCATCTTAAACCGCACTCCCTCCTTGGCTTTTAACTCAACTGCTCCATGAGGGAATACTTGGGTAATCAAGTAAGGGCCAGTCCATTTGGACTTGAGCTTGCCCAGAAGACAAGGCGACCCAGAACTGTCTACAAGCACCAAATCCCCAACTATAAACTCTTGTTTTGCATTTTCCTGTTCAGTCTCCTTCTTCATCTTTTCTTTGTGGGATATGGCAGATACCGATTGGAGCTCACCACTCTGCCTCATGGTCCTACAAATGTTGAAGGTCGCTTCTTCATTATTCAACCGAAATGTCATCTGTCCCTTCTCCATATCAACTAAGGCTCTACCTGTGGCAAGGAATGGCCTCCCAAGAATAATAGGCACTTCGAAATCGACCTCACAATCAAGAATAACAAAATCAGCCGGAAAGATGAATGACTCCACTTTTACTAGCACATCATGGAGTATCCCTATAGGCCGTTTCACTGTCCGATCAGCCATCAGTAGCCGCATCGCAGTGGGTTTTGGATCCCCCAAACCCAACTTCTTGTAAATTGAGAGGGGCATGAGATTTATGCTTGCCCCCAGATCACATAATGCTTTCGCAAAATGTAATGACCCAACTGTACAAGGAATAGTGAACGCACCAGGATCTTCTTTCTTTTGTACGAGGGATCTTGTAGCAATAGCACTACAATGCTGCAGTCTATCATCATCCTCGAAAGTGACCGATCTTTTCTTGGTGACCAGATCTTTCATAAATTTTGCATAACCGGGTATTTGTTCTAGAGCTTCTACCAAAGGGACATTGATAGAAAGCTGCTTCAACATTGTTATGAAACGCCGGTATTTACCATCCTCGGTCTTCTTCACTAATCTCTGAGGGAAGGGTGGTGGTGGCCTAGGCATGGGAATTACCTTGATGGGTACTTCTGCATCTTTTCCATTACTTTCCTCTGCTTCACCACTACCCTTTACCACCTTATCATTATCCTTTCTCACATTTTTCTCAGCAGATGGCATAGGTGGGTCAATGGTTTGCCTACCACCCCGAGTAGTGATTGCCATACAGTGCGCATCATTCTTTGGATTTTGGACAGTGTTGCTAGGAAGAGTGCCCGGTTGCCGTGTGTTCACTGTCGCAGATAATTGGGCCACTTGCAATTCGATCTGTTTAATCGAAATTGCATGTGTATCAACTTTTTGCCCAATACTAGCTAAATCACCCCTTAACTCTTTAATGTGCTCATCACTAGCATCGAACCTCCTCATCATTTTGTGCAACATATCCTCAACTCGCGCCATACTATCTCCACCATCCCTAGGAGTAACTTCACGATTTTGAGGAGGGACATAGGGCCCATTCCTGTCGTTTCTATTAGCATAGTTACCCCTGTTAAAGTTGTTGTCGCGGTTGTAGTTTCCATCTCGGACATAATGACCCTCACGGTTATAGTTACCATAGATCCGACCTTGGTTCCCTTGACCTTGGCGCCAATTATCCTGATTTGAGCCTTGGGCGCTCGGTCGGAAACCCCCGGTCTGCTCATTTACTGCATAGGTGTCCTCCGCATAATAGCATTCATCATTAGGAGGTGGTGGTTTAGGCAAGTAGTTAACTGCATTTATCTTTTCTGCACCCCCAGTGATATGTTTTAGTACCAACCCAAGCTCAGTTCTCATCTGAGCCATTTCTTCGCGAATCTCATCTGTGGCTGGGTTGTGAGTGGACTGCACTGCGAAGGTGTTTCTCCCTGTATCAGACTTCCTAGTACTCCAAGCTTTGTTATTCCGGGAGATTTTCTCTAATTTTTCAGCGATCTCAGCATAAGGACACTCCCCATAAGATCCACCTGCTATAGTGTCCAACACCGCTTTATTATTATCATCCTGTCCCCGATAGAAGTATTCCTTCAGTGACTCATCATCTATACGGTGATTTGGAACACTTCTCAAGAATGAGGTGAATCTATCCCAAGAACTACTAACTGACTCTCCTGGTAGTGCCACAAAGTTATTCACTCTGTCTTTGTGGTTTAGTTTCTTGGAGACCGGATAGTAGCGTGCTAAGAAGACATCTCTTAGTTGGTTCCAAGTGAAGATTGAGTTGTATGGGAGCTCAGTGAACCACATAGCAGCCTCTCCCGTCAGTGAGAGAGGAAACACTCTGAGCCCTATTACATCTAGATCCAAATCAGGCCTCCCTACACAACTTTTACACACTGCCCTTACCTTAGCTATATGGGCATGTGGATCCTCAGAAGGTAGCCCTGAAAACAAACCTCTGGCAGTGAGCATTTGCATCAGGCTACTAGTTACCACAAAGGTGTGGCCTGTGGGTAGAGGAGGCAACACAAGTGGCCCATCCGAGTCTGCTATGTTATCATAGCCTCTGTAGTATGCTTGGGGCCGTGGAACGGGATTTTGTCCCCTCTGTTGATGTTCACCCGGAGCATCGGGTAACATCTGACCATGAACATCAACCGGAGCTGGGATGTTCTGGTTCGGATCATCATCATTTATTCCCAAATTTCGATTCATATTGCGCAGTGTACGCTCTAACTCGTGATCGTAGGGAAACAACGGTTCTCTTCCTCTCCGTGTATTTGGCATACAAGGAGGATAGTTCTGAAAAGAAATCAAAAACAATAAAACAAAGTAAAATCAAGAAAATATCAACTAAACTATAGTAATAAGTTCAAGTTAATCTAAAAGCTATTTTCCCCGGCAACGGCGCCAAAATTTGATACGCTCAAACTTACTTCTCAAATAAGAAGTAAAGCGGTCGTATCAAGTAAATAACCCAACTAATGAGGTTGGGATCGTTCCCACGAGGAAAATAGTCTAGACTTAACTTCAACTTGTTATTACTATTGTTTGGTCAATGACTTCCTTGGAAAGTAAAAACAATAAAAGGGGGGTTTCTATTTCTAAATGAGTGAAAATAACTAACGAAATTGAAAGAGACACTTAACAGCTTTGAATGTTGGATTTTAATCAATTAATCAAAGTAACTAGGGTTTACGTGTTCCCCACAGGTTCATAACTTGATAATTCTAACTATAACAATTCTTTCCTAGTATCTTGCATGCAAAGTGATAAGTTATGTATTTCTAAATCCTTGGTCCGGCATCTAGAAAATCTCACTCCGCACCTTGGTCCGGCTACGTGTGTTGCTATCCTAACCCTTATCCTTACCTCATATTAAGCATCATATTCGATATTTGACTAAGTTATTACCTCGTACCAACAATACTAGCCTATTAGATAGTATGCACTAAATCTATGTTAATAATTCCTTTTCCTATTATCTACCTCCTTGGTCCGGCAAGTAGCATTAAGGCGAGTTCTAACGTTGATCATCCGTTAAAAAGACTTCTAAGCGAAAGAATTATTAATACATGCAAGACACTATTCTAGAATT